>NW_027596362.1:0-364992 GCF_964194155.1 Cetorhinus maximus
CAACCTGAACAATGAAAAACAGTAAAAAAATTCAACAACAACCTCAACATTGAAAAACACCAACAAATTCAACCGCAACCTCAACTTTGAAAAATACAAAATAGATCAAAAAAAACCATTGATAACGCCAATAAATTCAACAACCTCAACATTGAAAATCACCAACAAATTCAACAACAACCTCAACAATAAAAAACACCAAAAAATTCAACAACAACCTCAACATTGAATTACTCCAACAATTTCAACAACAACCTCAACAATGAAAAACAGCAAAAAATTCAACAACAACCTCAACATTCAAAAACAACAACAAATTCAACAAAAACCTCAACAATTAAAATCTCCAAAAATTTCAACAACAACGTCAACTTTGAAAAACACCAACAAATTCAACAACCGCAGCATTGAAAAACACCAACAAATTCAACAACAACCTCAACATTCAAAAACACCAACAAATTCAACAACCTGAACAATGAAAAACAGTAAAAAAATTCAACAACAACCTCAACTTTGAAAAACGCCAACAAATTCAACAACCTCAACATTGAAAAACACCAACAAATTCAACCGCAACCTCAACTTTGAAAAATACAAAATAGATCAAAAAAAACCATTGATAACGCCAATAAATTCAACAACCTCAACATTGAAAATCACCAACAAATTCAACAACAACCTCAGCAATGAAAAACATCAAAAAATTCAACTGCAACCTCAACAATGAAAAACACCAAAAAATTCAACAACAACCTCAACAATGAAAGAAAACAAAATAATCAATAACAACCTCAACATTGAAAAACTGCAACAATTTCAACAAGTACCACGAGAATGAAAAACACCAAAAAATTCAACAACAAACTCAAAATTGAAAATCACCATCAAATTCAACATAAATCTCAACATTGAAAAACATCAAAAAATACAACAACAACCTCAACATTCCAAAACACCAAGAAATTCAACAAAAACCTCAACAATGTAAACACCAAAACATTCAACAACAATCACAACTTTGAAAAACACCAACAAATTCAACAACATCAACATTGAAAAATACCAACAAATTAAAGTGCAAACTCAAGTTTGAAAAACACAAAAGAGTTCAAAAAAAACAGATTGATAACACGAATAAATTCAACAACAACCTCAACATTGAAAATCACCAACAAATTCATCAACAACCTCAACAATGAAAAACAGCAAAAAAATTCAACAACAATGACATCAACAATGAAAATCACCAAAGAATTCAACAAAAGCCTCAACATTGAAAAACTCCAACAATTACAGCAACAACCTCAACAATGAAAAACACCAAAAAATTCAACAACAAACTCAACATTCAAAAGCACCAAAAAATTCAACAACAATCTCAACAATGAAAAACATCAAAAAATTCAACAGCAACCTCAACATTCCAAAACACCAACAAATTCAACAAAAACCTCAACAATGATAACACCAAAAAATTCAACAACAACCACAACATTGAAAAATACCAACAAATTCAACAAAAACCTCAACATTGAAAAACACCATAAAATTCAACAACAACCTAAACAATGAAAAACACCAAAAAATTCAACAACAATCTCAACATTCAAAAACACCAAAAAATAAAAACAACAACCTCAACATTCAAAAACACCAAGGAATTCAACCAAAATTTCAACAATGAAAAACACCAAAAAATTCAACAACAACTTCAACATTGCAAAACACAAACAAATTCAACAATAACCTCAACATTGAAAAACACCAACAAATTCATAAACAACCTCAACAATGAAAAACACCAAAAAATTCAACAACAAACTCAACATTCAAAAGCACCAAAAAATTCAACAACAACCTCAACAATGAAAAACATCAAAAAATTCAACAACAACCTCAACATTCCAAAACACCTACAAATTCAACAAAAACCTCAACAATGATAACATCAAAAAATTCAACAACAACCACAACATTCAAAAACACCAACAAATTCAACAAAAACCTCAACAATGAAAAACACCAAAAAATTCAACAACAACCTCAATATTGAAAAACACCAACAAATTCAACAACAATCTCAACATTCAAAAACACCAACAAATTCACCAAAAACCTCAACCTTGAAAAACACCAAAAAAATTCAACAACAACCTCAACTTTGAAAAACACCAACAAATTCAACAACAAACTCAACATTCGAAAACACCAACAAATTCAACAACAACCTCAACAATAAAAAACACCAAAAAATTCAACAACAACCTCAACATTGAATTACTCCAACAATTTCAACAACAACCTCAACAATGAAAAACAGCAAAAAATTCAACAACAACCTCAACATTCAAAAACAACAACGAATTCAACAAAAACCTCAACAATTAAAATCTCCAAAAATTTCAACAACAACGTCAACTTTGAAAAACACCAACAAATTCAACAACCGCAGCATTGAAAAACACCAACAAATTCAACAACAACCTCAACATTCAAAAACACCAACAAATTCAACAACCTGAACAATGAAAAACAGTAAAAAAATTCAACAACAACCTCAACATTGAAAAACACCAACAAATTCAACCGCAACCTCAACTTTGAAAAATACAAAATAGATCAAAAAAAACCATTGATAACGCCAATAAATTCAACAACCTCAACATTGAAAATCACCAACAAATTCAACAACAACCTCAACAATAAAAAACACCAAAAAATTCAACAACAACCTCAACATTGAATTACTCCAACAATTTCAACAACAACCTCAACAATGAAAAACAGCAAAAAATTCAACAACAACCTCAACATTCAAAAACAACAACAAATTCAACAAAAACCTCAACAATTAAAATCTCCAACAATTTCAACAACAACGTCAACTTTGAAAAACACCAACAAATTCAACAACCGCAGCATTGAAAAACACCAACAAATTCAACAACAACCTCAACATTCAAAAACACCAACAAATTCAACAACCTGAACAATGAAAAACAGTAAAAAAATTCAACAACAACCTCAACTTTCAAAAACGCCAACAAATTCAACAACCTCAACATTGAAAAACACCAACAAATTCAACCGCAACCTCAACTTTGAAAAATACAAAATAGATCAAAAAAAACCATTGATAACGCCAATAAATTCAACAACCTCAACATTGAAAATCACCAACAAATTCAACAACAACCTCAGCAATGAAAAACATCAAAAAATTCAACTGCAACCTCAACAATGAAAAACACCAAAAAATTCAACAACAACCTCAACAATGAAAGAAAACAAAATAATCAATAACAACCTCAACATTGAAAAACTGCAACAATTTCAACAAGTACCACAAGAATGAAAAACACCAAAAAATTCAACAACAAACTCAAAATTGAAAATCACCATCAAATTCAACATAAATCTCAACATTGAAAAACATCAAAAAATACAACAACAACCTCAACATTCCAAAACACCAAGAAATTCAACAAAAACCTCAACAATGTAAACACCAAAACATTCAACAACAATCACAACTTTGAAAAACACCAACAAATTCAACAACATCAACATTGAAAAATACCAACAAATTAAAGTGCAAACTCAAGTTTGAAAAACACAAAAGATTGATAACACGAATAAATTCAACAACAACCTCAACGTTGAAAATCACCAACAAATTCATCAACAACCTCAACAATGAAAAACAGCAAAAAAATTCAACAACAATGACATCAACAATGAAAATCACCAAAGAATTCAACAAAAGCCTCAACATTGAAAAACTCCAACAATTACAGCAACAACCTCAACAATGAAAAACACCAAAAAATTCAACAACAAACTCAACATTCAAAAGCACCAAAAAATTCAACAACAATCTCAACAATGAAAAACATCAAAAAATTCAACAGCAACCTCAACATTCCAAAACACCAACAAATTCAACAAAAACCTCAACAATGATAACACCAAAAAATTCAACAACAACCACAACATTGAAAAATACCAACAAATTCAACAAAAACCTCAACATTGAAAAACACCATAAAATTCAACAACAACCTAAACAATGAAAAACACCAAAAAATTCAACAACAATCTCAACATTCAAAAACACCAAAAAATAAAAACAACAACCTCAACATTCAAAAACACCAAGGAATTCAACCAAAATTTCAACAATGAAAAACACCAAAAAATTCAACAACAACTTCAACATTGCAAAACACAAACAAATTCAACAATAACCTCAACATTGAAAAACACCAACAAATTCATAAACAACCTCAACAATGAAAAACACCAAAAAATTCAACAACAAACTCAACATTCAAAAGCACCAAAAAATTCAACAACAACCTCAACAATGAAAAACATCAAAAAATTCAACAACAACCTCAACATTCCAAAACACCTACAAATTCAACAAAAACCTCAACAATGATAACATCAAAAAATTCAACAACAACCACAACATTCAAAAACACCAACAAATTCAACAAAAACCTCAACCTTGAAAAACACCAAAAAAATTCAACAACAACCTCAACTTTGAAAAACACCAACAAATTCAACAACAAACTCAACATTCGAAAACACCAACAAATTCAACAACAACCTCAACAATAAAAAACACCAAAAAATTCAACAACAACCTCAACATTCCAAAACACCTACAAATTCAACAAAAACCTCAACAATGATAACACCAACAAATTCAACAACAATCTCAACATTCAAAAACACCAACAAATTCACCAAAAACCTCAACCTTGAAAAACACCAAAAAAATTCAACAACAACCTCAACTTTGAAAAACACCAACAAATTCAACAACAAACTCAACATTCGAAAACACCAACAAATTCAACAACAACCTCAACAATAAAAAACACCAAAAAATTCAACAACAACCTCAACATTGAATTACTCCAACAATTTCAACAACAACCTCAACAATGAAAAACAGCAAAAAATTCAACAACAACCTCAACATTCAAAAACAACAACGAATTCAACAAAAACCTCAACAATTAAAATCTCCAAAAATTTCAACAACAACGTCAACTTTGAAAAACACCAACAAATTCAACAACCGCAGCATTGAAAAACACCAACAAATTCAACAACAACCTCAACATTCAAAAACACCAACAAATTCAACAACCTGAACAATGAAAAACAGTAAAAAAATTCAACAACAACCTCAACATTGAAAAACACCAACAAATTCAACCGCAACCTCAACTTTGAAAAATACAAAATAGATCAAAAAAAACCATTGATAACGCCAATAAATTCAACAACCTCAACATTGAAAATCACCAACAAATTCAACAACAACCTCAACAATAAAAAACACCAAAAAATTCAACAACAACCTCAACATTGAATTACTCCAACAATTTCAACAACAACCTCAACAATGAAAAACAGCAAAAAATTCAACAACAACCTCAACATTCAAAAACAACAACAAATTCAACAAAAACCTCAACAATTAAAATCTCCAAAAATTTCAACAACAACGTCAACTTTGAAAAACACCAACAAATTCAACAACCGCAGCATTGAAAAACACCAACAAATTCAACAACAACCTCAACATTCAAAAACACCAACAAATTCAACAACCTGAACAATGAAAAACAGTAAAAAAATTCAACAACAACCTCAACTTTCAAAAACGCCAACAAATTCAACAACCTCAACATTGAAAAACACCAACAAATTCAACCGCAACCTCAACTTTGAAAAATACAAAATAGATCAAAAAAAACCATTGATAACGCCAATAAATTCAACAACCTCAACATTGAAAATCACCAACAAATTCAACAACAACCTCAGCAATGAAAAACATCAAAAAATTCAACTGCAACCTCAACAATGAAAAACACCAAAAAATTCAACAACAACCTCAACAATGAAAGAAAACAAAATAATCAATAACAACCTCAACATTGAAAAACTGCAACAATTTCAACAAGTACCACAAGAATGAAAAACACCAAAAAATTCAACAACAAACTCAAAATTGAAAATCACCATCAAATTCAACATAAATCTCAACATTGAAAAACATCAAAAAATACAACAACAACCTCAACATTCCAAAACACCAAGAAATTCAACAAAAACCTCAACAATGTAAACACCAAAACATTCAACAACAATCACAACTTTGAAAAACACCAACAAATTCAACAACATCAACATTGAAAAATACCAACAAATTAAAGTGCAAACTCAAGTTTGAAAAACACAAAAGATTGATAACACGAATAAATTCAACAACAACCTCAACATTGAAAATCACCAACAAATTCATCAACAACCTCAACAATGAAAAACAGCAAAAAAATTCAACAACAATGACATCAACAATGAAAATCACCAAAGAATTCAACAAAAGCCTCAACATTGAAAAACTCCAACAATTACAGCAACAACCTCAACAATGAAAAACACCAAAAAATTCAACAACAAACTCAACATTCAAAAGCACCAAAAAATTCAACAACAATCTCAACAATGAAAAACATCAAAAAATTCAACAGCAACCTCAACATTCCAAAACACCAACAAATTCAACAAAAACCTCAACAATGATAACACCAAAAAATTCAACAACAACCACAACATTGAAAAATACCAACAAATTCAACAAAAACCTCAACATTGAAAAACACCATAAAATTCAACAACAACCTAAACAATGAAAAACACCAAAAAATTCAACAACAATCTCAACATTCAAAAACACCAAAAAATAAAAACAACAACCTCAACATTCAAAAACACCAAGGAATTCAACCAAAATTTCAACAATGAAAAACACCAAAAAATTCAACAACAACTTCAACATTGCAAAACACAAACAAATTCAACAATAACCTCAACATTGAAAAACACCAACAAATTCATAAACAAACTCAACAATGAAAAACACCAAAAAATTCAACAACAAACTCAACATTCAAAAGCACCAAAAAATTCAACAACAACCTCAACAATGAAAAACATCAAAAACTTCAACAACAACCTCATCATTCCAAAACACCTACAAATTCAACAAAAACCTCAACAATGATAACACCAAAAAATTCAACAACAACCACAACATTGAAAAACACCAACAAATTCAACAAAAACCTCAACATTGAAAAACACCAAAAATTCAACAACAGCCTCAATATTCAAAATCACCAACAAATTCATCAACAACCTCAACATTTAAAAACACCAACAAATTCAATAAAAACATCAACATTGAAAAACACCAAAAAATTCAACAGCAACCTCAACTTTGAAAAACACCAACAAATTCAACAACAATCTCAACATTCAAAAACACCAACAAATTCACCAAAAACCTCAACCTTGAAAAACACCAAAAAAATTCAACAACAACCTCAACTTTGAATAACACCAACAAATTCAACAACAATCTCAACATTCAAAAACACCAACAAATTCAACAACAACCTCAACTTTCGAAAACACCAACAAATTCAAAAACAACCTCAACAATAAAAAACACCAAAAAATTCAACAACAACCTCAACATTGAATAACTCCAACAATTTCAACAACAACCTCAACAATGAAAAACAGCAAAAAATTCAACAACAACCTCAACATTCAAAAACAACAACAAATTCAACAAAAACCTCAACAATTAAAAACTCCAATAAATTCAACAACAACGTCAACTTTGAAAAACACCAACAAATTCAACAACCGCAGCATTGAAAAACACCAACAAATTCAACATCAACCTCAACATTGAAAAACACCAATAAATTCAACAACAACCTCAACATTCAAAAACACCAACAAATTCAACAACCTCAACAATGAAAAACAGCAAAGAAATTCAACAATAATCTCAACTTTGAAAAACAACAAAAAATTCAACAACCTCAACTTTGAGAAACAGCAACAAATTGAACTGCAACCTCAAATTTGAAAAATACAAAAAGATTCAAAAAAAAGCATTGAATACACCAATAAATTCAACAACAACCTCAATATTGAAAATCACCAAAAAATTCAACAACAACCTCAACATTGAAAAACACCAAAATATTCAACAACAACCTCAACTTTGCAAAACAGCAACAAATTCAAAAACCTCAACATGGAAAAACACCAACAAATTCAACTACAACCTCAATATTGAAAATCACAAACAAATTCCACAATGACCTCAACAATGAAAAACACCAACAAATTCAACAAAAACCTCAACAATGAAAAACACCAAAAAATACCACTACAACCTCAATTTTGAAAAACACCAACAGATTTAACAACCTCAACATTCAAATACACCAACAAATTCAACAACAAACTCAGCTTTGAAAAACACCAACAAATCCAACAACCTCAACATTGAAAAACACCAACAAATTCAACAACAACCTCAACTTTTAAAAATACAAAAAGGTTCAACAAAATAAAAATTGATAACACCAACAAATTCAACAGCAACCTCAATATTGAAAATCACCAACAAATTTTACAACAACCTCAACAATGAAAAATATCAAAAAATTCAACAACAACGACCACAACAATGAAAAACACCAAACAATTCAACAACAACCTCAACATTCAAAAACACAAACAAATTCAAAAACAACCTCAACAATGAATAACAACAAAACACTCATCAACACCCTCAACATTGAAAATCACCAACAAATTCAACAACAACCTCAGCAATGAATAACATCAAAAAATTCAACTGCAACCTCAACAATGAAAAACACCAAAAAATTCAACAACAACCTCAACAATGAAAGAAAACAAAATAATCAATAACAACCTCAACATTGAAAAACTGCAACAATTTCAACAAGTACCACAAGAATGAAAAACACCAAAAAATTCAACAACAAACTCAAAATTGAAAATCACCATCAAATTCCACATAAATCTCAACATTGAAAAACATCAAAAAATACAACAACAACCTCAACATTCCAAAACACCAAGAAATTCAACAATGAAAACACCAAAACATTCAACAACAATCACAACTTTGAAAAACACCAACAAATTCAACAACATCAACATTGAAAAATACCAACAAATTAAAGTGCAAACTCAAGTTTGAAAAACACAAAAGAGTTTAAAAAAACAGATTGATAACACGAATAAATTCAACAACAACCTCAACATTGAAAATCACCAACAAATTCATCAACAACCTCAACAATGAAAAACAGCAAAAAATTCAACAACAACGACATCAACAATGAAAATCACCAAACGATTCAACAAAAACCTCAACATTGAAAAACTCCAACAATTACAGCAACAACCTCAACAATGAAAAACACCAAAAAATTCAACAACAAACTCAACATTCAAAACTACCAAAAAGTTCAACAACAACCTCAACAATGAAAAACATCAAAAAATTCAACAGCAACCTCAACATTCCAAAACACCAACAAATTCAACAAAAACCTCAACAATGATAACACCAAAAAATTCAACAACAACCACAACATTGAAAAACACCAACAAATTCAACAAAAACCTCAACATTGAAAAACACCATAAAATTCAACAACAACCTAAACAATGAAAAACACCAAAAAATTCAACAACAACCTCAACATTCAAAAACACCAAAACATAAAAACAGCAACCTCAACATTCAAAAACACCAAGAAATTCAACCAAAATTTCAACAATGAAAAACACCAAAAAATTCAACAACAACTTCAACATTGCAAAACACAAACAAATTCAACAATAACCTCAACATTGAAAAACACCAACAAATTCATAAACAACCTCAACAATGAAAAACACCAAAAAATTCAACAACAAACTCAACATTCAAAAGCACCAAAAAATTCAACAACAACCTCAACAATGAAAAACATCAAAAAATTCAACAACAACCTCAACATTCCAAAACACCTACAAATTCAACAAAAACCTCAACAATGATAACATCAAAAAATTCAACAACAACCACAACATTCAAAAACACCAACAAATTCAACAAAAACCTCAACAATGAAAAACACCAAAAAATTCAACAACAACCTCAATATTGAAAAACACCAACAAATTCAACAACAATCTCAACATTCAAAAACACCAACAAATTCACCAAAAACCTCAACCTTGAAAAACACCAAAAAAATTCAACAACAACCTCAACTTTGAAAAACACCAACAAATTCAACAACAAACTCAACATTCCAAAACACCTACAAATTCAACAAAAACCTCAACAATGATAACATCAAAAAATTCAACAACAACCACAACATTCAAAAACACCAACAAATTCAACAAAAACCTCAACAATGAAAAACACCAAAAAATTCAACAACAACCTCAATATTGAAAAACACCAACAAATTCAACAACAATCTCAACATTCAAAAACACCAACAAATTCACCAAAAACCTCAACCTTGAAAAACACCAAAAAAATTCAACAACAACCTCAACTTTGAAAAACACCAACAAATTCAACAACAAACTCAACATTCGAAAACACCAACAAATTCAACAACAACCTCAACAATAAAAAACACCAAAAAATTCAACAACAACCTCAACATTGAATTACTCCAACAATTTCAACAACAACCTCAACAATGAAAAACAGCAAAAAATTCAACAACAACCTCAACATTCAAAAACAACAACGAATTCAACAAAAACCTCAACAATTAAAATCTCCAAAAATTTCAACAACAACGTCAACTTTGAAAAACACCAACAAATTCAACAACCGCAGCATTGAAAAACACCAACAAATTCAACAACAACCTCAACATTCAAAAACACCAACAAATTCAACAACCTGAACAATGAAAAACAGTAAAAAAATTCAACAACAACCTCAACATTGAAAAACACCAACAAATTCAACCGCAACCTCAACTTTGAAAAATACAAAATAGATCAAAAAAAACCATTGATAACGCCAATAAATTCAACAACCTCAACATTGAAAATCACCAACAAATTCAACAACAACCTCAACAATAAAAAACACCAAAAAATTCAACAACAACCTCAACATTGAATTACTCCAACAATTTCAACAACAACCTCAACAATGAAAAACAGCAAAAAATTCAACAACAACCTCAACATTCAAAAACAACAACAAATTCAACAAAAACCTCAACAATTAAAATCTCCAACAATTTCAACAACAACGTCAACTTTGAAAAACACCAACAAATTCAACAACCGCAGCATTGAAAAACACCAACAAATTCAACAACAACCTCAACATTCAAAAACACCAACAAATTCAACAACCTGAACAATGAAAAACAGTAAAAAAATTCAACAACAACCTCAACTTTCAAAAACGCCAACAAATTCAACAACCTCAACATTGAAAAACACCAACAAATTCAACCGCAACCTCAACTTTGAAAAATACAAAATAGATCAAAAAAAACCATTGATAACGCCAATAAATTCAACAACCTCAACATTGAAAATCACCAACAAATTCAACAACAACCTCAGCAATGAAAAACATCAAAAAATTCAACTGCAACCTCAACAATGAAAAACACCAAAAAATTCAACAACAACCTCAACAATGAAAGAAAACAAAATAATCAATAACAACCTCAACATTGAAAAACTGCAACAATTTCAACAAGTACCACAAGAATGAAAAACACCAAAAAATTCAACAACAAACTCAAAATTGAAAATCACCATCAAATTCAACATAAATCTCAACATTGAAAAACATCAAAAAATACAACAACAACCTCAACATTCCAAAACACCAAGAAATTCAACAAAAACCTCAACAATGTAAACACCAAAACATTCAACAACAATCACAACTTTGAAAAACACCAACAAATTCAACAACATCAACATTGAAAAATACCAACAAATTAAAGTGCAAACTCAAGTTTGAAAAACACAAAAGATTGATAACACGAATAAATTCAACAACAACCTCAACGTTGAAAATCACCAACAAATTCATCAACAACCTCAACAATGAAAAACAGCAAAAAAATTCAACAACAATGACATCAACAATGAAAATCACCAAAGAATTCAACAAAAGCCTCAACATTGAAAAACTCCAACAATTACAG
Source organism: Cetorhinus maximus (assembly GCF_964194155.1). Taxonomy (NCBI): domain Eukaryota; kingdom Metazoa; phylum Chordata; class Chondrichthyes; order Lamniformes; family Cetorhinidae; genus Cetorhinus; species Cetorhinus maximus. Next base: position 12,126 of record NW_027596362.1, read on the forward strand.
CAACAACCTCAACAATGAAAAACACCAAAAAATTCAACAACAAACTCAACATTCAAAAGCACCAAAAAATTCAACAACAATCTCAACAATGAAAAACATCAAAAAATTCAACAGCAACCTCAACATTCCAAAACACCAACAAATTCAACAAAAACCTCAACAATGATAACACCAAAAAATTCAACAACAACCACAACATTGAAAAATACCAACAAATTCAACAAAAACCTCAACATTGAAAAACACCATAAAATTCAACAACAACCTAAACAATGAAAAACACCAAAAAATTCAACAACAATCTCAACATTCAAAAACACCAAAAAATAAAAACAACAACCTCAACATTCAAAAACACCAAGGAATTCAACCAAAATTTCAACAATGAAAAACACCAAAAAATTCAACAACAACTTCAACATTGCAAAACACAAACAAATTCAACAATAACCTCAACATTGAAAAACACCAACAAATTCATAAACAACCTCAACAATGAAAAACACCAAAAAATTCAACAACAAACTCAACATTCAAAAGCACCAAAAAATTCAACAACAACCTCAACAATGAAAAACATCAAAAAATTCAACAACAACCTCAACATTCCAAAACACCTACAAATTCAACAAAAACCTCAACAATGATAACATCAAAAAATTCAACAACAACCACAACATTCAAAAACACCAACAAATTCAACAAAAACCTCAACCTTGAAAAACACCAAAAAAATTCAACAACAACCTCAACTTTGAAAAACACCAACAAATTCAACAACAAACTCAACATTCGAAAACACCAACAAATTCAACAACAACCTCAACAATAAAAAACACCAAAAAATTCAACAACAACCTCAACATTCCAAAACACCTACAAATTCAACAAAAACCTCAACAATGATAACACCAACAAATTCAACAACAATCTCAACATTCAAAAACACCAACAAATTCACCAAAAACCTCAACCTTGAAAAACACCAAAAAAATTCAACAACAACCTCAACTTTGAAAAACACCAACAAATTCAACAACAAACTCAACATTCGAAAACACCAACAAATTCAACAACAACCTCAACAATAAAAAACACCAAAAAATTCAACAACAACCTCAACATTGAATTACTCCAACAATTTCAACAACAACCTCAACAATGAAAAACAGCAAAAAATTCAACAACAACCTCAACATTCAAAAACAACAACGAATTCAACAAAAACCTCAACAATTAAAATCTCCAAAAATTTCAACAACAACGTCAACTTTGAAAAACACCAACAAATTCAACAACCGCAGCATTGAAAAACACCAACAAATTCAACAACAACCTCAACATTCAAAAACACCAACAAATTCAACAACCTGAACAATGAAAAACAGTAAAAAAATTCAACAACAACCTCAACATTGAAAAACACCAACAAATTCAACCGCAACCTCAACTTTGAAAAATACAAAATAGATCAAAAAAAACCATTGATAACGCCAATAAATTCAACAACCTCAACATTGAAAATCACCAACAAATTCAACAACAACCTCAACAATAAAAAACACCAAAAAATTCAACAACAACCTCAACATTGAATTACTCCAACAATTTCAACAACAACCTCAACAATGAAAAACAGCAAAAAATTCAACAACAACCTCAACATTCAAAAACAACAACAAATTCAACAAAAACCTCAACAATTAAAATCTCCAAAAATTTCAACAACAACGTCAACTTTGAAAAACACCAACAAATTCAACAACCGCAGCATTGAAAAACACCAACAAATTCAACAACAACCTCAACATTCAAAAACACCAACAAATTCAACAACCTGAACAATGAAAAACAGTAAAAAAATTCAACAACAACCTCAACTTTCAAAAACGCCAACAAATTCAACAACCTCAACATTGAAAAACACCAACAAATTCAACCGCAACCTCAACTTTGAAAAATACAAAATAGATCAAAAAAAACCATTGATAACGCCAATAAATTCAACAACCTCAACATTGAAAATCACCAACAAATTCAACAACAACCTCAGCAATGAAAAACATCAAAAAATTCAACTGCAACCTCAACAATGAAAAACACCAAAAAATTCAACAACAACCTCAACAATGAAAGAAAACAAAATAATCAATAACAACCTCAACATTGAAAAACTGCAACAATTTCAACAAGTACCACAAGAATGAAAAACACCAAAAAATTCAACAACAAACTCAAAATTGAAAATCACCATCAAATTCAACATAAATCTCAACATTGAAAAACATCAAAAAATACAACAACAACCTCAACATTCCAAAACACCAAGAAATTCAACAAAAACCTCAACAATGTAAACACCAAAACATTCAACAACAATCACAACTTTGAAAAACACCAACAAATTCAACAACATCAACATTGAAAAATACCAACAAATTAAAGTGCAAACTCAAGTTTGAAAAACACAAAAGATTGATAACACGAATAAATTCAACAACAACCTCAACATTGAAAATCACCAACAAATTCATCAACAACCTCAACAATGAAAAACAGCAAAAAAATTCAACAACAATGACATCAACAATGAAAATCACCAAAGAATTCAACAAAAGCCTCAACATTGAAAAACTCCAACAATTACAGCAACAACCTCAACAATGAAAAACACCAAAAAATTCAACAACAAACTCAACATTCAAAAGCACCAAAAAATTCAACAACAATCTCAACAATGAAAAACATCAAAAAATTCAACAGCAACCTCAACATTCCAAAACACCAACAAATTCAACAAAAACCTCAACAATGATAACACCAAAAAATTCAACAACAACCACAACATTGAAAAATACCAACAAATTCAACAAAAACCTCAACATTGAAAAACACCATAAAATTCAACAACAACCTAAACAATGAAAAACACCAAAAAATTCAACAACAATCTCAACATTCAAAAACACCAAAAAATAAAAACAACAACCTCAACATTCAAAAACACCAAGGAATTCAACCAAAATTTCAACAATGAAAAACACCAAAAAATTCAACAACAACTTCAACATTGCAAAACACAAACAAATTCAACAATAACCTCAACATTGAAAAACACCAACAAATTCATAAACAAACTCAACAATGAAAAACACCAAAAAATTCAACAACAAACTCAACATTCAAAAGCACCAAAAAATTCAACAACAACCTCAACAATGAAAAACATCAAAAACTTCAACAACAACCTCATCATTCCAAAACACCTACAAATTCAACAAAAACCTCAACAATGATAACACCAAAAAATTCAACAACAACCACAACATTGAAAAACACCAACAAATTCAACAAAAACCTCAACATTGAAAAACACCAAAAATTCAACAACAGCCTCAATATTCAAAATCACCAACAAATTCATCAACAACCTCAACATTTAAAAACACCAACAAATTCAATAAAAACATCAACATTGAAAAACACCAAAAAATTCAACAGCAACCTCAACTTTGAAAAACACCAACAAATTCAACAACAATCTCAACATTCAAAAACACCAACAAATTCACCAAAAACCTCAACCTTGAAAAACACCAAAAAAATTCAACAACAACCTCAACTTTGAATAACACCAACAAATTCAACAACAATCTCAACATTCAAAAACACCAACAAATTCAACAACAACCTCAACTTTCGAAAACACCAACAAATTCAAAAACAACCTCAACAATAAAAAACACCAAAAAATTCAACAACAACCTCAACATTGAATAACTCCAACAATTTCAACAACAACCTCAACAATGAAAAACAGCAAAAAATTCAACAACAACCTCAACATTCAAAAACAACAACAAATTCAACAAAAACCTCAACAATTAAAAACTCCAATAAATTCAACAACAACGTCAACTTTGAAAAACACCAACAAATTCAACAACCGCAGCATTGAAAAACACCAACAAATTCAACATCAACCTCAACATTGAAAAACACCAATAAATTCAACAACAACCTCAACATTCAAAAACACCAACAAATTCAACAACCTCAACAATGAAAAACAGCAAAGAAATTCAACAATAATCTCAACTTTGAAAAACAACAAAAAATTCAACAACCTCAACTTTGAGAAACAGCAACAAATTGAACTGCAACCTCAAATTTGAAAAATACAAAAAGATTCAAAAAAAAGCATTGAATACACCAATAAATTCAACAACAACCTCAATATTGAAAATCACCAAAAAATTCAACAACAACCTCAACATTGAAAAACACCAAAATATTCAACAACAACCTCAACTTTGCAAAACAGCAACAAATTCAAAAACCTCAACATGGAAAAACACCAACAAATTCAACTACAACCTCAATATTGAAAATCACAAACAAATTCCACAATGACCTCAACAATGAAAAACACCAACAAATTCAACAAAAACCTCAACAATGAAAAACACCAAAAAATACCACTACAACCTCAATTTTGAAAAACACCAACAGATTTAACAACCTCAACATTCAAATACACCAACAAATTCAACAACAAACTCAGCTTTGAAAAACACCAACAAATCCAACAACCTCAACATTGAAAAACACCAACAAATTCAACAACAACCTCAACTTTTAAAAATACAAAAAGGTTCAACAAAATAAAAATTGATAACACCAACAAATTCAACAGCAACCTCAATATTGAAAATCACCAACAAATTTTACAACAACCTCAACAATGAAAAATATCAAAAAATTCAACAACAACGACCACAACAATGAAAAACACCAAACAATTCAACAACAACCTCAACATTCAAAAACACAAACAAATTCAAAAACAACCTCAACAATGAATAACAACAAAACACTCATCAACACCCTCAACATTGAAAATCACCAACAAATTCAACAACAACCTCAGCAATGAATAACATCAAAAAATTCAACTGCAACCTCAACAATGAAAAACACCAAAAAATTCAACAACAACCTCAACAATGAAAGAAAACAAAATAATCAATAACAACCTCAACATTGAAAAACTGCAACAATTTCAACAAGTACCACAAGAATGAAAAACACCAAAAAATTCAACAACAAACTCAAAATTGAAAATCACCATCAAATTCCACATAAATCTCAACATTGAAAAACATCAAAAAATACAACAACAACCTCAACATTCCAAAACACCAAGAAATTCAACAATGAAAACACCAAAACATTCAACAACAATCACAACTTTGAAAAACACCAACAAATTCAACAACATCAACATTGAAAAATACCAACAAATTAAAGTGCAAACTCAAGTTTGAAAAACACAAAAGAGTTTAAAAAAACAGATTGATAACACGAATAAATTCAACAACAACCTCAACATTGAAAATCACCAACAAATTCATCAACAACCTCAACAATGAAAAACAGCAAAAAATTCAACAACAACGACATCAACAATGAAAATCACCAAACGATTCAACAAAAACCTCAACATTGAAAAACTCCAACAATTACAGCAACAACCTCAACAATGAAAAACACCAAAAAATTCAACAACAAACTCAACATTCAAAACTACCAAAAAATTCAACAACAACCTCAACAATGAAAAACATCAAAAAATTCAACAGCAACCTCAACATTCCAAAACACCAACAAATTCAACAAAAACCTCAACAATGATAACACCAAAAAATTCAACAACAACCACAACATTGAAAAACACCAACAAATTCAACAAAAACCTCAACATTGAAAAACACCATAAAATTCAACAACAACCTAAACAATGAAAAACACCAAAAAATTCAACAACAACCTCAACATTCAAAAACACCAAAACATAAAAACAGCAACCTCAACATTCAAAAACACCAAGAAATTCAACCAAAATTTCAACAATGAAAAACACCAAAAAATTCAACAACAACTTCAACATTGCAAAACACAAACAAATTCAACAATAACCTCAACATTGAAAAACACCAACAAATTCATAAACAACCTCAACAATGAAAAACACCAAAAAATTCAACAACAAACTCAACATTCAAAAGCACCAAAAAATTCAACAACAACCTCAACAATGAAAAACATCAAAAAATTCAACAACAACCTCAACATTCCAAAACACCTACAAATTCAACAAAAACCTCAACAATGATAACATCAAAAAATTCAACAACAACCACAACATTCAAAAACACCAACAAATTCAACAAAAACCTCAACAATGAAAAACACCAAAAAATTCAACAACAACCTCAATATTGAAAAACACCAACAAATTCAACAACAATCTCAACATTCAAAAACACCAACAAATTCACCAAAAACCTCAACCTTGAAAAACACCAAAAAAATTCAACAACAACCTCAACTTTGAAAAACACCAACAAATTCAACAACAAACTCAACATTCGAAAACACCAACAAATTCAACAACAACCTCAACAATAAAAAACACCAAAAAAATTCAACAACAACCTCAACATTGAATTACTCCAACAATTTCAACAACAACCTCAACAATGAAAAACAGCAAAAAATTCAACAACAACCTCAACATTCAAAAACAACAACGAATTCAACAAAAACCTCAACAATTAAAATCTCCAAAAATTTCAACAACAACGTCAACTTTGAAAAACACCAACAAATTCAACAACCGCAGCATTGAAAAACACCAACAAATTCAACAACAACCTCAACATTCAAAAACACCAACAAATTCAACAACCTGAACAATGAAAAACAGTAAAAAAATTCAACAACAACCTCAACATTGAAAAACACCAACAAATTCAACCGCAACCTCAACTTTGAAAAATACAAAATAGATCAAAAAAAACCATTGATAACGCCAATAAATTCAACAACCTCAACATTGAAAATCACCAACAAATTCAACAACAACCTCAACAATAAAAAACACCAAAAAATTCAACAACAACCTCAACATTGAATTACTCCAACAATTTCAACAACAACCTCAACAATGAAAAACAGCAAAAAATTCAACAACAACCTCAACATTCAAAAACAACAACAAATTCAACAAAAACCTCAACAATTAAAATCTCCAAAAATTTCAACAACAACGTCAACTTTGAAAAACACCAACAAATTCAACAACCGCAGCATTGAAAAACACCAACAAATTCAACAACAACCTCAACATTCAAAAACACCAACAAATTCAACAACCTGAACAATGAAAAACAGTAAAAAAATTCAACAACAACCTCAACTTTCAAAAACGCCAACAAATTCAACAACCTCAACATTGAAAAACACCAACAAATTCAACCGCAACCTCAACTTTGAAAAATACAAAATAGATCAAAAAAAACCATTGATAACGCCAATAAATTCAACAACCTCAACATTGAAAATCACCAACAAATTCAACAACAACCTCAGCAATGAATAACATCAAAACATTCAACAATAACCTCAACTTTGAAAAACAACAAAAAATTCAACAACCTCAACTTTGAGAAAGAGCAACAAATTCAACTGCAACCTCAAATTTGAAAAATACAAAAAGATTCAAAAGAAAGCATTGAATACACCAATAAATTCAACAACAACCTCAATATTGAAAATCACCAAAAAATTCAACAACAACCTCAACATTGAAAAACACCAAAGTATTCAACAACAACCTCAACTTTGCAAAACAGCAACAAATTCAAAAACCTCAACATGGAAAAACACCAACAAATTCAACTACAACCTCAATATTGAAAATCACAAACAAATTCCACAATGACCTCAACAATGAAAAACACCAGAAATTCAACAAAAACCTCAACAATGAAAAACACCAAAAAATACCACTACAACCTCAATTTTGAAAAACACCAACAGATTTAACAACCTCAACATTCAAATACACCAACAAATTCAACAACAAACTCAGCTTTGAAAAACACCAACAAATTCAACAACCTCAACATTGAAAAACACCAACAAATTCAACAACAACCTCAACTTTTAAAAATACAAAAAGGTTCAACAAAATAAAAATTGATAACACCAACAAATTCGACAACAACCTCAATATTGAAAATCACCAAAAAATTTTACAACAACCTCAACAATGAAAAATATCAAAAAATTCAAGAACAACGACCACAACAATGAAAAACACCAAACAATTCAACAACAACCTCAACATTCAAAAACACAAACAAATTCAAAAACAACCTCAACAATGAATAACAACAAAACACTCATCAACAACCTCAACATTCAAAAACACCAACAAATTCAACAAAAACATCAACATTGAAAAACACCAAAAAATTGAACAGCAACCTCAACTTTGAAAAACACCAACAAATTCAACAACAATCTCAACATTGAAAAACACCAACAAATTCACCAAAAACCTCAACCTTGAAAAACAACAAAAAATTCAACAACAACCTCAACTTTGAAAAACACCAACAAGTTCAACAACAACCACAACTTGCGAAAACACCAACAAATTCAACAACAACATCAAAAATAAAAAACACCAAAAAATTCAACAACAACCTCAACATTGAATAACTCCAACAATTTCAACAACAACCTCAACAATGAAAAACAGCAAAAAATTCAACAACAACCTCAACATTCAAAAACAACAACAAATTCAACAAAAAACTCAACAATGAAAAACACCAAAAAATTCAACAACAACCTCAACTTTGAAAAACACCAAAAAATTCAACAACTTCAACATTGAGAAACAGCAACAAATTCAACTGCAACCTCAACTTTGAAAAATACAAAAATATTCAATAAAAAACATTGAATACACCAATAAATTCAACAAGAAGCTCAATATTTAAAATCACCAATAAATTCAACAACTACATCAACAATGAAAATCATCAAAAAAATTCAACAAAAACCTCAACAATTAAAAACTCCAAAAAATTCAACAACAACGTCAACTTTGAAAAACACCAACAAATTCAACCACCGCAGCATTGAAAAACACCAACAGATTCAACAACAACCTCAACATTGAAAAACTCCAAAAAATTCAACAACAACCTCAACATTCAAAAACACCAACAAATTCAACAAAAACCTCAACAATGAAAAACAGCAAAAAATTCAACAACAACCTCAACTTTGAAAAACGCCAACAAATTCAACAACCTCAACATTGAAAAACACCAACAAATTCAACCGCAACCTCAACTTTGAAAAATACAAAAAAGATCAAAAAAAACCATTGACAACACCAATAAATTCAACAACCTCATCATTGAAAATCACCAATAAATTCAACAACAAGGGTGCTTTTCACTCTTGAGGTTTTTGTTGAATTTGTTGGTGTTTTTGAATGTTGATGCTGTTGTTGAATTTTTTGTTGTTTTTCTTTGTTGAGGTTGTTGTATTTGTTGTTGTTTTGCAATCTTGAGGTTGTTGTTGAATTTGTTGGTGATTTTCAATATTAAGTTTGGTGTTGAATTTATTGGTGTCATCAATGGTTTTTTTTTTAACTTTTTTGTATTTTTCAAAGTTGAATTTGCAGTTGAATTTGTTGGTGTTTTTCAATGTTGATGGTGTTGAATTTGTTGGTGTTTTTCAAAGTTGAGGTTGTTGTTGAATTTTTCTGTGTTTTTCACTCTTGAGGTTTTTGTTGAATTTGTTGGTGTTTTTGAATGTTGATGCTGTTGTTTGTTGCTGAATTTATTGGTGTTATCAATAGTTTTTTTTCTGAACTTTATTGAATTTTTCACAGTTGAGGTTGCAGTTGAATTTGTTGGTGTTTTTCAAAGTTGTTGGTGAATTTCAATGTCGAGTTTGTCTTTGAATTTTTTCGTGTTTTTCATTGTTGCGCTTGCTGTTGAAATTGTTGGAGTTTGTCAATATTGAGGTTGTTGTTGTTGAATTTTTTGATGTTTTTCATTGTTGAGGTTGTTGTTGAATTTGTTGGTGTTTTTGAATGTTGAGGTTGTTGTTGAATTAGATGGTGTTTTTCAATGATGAGGTCTTTGTTGAATTTGTTGGTGTTTTTGAATGTTGAGGTTGTTGTTGAATTTGTTGGTGATTTTCAATACTAAGTTTGTTGTTGAATTTATTGGTGTTATCAATCGTTTTTCTGAAATTTTTTGTTTTTTTCTCAGTTGAGGTTGCAGTTGATTTGTTGCTGTTTTTCAAAGTTGAGGTTGATGTTGAATTTTTTGATGTTGTTCATTGTTGTGGTTGTTGTTGAATTTGTTGAGGAATTTCAATGTGGAGTTTGTTGTTGAATTTTTTGGTGTTTTTCATTGTTGCTGTTGAAATTGTTGGAGTTTTTCAATGTTAATGTTGTTGTTGAATTTGTTGGTGATTTTCAATATTGAGGTTGTTGTTAAATTTATTGGTGTTATCAATGGTATTTTTTAAATTTTTTTGTATTTTTCAAAGTTGAGGTTTTTGTTAAATTTGTTGGTGTTTTTGAATGTTGAGGTTGTTGTTGAATTTTTCGGTGTTTTTCATTGTTGAAGTTGTTGTTGAATTTGTTGGAGTTTTTCAATGTTGAGATTTTTGTTGTATTTGTTGGTGTTTTGCAATATTTGGTTTCTTGTTGAATTTATTGGTGTTATCAATGGTTCTATTTGAAATTCTTGTATTTTTCAAAGTTGAGGTTGCAGTTGAATTTGTTGGTGTTATTGAATGTTGACGTTGTTGTTGAATTTTTTGGGGTTTTTGATTGTTGAGGTTGTTGTTGAATTTGTTGTTGATTTTCAATATTGACTTTGTTTTTTGAATTTTTTGGTGTTTTTCATTGTTGCGGTTGTTGTTGAAATTGTTGGAGTTTTTCCATGTTGATGTTGTTGTCGATCTTTTTGGTGTTTTTCATTGTTGAGGTTGTTGTTGAATTTTTTGGTGTTTTTCATTGTTGAGGTTGTTGTTGAATTTGTCGGTGATTTTCAATATTGAGGTTGTTGTTGAATTTGTTGGTGTTTTACAATGTTGAGGTTGTTTTTCAATTTGATGGTGGTTTTCAATATTGAGGTTGTTGTTGAATTTGTTGGTGTTATCAATGGTTTTTTCTTAACTTTTTTGTATTTTTCAAAGTAGAGTTTGCAGTTGAATTTGTTGGTGTTTTTCAATGTTGATGTTGTTGAAGTTGTTGGTGTTTTTCAAAGTTGAGGTTGTTGTTGAATTTTTTGGTAGTTTTTCATTGTTGAGGTTTTTGTTGAATTTGTTGGTGTTTTTGAATGTTGAGGTTGTTGTTGAATTTGTTGGTGATTTTCAGTATTAAGTTTGTTGTTGAATTCACTGGTGTTATCAATGGTTTTTTTTGAAGTTTTTGTATTTTTCACAGTTGAGGTTGCAGTTGAATTTATTGGTGTCTATCAAAGTTGAGGTTGTTGTTCAATTTTTTGGTGTTTTTCATTGTTGAAGTTGTTGCTGAATTTGTCAGTGATTTTCAATATTGAGGTTGTTGTTGAATTTGCTGGTGTTTTACAATGTTGAGGTTGTTCAATTTGTTGGTGATTTTCAATATTGAGGTTGTTGTTGAATTTATTGGCGTTATCAATTTTTTTTTTAACTTTTTTGTATTTTTCAAAGTTGAGTTTGTAGTTGAATTTGTTGGTGTTTTTCAATGTTGATATTGTTGAATTTGTTGTTGTTTTTCAAAGTTGAGGTTGTTGTTGAATTTTTCTGTGTTTTTCATTGTTGAGGTTTTTGTTGAAGTTGTTGGTGTTTTTGAATGTTGAGGTTGTTGTTGAATTTGTTGGTGATTTTCAGTATTAAGTTTGTTGTTGAATTTATTGGTGTTATCAATCGTTTTTTTCTGAAATTTTTTGTTTTTTTCTCAGTTGAGGTTGCAGTTGATTTGTTGCTGTTTTTCAAAGTTGAGGTTGATGTTGAATTTTTTGATGTTGTTCATTGTTGTGGTTGTTGTTGAATTTGTTGAAGAATTTCAATGTTGAGTTTGTTGTTGAATTTTTTGGTGTTTTTCATTGTTGCGGTTGCTGTTGAAATTGTTGGAGTTTTTCAATGTTAAGGTTGTTGTTGAATTTGTTTGTGATTTTCAATATTGAGGTTGTTGTTAAATTTATTGGTGTTATCAATGGTATTTTTTTAACTTTTTTGTATTTTTCAAAGTTGAGGTTTTTGTTAAATTTGTTGGTGTTTTTGAATGTTGAGGTTGTTGTTGAATTTTTCGGTGTTTTTCATTGTTGAAGTTGTTGTTGAATTTGTTGGAGTTTTTCAATGTTGAGGTTTTTGTTGTATTTGTTGGTGTTTTGCAATATTAGGTTTGTTGTTGAATTTATTGGTGTTATCAATGGTTTTATTTGAAATTCTTGTATTTTTTAAAGTTGAGGTTGCAGTTGAATTTGTTGGTGTTATTGAATGTTGAGGTTGTTGTTGAATTTTTTGGGGTTTTTCATTGTTGAAGTTGTTGTTGAATTTGTTGTTGATTTTCAATGTTGAGTTTGTTTTTTGAATTTTTTGGTGTTTTTCATTGTTGTGGTTGTTGTTGAAATTGTTGGAGTTTTTCCATGTTGATGTTGTTGTTCATCTTTTTGGTGTTTTTCATTGTTGAGGTTGTTGTTGAATTTTTTGGTGTTTTTCATTGTTGAGGTTGTTGTTGAATTTGTCGGTGATTTTCAATATTGAGGTTGTTGTTGAATTTGTTGCTGTTTTACAATGTTGAGGTTGTTTTTCAATTTGATGGTGGTTTTCAATATTGAGGTTGTTGTTGAATTTGTTGGTGTTATCAATGGTTTTTTTTTAACTTTTTTGTATTTTTCAAAGTTGAGTTTGCAGTTGAATTTGTTGGTGTTTTTCAGTGTTGATGTTGTTGAATTTGTTGGTGTTTTTCAAAGTTGAGGTTTTTGTTGAATTTTTTGTTGTTTTTCATTGTTGTGGTTTTTGTTGAATTTTTTGGTGTTTTTGAATGTTGAAGATGTTGTTGAATTTTTTGGTGATTTTCAATGTTGAGTTTGCTTTTTGAATTTTTTGGTGTTTTTCATTGTTGCGGTTGTTGTTGAAATTGTTGGAGATTTTCAATGTTGAGGTCCTTGTTGAATTTGTTGGTGATTTTCAATATTGAGGTTGTTGTGAAATTTATTGGTGTTATGAATGGTATTTTTTTAAATTTTTTGTATTTTTCAAAGTTGAGGTTTTTGTTAAATTTGTTGGTGTTTTTGAATGTTGAGGTTGTTGTTGAATTTTTCGGTGTTTTTCATTGTTGAAGTTGTTGTTGAATTTGTTGGAGTTTTTCAATGTTGAGTTTTTTGTTGTATTTGTTGGTGTTTTGCAATATTAGGTTTGTTGTTGAATTTATTGGTGTTATCAATGGTTTTATTTGAAATTCTTGTATTTTTCAAAGTTGAGGTTGCAGTTGAATTTGTTGGTGTTATTGAATGTTGAGGTTGTTGTTGAATTTTTTGGGGTTTTTCATTGTTGAAGTTCTTGTTGATTTTGTTATTGATTTTCAATGTTGATTTTGTTTTTTGAATTTTTTGGTGTTTTTCATTGTTGCGGTTGTTGTTGAAATTGCTGGAGTTTTTCCATGTTGATGTTGTTGTTCATCTGTTTGGTGTTTTTCATTGTTGAGGTTGTTGTTGAATTTGTCGGTGATTTTCAATATTGAGGTTGTTGTTGAATTTGTTGCTGTTTTACAATGTTGAGGTTGTTTTTCAATTTGATGGTGGTTTTCAATATTGAGGTTGTTGTTGAATTTGTTGGTGTTATCAATGGTTTTTTTTTAACTTTTTTGTATTTTTCAAAGTTGAGTTTGCAGTTGAATTTGTTGGTGTTTTTCAATGTTGATGTTGTTGAATTTGTTGGTGTTTTTCAAAGTTGAGGTTGTTGTTGAATTTTTTGTTGTTTTTCATTGTTGAGGTTTTTGTTGAATTTTTTGGTGTTTTTCATTGTTGCGGTTGTTGTTGAAATTGTTGGAGATTTTCAATGTTGAGGTTGTTGTTGAATTTGTTGGTGATTTTCAATATTGAAGTTGTTGTTAAATTTATTGGTGTTATCAATCGATTTTTTTTAATTTTTTGTATTTTTCAAAGTTGAGGTTTTTGTTAAATTTGTTGGAGATTTTGAATGTTCAGGTTGTTGTTGACTTTTTTGCTGTTTTTCATTGTTGAAGTTGTTGCTGAATTTGTTGGAGTTGTTCAATGTTTAGTTTGTTGTTGTATTTGTTGGTGATTTGCAATATTAGGTTTGTTGTTGAATTTTTTGGTGTTGTCAATGTTTTTTTTGAAATTTTTTGTATTTTTCAAAGTTGAGGTTGCAGTTGAATTTGTTGGTGTTTTTCAAAGCTGAGTTTGCAGTTGAATTTGTTGGTGTTTTTGAATGTTGAGGTTGTTGTTGAATTTGTTGGTGATTTTCAATATTAAGTTTGTTGTTGAATTTATTGGTGTTATCAATGGTTTATTTTGAAATTTTTTGAATTTTTCACAGTTGAGGTTGCAGTTGAATTTGTTGGTGTTTTCCAAAGTTGAGGTTGTTGTTTGAATTTTTTGATGTTCTTCATTGTTGAGGTTGTTGTTGAATTTGTTGAGGAATTTCAATGTTGAGTTTGTTGTTGAATTTTTTGGTGTTTTTCAATGTTCCGGTTGCTGTTGAATTTGTTGGTCATTTTCAATATTGAGGTTGTTGTTAAATTTATTGGTGTTATCAATTGTTTTTATTTAACTTTATGTATTTTTCAAAGTTGAGATTTTTGTTAAATTTGTTGGAGTTTTTGAATGTTCAGGTTGTTGTTGTCTTATTTGCAGTTTTTCATTATGAAGTTGTTGCTGAATTTGTTGGAGTTTTTCAATGTTGAGGTTGTTGTTGTATTTGTTGGTGTTTTGCAATATTAGGTTACTTGTTGAATTTATTGGTGTTTTCAATGGTTTTTTTTGAAATTTTTTGTATTTTTCAAAGTTGTGGTTTCTGTTGAATTTGTTGGTGTATTTCAAAGTTGAGATTGTTGTTGAATTTTTTGGTGTTTTTCATTGTTGAGTTTGTTGTTGAAGTTGTTGAAGTTTTTCAATGTTGAGGTTGTTGTTCTAATTGTTGGTGTTTTGCAATTTTGAGGTTGTTGTCGAATTTGTTGGTGATTTTCAATATTAAGTTTGTTGTTGAATTTATTGGTGTTATCATTGGTTCTTTTTGAAATTTTTGTATTTTTCAATGTTGAGGTTGTTGTTGATCTTTTTGGTGTTTTTCAATGTTGAGGTTGTTGTTGTATTTTTTGGTGCTTTTCATTGTTGAGGTTGTTGTTGAAATTGTCGGTGATTATCAATATTGAGCTTGTCGTTGAATTTGTTGTTGTTTTGCAATGTTGATGTTGTTGTTCAGTTTGTTGGTGTTATTCAATATTGAGGTTGTTGTTGAATTTATTGGTGTTAACAATTTGTTTTTTTTTAAATTTTTTTGTATTTTTCAAAGTTGAGTTTGCAGTTGAATTTGTTGGTGTTTCTCAATGTTGATGTTGTCTAATTTGTTGGTGTTTTTCAAAGTTGAGGTTGTTGTTGAATTTGTTCGTGTTTTTCATTGTTGAGGTTTTTGTTGAATTTGTTGGTGTTTTTGAATGTTGAGGTTGAAGTTGAATTTTTTGATGTTCTTCATTGTTGAGGTTGTTGTTGAATTTGTTGAGGAATTTCAATGTTGAGTTTGTTGTTGAATTTTTTGGTGTTTTTCAATGTTCCGGTTGCTGTTGAATTTGTTGGTCATTTTCAATATTGAGGTTGTTGTTAAATTTATTGGTGTTATCAATTGTTGAGGTTGTTGGATTTTTTGGTGTTTGTCTTTGTTGAGGTTGTTGTTGAAATTGTTGGAGTTTTTCAATGTTGAGGTTCTCGTTCAATTTTGTAGTGTTTTTCGTTGTTGAGGTTGTTGTTGTTGAATTTATTGATGTTTCTCATTTTTGAGGATGCTGTTAAATCTGCTGGTGTTTTTCAATATTGAGGTTGTTGTTGAATGTGTTGTTCAATGTTTTTTTAAATTTTTTTGTATTTTTCAAAGTTGAGTTTGCAGTTGAATTTTTTGCTGTTTTTCAATGTTGAGGTTGTTGAATTTGTTGGTGTTTTTAAAAGTTGAGGTTTTTGTTGAATTTGTTGGTGTTTTTCATTGTTGAGGTTTTTGTTAAACTTGTTGTTGTTTTTGAATGTTGAGGTTGTTGTTGAATTTTTTGGTGTTTTTCAGTGTTGAGGTTGTTGTTGAAATTGTTCGTGATTTTCAATATTGATTTTGTTTTTGAATTTGATGTTGTTTTGCAATGTTGAGGTTGTTGTTGAATTCGTAGTTGATTTTCAATATTGAGGTTGCTGTTGAATTTATTGGTGTTAGCAATGGTATTTTTTTAACTTATTTCTATTTTTCAAAGTTGAGGTTGCAGTTGTATTTCTTTGTGTTTTTCAATGCTGAGGTACTTGAATTTGCTGATGTTTGTCAAAGTTGAGGTTGTTGTTGAATTTTTTGGTGTTTTTCATTGTTGCGTTTGTTGTTGAAATTGTTGGAGTTTTTCCATGTTGAGGTTGTTGTTGATCTTTTTGGTGTTTTTCATTGTTGAGGTTGTGGTTGAATTTTTTGCTGTTTTTCATTGTTGAAGTTGTTGTTGAATTTGCTGTTGTTTTTGAATGTTGAGGTTGTTGTTGAATTTTTTGCTGTTTTTCATTGTCGAAGTTGTTGTTGAATTTGTTGGTGTTTTTCAATGTTGAGATTTTTGTTGAATTTGTTGGTGTTTTTGAATGTTGAGGTTGAAGTTGAATTGGATGGTGTCTTTCCAAGTTGTTGTTGAGGTTGTTGTTGTTGAATTTATTGATGTTTCTCATTTTTGAGGATGTTGTTAAATCTACTGGTGATTTTCAATATTGAGGTTGTTGTTGAACTTATTGTTCAATTTTTTTTAAGCTTTTTTGTATTTTTCAAAGTTGAGGTTGCAGTTGAATTGTTTGCTGTTTTTCAATGTTGGGGATGTTGAATTTGTTGGTGTTTTTCAAAGTTGAGGTTTTTGTTGAACTTATTGGTGTTTTTGAAAGTTGAGGTTGTTGTTGAATTTTTTGGTGTTTTTCATTGTTGAAATTGTTGTTGAAATTGTTGGTGATTTTCAATATTGAGTTTGTTTTTGAATTTGATGTTGTTTTGCAATGTTGAGGTTGTTGTTGAATTTGTAGTTGATTTTCAATATTGAGGTTGCTGTTGAATTTATTGGTGTTAGCAATGGTTTTTATTTAACTTTTTTGTATTTTTCAAAGTTGAGGTTGCAGTTGAATTTCTTCGTGTATTTCAAAGCTGAGTTTCTTTAATTTGCTGGTGTTTTTCAAAGTTGAGGTTGTTGTTGAATTTTTTGGTATTTTTCAATATTGAAGTTGTTGTTAAATTTATTGGTGTTATCAATTGTTTTTTTTTAACTTTTTGTATTTTTCAAAGTTGAGGTTTTTGTTAAATTTGTTTGAGTTTTTGAATATTCAGGTTGTTGTCGACTTTTTGGTGTTTTTCATTGTTGAAGTTGTTGCTGAATTTATTGGTGTTATCAATGGCTTTTTTTGAAATTTTTTGTATTTTTCAAAGTTGAGGTTGCAGTTGAATTTCTTCGTGTATTTCAAAGCTGAGTTTCTTTAATTTGCTGGTGTTTTTCAAAGTTGAGGTTGTTGTTGAATTTTTTGGTATTTTTCAATATTGAAGTTGTTGTTAAATTTATTGGTGTTATCAATTGTTTTTTTTTAACTTTTTGTATTTTTCAAAGTTGAGGTTTTTGTTAAATTTGTTTGAGTTTTTGAATATTCAGGTTGTTGTCGACTTTTTGGTGTTTTTCATTGTTGAAGTTGTTGCTGAATTTATTGGTGTTATCAATGGCTTTTTTTGAAATTTTTTGTATTTTTCAAAGTTGAGGTTGCAGTTGAATTTTTTGCTGTTTTTCAATGTTGAGGTTGTTGAATTTGTTGGTGTTTTTCATTGTTGAAGTTGTTGTTGAATTTGTTGGTGATTTTCAATGTTGAGTTTGTTTTTTGAATTTTTTGGTGTTTTTCATTGTTGCGGTTGTTGTTGAAATTGTTGGAGTTTTTCCATGTTGAGGTTGTTGTTGATCTTTTTGGTGTTTTTCATTGTTGAGGTTGTTGTTCAATTTTTTGCTGATTTTCATTGTTGAAGTTGTTGTTGAATTTGTTGGTGTTTTTGAATGTTGAGGTTGTTGTTGTATTTGTTCGTGTTTTGCAATGTTGAACTTGTTATTGAATTTGTTGGTGATTTTCAATATTGTGGTTGTTATTGAATTTATTGTTGTTATCAATGGTTTTTTTTTAACTTTTTTGTAATATTCCAAGTTGAGTTTTCAGTTGAATTTCTTGGTGTTTTTCAATGTTGAGGTTTCAGTTGAATTTGTTGGTGTTTTTCAAAGTTGAGGTTGTTGTTGAATTTTTTGATGTTTTTCATTGTTGAGGTTGCTGTTGTACTTGCTGGTGTTTTACAATGTTGAGGTTGTTGTTGAATTTGTTGGTGATTTTCAATATTAAGTTTGTTGTTGAATTTATTGATGTTATCAATGGTTTTTTTTGAAAAATTTTGTATTTTTCACAGTTGAGGTTGCAGTTGATTTTGTTGGTGTTTTTCAAAGTTGTGGTTGTTGTTGAATTTTTTGATGTTTTTCATTGTTGAAGTTGTTGTTGAATTTGTTGGTGATTTTCAATATTGAGGTTGTTGTTGAATTTATTGGTGTTATCACTGGTTTTTTTTTAACTTTTTTGTATTTTTCAAAGTTGAGGTTGCAGTTAAATTTGCTGGTGTTTTTCAATGTTGAGGTTCTTGAATTTGTTGGTGTTTTTCAATGTTCACCTTGTCGTTGAATTTTGTGGTGTTTTTCATTGTTGAGGTTGTTGTTGTTGAATTTATTGATGATTTTCATTGTTGAGGTTGTTGTTAAATTTGTTGTTGGTTTTCAATATTGAGGTTGTTGTTCAATTTATTGGTGTTATCAATGATTTTTTTAAACTTTTTTGTATTTTTCACTGTTGAGGTTGTTGAATTTGTTGGTATTTTTCAAAGTTGAGGTTTTTGTTGAATTTTTTGGTGTTTTACATTGCTGAGGTTTTTGTTGAACTTGTTGGTGTTTTTGAATGTTGAGGTTGTTGTTGAATTTTTTGGGGTTTTTCATTGTTGAAGTTGTTGTTGATTTTGTTGTTGATTTTCAATGTTGATTTTGTTTTTGAATTTTTTGGTGTTTTTCATTGTTGCGGTTGTTGTTGAAATTGCTGGAGTTTTTCCATGTTGATGTTGTTGTTCATCTGTTTGGTGTTTTTCATTGTTGAGGTTGTTGTTGAATTTGTCGTTGATTTTCAATATTGAGGTTGTTGTTGAATTTGTTGCTGTTTTACAATGTTGAGGTTGTTTTTCAATTTGATGGTGGTTTTCAATATTGAGGTTGTTGTTGAATTTGTTGGTGTTATCAATGGTTTTTTTTTAACTTTTTTGTATTTTTCAAAGTTGAGTTTGCAGTTGAATTTGTTGGAGTTTTTCAATGTTGATGTTGTTGAATTTGTTGGTGTTTTTCAAAGTTGAGGTTGTTGTTGAATTTTTTGTTGTTTTTCATTGTTGAGGTTTTTGTTGAATTTTTTGGTGTTTTTGAATGTTGAAGATGTTGTTGAATTTTTTGGTGATTTTCAATGTTGAGTTTGCTTTTTGAATTTTTTGGTGTTTTTCATTGTTGCGGTTGTTGTTGAAATTGTTGGAGATTTTCAATGTTGAGGTTGTTGTTGAATTTGTTGGTGATTTTCAATATTGAAGTTGTTGTTAAATTTACTGGTGTTATCAATCGATTTTTTTTAATTTTTTGTATTTTTCAAAGTTGAGGTTTTTGTTAAATTTGTTGGAGATTTTGAATGTTCAGGTTGTTGTTGACTTTTTTGCTGTTTTTCATTGTTGAAGTTGTTGCTGAATTTGTTGGAGTTGTTCAATGTTTAGTTTGTTGTTGTATTTGTTGGTGATTTGCAATATTAGGTTTGTTGTTGAATTTTTTGGTGTTGTCAATGTTTTTTTTGAAATTTTTTGTATTTTTCAAAGTTGAGGTTGCAGTTGAATTTGTTGGTGTTTTTCAAAGCTGAGTTTGCAGTTGAATTTGTTGGTGTTTTTGAATGTTGAGGTTGTTGTTGAATTTGTTGGTGATTTTCAATATTAAGTTTGTTGTTGAATTTATTGGTGTTATCAATGGTTTATTTTGAAATTTTTTGAATTTTTCACAGTTGAGGTTGCAGTTGAATTTGTTGGTGTTTTCCAAAGTTGAGGTTGTTGTTTGAATTTTTTGATGTTCTTCATTGTTGAGGTTGTTGTTGAATTTGTTGAGGAATTTCAATGTTGAGTTTGTTGTTGAATTTTTTGGTGTTTTTCAATGTTCCGGTTGCTGTTGAATTTGTTGGTCATTTTCAATATTGAGGTTGTTGTTAAATTTATTGGTGCTATCAATTGTTGAGGTTGTTGGATTTTTTGGTGTTTGTCTTTGTTGAGGTTGTTGTTGAAATTGTTGGAGTTTTTCAATGTTGAGGTTCTCGTTCAATTTTGTAGTGTTTTTCGTTGTTGAGGTTGTTGTTGTTGAATTTATTGATGTTTCTCATTTTTGAGGATGCTGTTAAATCTGCTGGTGTTTTTCAATATTGAGGTTGTTGAATGTGTTGTTCAATGTTTTTTTAAACTTTTTTGTATTTTTCAAAGTTGAGTTTGCAGTTGAATTTTTTGCTGTTTTTCAATGTTGAGGTTGTTGAATTTGTTGGTGTTTTTAAAAGTTGAGGTTTTTGTTGAATTTGTTGGTGTTTTTCATTGTTGAGGTTTTTGTTAAACTTGTTGTTGTTTTTGAATCTTGAGGTTGTTGTTGAATTTTTGGTGTTTTTCAGTGTTGAGGTTGTTGTTGAAATTGTTCGTGATTTTCAATATTGATTTTGTTTTTGAATTTGATGTTGTTTTGCAATGTTGAGGTTGTTGTTGAATTCGTAGTTGATTTTCAATATTGAGGTTGCTGTTGAATTTATTGGTGTTAGCAATGGTATTTTTTTAACTTATTTCTATTTTTCAAAGTTGAGGTTGCAGTTGTATTTCTTTGTGTTTATCAATGCTGAGGTACTTGAATTTGCTGATGTTTGTCAAAGTTGAGGTTGTTGTTGAATTTATTGGTGTTTTTCATTGTTGCGTTTGTTGTTGAAATTGTTGGAGTTTTTCCATGTTGAGGTTGTTGTTGATCTTTTTGGTGTTTTTCATTGTTGAGGTTGTGGTTGAATTTTTTGCTGTTTTTCATTGTTGAAGTTGTTGTTGAATTTGCTGTTGTTTTTGAATGTTGAGGTTGTTGTTGAATTTTTTGCTGTTTTTCATTGTCGAAGTTGTTGTTGAATTTGTTGGTGTTTTTCAATGTTGAGATTTTTGTTGAATTTGTTGGTGTTTTTGAATGTTGAGGTTGAAGTTGAATTGGATGGTGTCTTTCCAAGTTGTTGTTGAGGTTGTTGTTGTTGAATTTATTGATGTTTCTCATTTTTGAGGATGTTGTTAAATCTACTGGTGATTTTCAATATTGAGGTTGTTGTTGAACTTATTGTTCAATGTTTTTTTAAGCTTTTTTGTATTTTTCAAAGTTGAGGTTGCAGTTGAATTGTTTGCTGTTTTTCAATGTTGGGGATGTTGAATTTGTTGGTGTTTTTCAAAGTTGAGGTTTTTGTTATATTTTTTGGTGTTTTTCATTGTTGAGGTTTTTGTTGAACTTATTGGTGTTTTTGAAAGTTGAGGTTGTTGTTGAATTTTTTGGTGTTTTTCATTGTTGAAATTGTTGTTGAAATTGTTGGTGATTTTCAATATTGAGTTTGTTTTTGAATTTGATGTTGTTTTGCAATGTTGAGGTTGTTGTTGAATTTGTAGTTGATTTTCAATATTGAGGTTGCTGTTGAATTTATTGGTGTTAGCAATGGTTTTTATTTAACTTTTTTGTATTTTTCAAAGTTGAGGTTGCAGTTGAATTTCTTCGTGTATTTCAAAGCTGAGTTTCTTTAATTTGCTGGTGTTTTTCAAAGTTGAGGTTGTTGTTGAATTTTTTGGTATTTTTCAATATTGAAGTTGTTGTTAAATTTATTGGTGTTATCAATTGTTTTTTTTTAACTTTTTGTATTTTTCAAAGTTGAGGTTTTTGTTAAATTTGTTTGAGTTTTTGAATATTCAGGTTGTTGTCGACTTTTTGGTGTTTTTCATTGTTGAAGTTGTTGCTGAATTTATTGGTGTTATCAATGGCTTTTTTTGAAATTTTTTGTATTTTTCAAAGTTGAGGTTGCAGTTGAATTTCTTCGTGTATTTCAAAGCTGAGTTTCTTTAATTTGCTGGTGTTTTTCAAAGTTGAGGTTGTTGTTGAATTTTTTGGTATTTTTCAATATTGAAGTTGTTGTTAAATTTATTGGTGTTATCAATTGTTTTTTTTTAACTTTTTGTATTTTTCAAAGTTGAGGTTTTTGTTAAATTTGTTTGAGTTTTTGAATATTCAGGTTGTTGTCGACTTTTTGGTGTTTTTCATTGTTGAAGTTGTTGCTGAATTTATTGGTGTTATCAATGGCTTTTTTTGAAATTTTTTGTATTTTTCAAAGTTGAGGTTGCAGTTGAATTTTTTGCTGTTTTTCAATGTTGAGGTTGTTGAATTTGTTGGTGTTTTTCATTGTTGAAGTTGTTGTTGAATTTGTTGGTGATTTTCAATGTTGAGTTTGTTTTTTGAATTTTTTGGTGTTTTTCATTGTTGCGGTTGTTGTTGAAATTGTTGGAGTTTTTCCATGTTGAGGTTGTTGTTGATCTTTTTGGTGTTTTTCATTGTTGAGGTTGTTGTTCAATTTTTTGCTGATTTTCATTGTTGAAGTTGTTGTTGAATTTGTTGGTGTTTTTGAATGTTGAGGTTGTTGTTGTATTTGTTCGTGTTTTGCAATGTTGAACTTGTTATTGAATTTGTTGGTGATTTTCAATATTGTGGTTGTTATTGAATTTATTGTTGTTATCAATGGTTTTTTTTTAACTTTTTTGTAATATTCCAAGTTGAGTTTTCAGTTGAATTTCTTGGTGTTTTTCAATGTTGAGGTTTCAGTTGAATTTGTTGGTGTTTTTCAAAGTTGAGGTTGTTGTTGAATTTTTTGATGTTTTTCATTGTTGAGGTTGCTGTTGTACTTGTTGGTGTTTTACAATGTTGAGGTTGTTGTTGAATTTGTTGGTGATTTTCAATATTAAGTTTGTTGTTGAATTTATTGATGTTATCAATGGTTTTTTTTGAAAAATTTTGTATTTTTCACAGTTGAGGTTGCAGTTGATTTTGTTGGTGTTTTTCAAAGTTGTGGTTGTTGTTGAATTTTTTGATGTTTTTCATTGTTGAAGTTGTTGTTGAATTTGTTGGTGATTTTCAATATTGAGGTTGTTGTTGAATTTATTGGTGTTATCACTGGTTTTTTTTTAACTTTTTTGTATTTTTCAAAGTTGAGGTTGCAGTTAAATTTGCTGGTGTTTTTCAATGTTGAGGTTCTTGAATTTGTTGGTGTTTTTCAATGTTCACCTTGTCGTTGAATTTTGTGGTGTTTTTCATTGTTGAGGTTGTTGTTGTTGAATTTATTGATGATTTTCATTGTTGAGGTTGTTGTTAAATTTGTTGTTGGTTTTCAATATTGAGGTTGTTGTTCAATTTATTGGTGTTATCAATGATTTTTTTAAACTTTTTTGTATTTTTCACTGTTGAGGTTGTTGAATTTGTTGGTATTTTTCAAAGTTGAGGTTTTTGTTGAATTTTTTGGTGTTTTACATTGCTGAGGTTTTTGTTGAACTTGTTGGTGTTTTTGAATGTTGAGGTTGTTGTTGAATTTTTTGGGGTTTTTCATTGTTGAAGTTGTTGTTGATTTTGTTGTTGATTTTCAATGTTGATTTTGTTTTTGAATTTTTTGGTGTTTTTCATTGTTGCGGTTGTTGTTGAAATTGCTGGAGTTTTTCCATGTTGATGTTGTTGTTCATCTGTTTGGTGTTTTTCATTGTTGAGGTTGTTGTTGAATTTGTCGTTGATTTTCAATATTGAGGTTGTTGTTGAATTTGTTGCTGTTTTACAATGTTGAGGTTGTTTTTCAATTTGATGGTGGTTTTCAATATTGAGGTTGTTGTTGAATTTGTTGGTGTTATCAATGGTTTTTTTTTAACTTTTTTGTATTTTTCAAAGTTGAGTTTGCAGTTGAATTTGTTGGTGTTTTTCAATGTTGATGTTGTTGAATTTGTTGGTGTTTTTCAAAGTTGAGGTTGTTGTTGAATTTTTTGTTGTTTTTCATTGTTGAGGTTTTTGTTGAATTTTTTGGTGTTTTTGAATGTTGAAGATGTTGTTGAATTTTTTGGTGATTTTCAATGTTGAGTTTGCTTTTTGAATTTTTTGGTGTTTTTCATTGTTGCGGTTGTTGTTGAAATTGTTGGAGATTTTCAATGTTGAGGTTGTTGTTGAATTTGTTGGTGATTTTCAATATTGAAGTTGTTGTTAAATTTACTGGTGTTATCAATCGATTTTTTTTAATTTTTTGTATTTTTCAAAGTTGAGGTTTTTGTTAAATTTGTTGGAGATTTTGAATGTTCAGGTTGTTGTTGACTTTTTTGCTGTTTTTCATTGTTGAAGTTGTTGCTGAATTTGTTGGAGTTGTTCAATGTTTAGTTTGTTGTTGTATTTGTTGGTGATTTGCAATATTAGGTTTGTTGTTGAATTTTTTGGTGTTGTCAATGTTTTTTTTGAAATTTTTTGTATTTTTCAAAGTTGAGGTTGCAGTTGAATTTGTTGGTGTTTTTCAAAGCTGAGTTTGCAGTTGAATTTGTTGGTGTTTTTGAATGTTGAGGTTGTTGTTGAATTTGTTGGTGATTTTCAATATTAAGTTTGTTGTTGAATTTATTGGTGTTATCAATGGTTTATTTTGAAATTTTTTGAATTTTTCACAGTTGAGGTTGCAGTTGAATTTGTTGGTGTTTTCCAAAGTTGAGGTTGTTGTTTGAATTTTTTGATGTTCTTCATTGTTGAGGTTGTTGTTGAATTTGTTGAGGAATTTCAATGTTGAGTTTGTTGTTGAATTTTTTGGTATTTTTCAATATTGAAGTTGTTGTTAAATTTATTGGTGTTATCAATTGTTTTTTTTTAACTTTTTGTATTTTTCAAAGTTGAGGTTTTTGTTAAATTTGTTTGAGTTTTTGAATATTCAGGTTGTTGTCGACTTTTTGGTGTTTTTCATTGTTGAAGTTGTTGCTGAATTTATTGGTGTTATCAATGGCTTTTTTTGAAATTTTTTGTATTTTTCAAAGTTGAGGTTGCAGTTGAATTTCTTCGTGTATTTCAAAGCTGAGTTTCTTTAATTTGCTGGTGTTTTTCAAAGTTGAGGTTGTTGTTGAATTTTTTGGTATTTTTCAATATTGAAGTTGTTGTTAAATTTATTGGTGTTATCAATTGTTTTTTTTTAACTTTTTGTATTTTTCAAAGTTGAGGTTTTTGTTAAATTTGTTTGAGTTTTTGAATATTCAGGTTGTTGTCGACTTTTTGGTGTTTTTCATTGTTGAAGTTGTTGCTGAATTTATTGGTGTTATCAATGGCTTTTTTTGAAATTTTTTGTATTTTTCAAAGTTGAGGTTGCAGTTGAATTTTTTGCTGTTTTTCAATGTTGAGGTTGTTGAATTTGTTGGTGTTTTTCATTGTTGAAGTTGTTGTTGAATTTGTTGGTGATTTTCAATGTTGAGTTTGTTTTTTGAATTTTTTGGTGTTTTTCATTGTTGCGGTTGTTGTTGAAATTGTTGGAGTTTTTCCATGTTGAGGTTGTTGTTGATCTTTTTGGTGTTTTTCATTGTTGAGGTTGTTGTTCAATTTTTTGCTGATTTTCATTGTTGAAGTTGTTGTTGAATTTGTTGGTGTTTTTGAATGTTGAGGTTGTTGTTGTATTTGTTCGTGTTTTGCAATGTTGAACTTGTTATTGAATTTGTTGGTGATTTTCAATATTGTGGTTGTTATTGAATTTATTGTTGTTATCAATGGTTTTTTTTTAACTTTTTTGTAATATTCCAAGTTGAGTTTTCAGTTGAATTTCTTGGTGTTTTTCAATGTTGAGGTTTCAGTTGAATTTGTTGGTGTTTTTCAAAGTTGAGGTTGTTGTTGAATTTTTTGATGTTTTTCATTGTTGAGGTTGCTGTTGTACTTGTTGGTGTTTTACAATGTTGAGGTTGTTGTTGAATTTGTTGGTGATTTTCAATATTAAGTTTGTTGTTGAATTTATTGATGTTATCAATGGTTTTTTTTGAAAAATTTTGTATTTTTCACAGTTGAGGTTGCAGTTGATTTTGTTGGTGTTTTTCAAAGTTGTGGTTGTTGTTGAATTTTTTGATGTTTTTCATTGTTGAAGTTGTTGTTGAATTTGTTGGTGATTTTCAATATTGAGGTTGTTGTTGAATTTATTGGTGTTATCACTGGTTTTTTTTTAACTTTTTTGTATTTTTCAAAGTTGAGGTTGCAGTTAAATTTGCTGGTGTTTTTCAATGTTGAGGTTCTTGAATTTGTTGGTGTTTTTCAATGTTCACCTTGTCGTTGAATTTTGTGGTGTTTTTCATTGTTGAGGTTGTTGTTGTTGAATTTATTGATGATTTTCATTGTTGAGGTTGTTGTTAAATTTGTTGTTGGTTTTCAATATTGAGGTTGTTGTTCAATTTATTGGTGTTATCAATGATTTTTTTAAACTTTTTTGTATTTTTCACTGTTGAGGTTGTTGAATTTGTTGGTATTTTTCAAAGTTGAGGTTTTTGTTGAATTTTTTGGTGTTTTACATTGCTGAGGTTTTTGTTGAACTTGTTGGTGTTTTTGAATGTTGAGGTTGTTGTTGAATTTTTTGGGGTTTTTCATTGTTGAAGTTGTTGTTGATTTTGTTGTTGATTTTCAATGTTGATTTTGTTTTTGAATTTTTTGGTGTTTTTCATTGTTGCGGTTGTTGTTGAAATTGCTGGAGTTTTTCCATGTTGATGTTGTTGTTCATCTGTTTGGTGTTTTTCATTGTTGAGGTTGTTGTTGAATTTGTCGTTGATTTTCAATATTGAGGTTGTTGTTGAATTTGTTGCTGTTTTACAATGTTGAGGTTGTTTTTCAATTTGATGGTGGTTTTCAATATTGAGGTTGTTGTTGAATTTGTTGGTGTTATCAATGGTTTTTTTTTAACTTTTTTGTATTTTTCAAAGTTGAGTTTGCAGTTGAATTTGTTGGTGTTTTTCAATGTTGATGTTGTTGAATTTGTTGGTGTTTTTCAAAGTTGAGGTTGTTGTTGAATTTTTTGTTGTTTTTCATTGTTGAGGTTTTTGTTGAATTTTTTGGTGTTTTTGAATGTTGAAGATGTTGTTGAATTTTTTGGTGATTTTCAATGTTGAGTTTGCTTTTTGAATTTTTTGGTGTTTTTCATTGTTGCGGTTGTTGTTGAAATTGTTGGAGATTTTCAATGTTGAGGTTGTTGTTGAATTTGTTGGTGATTTTCAATATTGAAGTTGTTGTTAAATTTACTGTTGTTATCAATCGATTTTTTTTAATTTTTTGTATTTTTCAAAGTTGAGGTTTTTGTTAAATTTGTTGGAGATTTTGAATGTTCAGGTTGTTGTTGACTTTTTTGCTGTTTTTCATTGTTGAAGTTGTTGCTGAATTTGTTGGAGTTGTTCAATGTTTAGTTTGTTGTTGTATTTGTTGGTGATTTGCAATATTAGGTTTGTTGTTGAATTTTTTGGTGTTGTCAATGTTTTTTTTGAAATTTTTTGTATTTTTCAAAGTTGAGGTTGCAGTTGAATTTGTTGGTGTTTTTCAAAGCTGAGTTTGCAGTTGAATTTGTTGGTGTTTTTGAATGTTGAGGTTGTTGTTGAATTTGTTGGTGATTTTCAATATTAAGTTTGTTGTTGAATTTATTGGTGTTATCAATGGTTTATTTTGAAATTTTTTGAATTTTTCACAGTTGAGGTTGCAGTTGAATTTGTTGGTGTTTTCCAAAGTTGAGGTTGTTGTTTGAATTTTTTGATGTTCTTCATTGTTGAGGTTGTTGTTGAATTTGTTGAGGAATTTCAATGTTGAGTTTGTTGTTGAATTTTTTGGTGTTTTTCAATGTTCCGGTTGCTGTTGAATTTGTTGGTCATTTTCAATATTGAGGTTGTTGTTAAATTTATTGGTGCTATCAATTGTTGAGGTTGTTGGATTTTTTGGTGTTTGTCTTTGTTGAGGTTGTTGTTGAAATTGTTGGAGTTTTTCAATGTTGAGGTTCTCGTTCAATTTTGTAGTGTTTTTCGTTGTTGAGGTTGTTGTTGTTGAATTTATTGATGTTTCTCATTTTTGAGGATGCTGTTAAATCTGCTGGTGTTTTTCAATATTGAGGTTGTTGAATGTGTTGTTCAATGTTTTTTTAAACTTTTTTGTATTTTTCAAAGTTGAGTTTGCAGTTGAATTTTTTGCTGTTTTTCAATGTTGAGGTTGTTGAATTTGTTGGTGTTTTTAAAAGTTGAGGTTTTTGTTGAATTTGTTGGTGTTTTTCATTGTTGAGGTTTTTGTTAAACTTGTTGTTGTTTTTGAATCTTGAGGTTGTTGTTGAATTTTTGGTGTTTTTCAGTGTTGAGGTTGTTGTTGAAATTGTTCGTGATTTTCAATATTGATTTTGTTTTTGAATTTGATGTTGTTTTGCAATGTTGAGGTTGTTGTTGAATTCGTAGTTGATTTTCAATATTGAGGTTGCTGTTGAATTTATTGGTGTTAGCAATGGTATTTTTTTAACTTATTTCTATTTTTCAAAGTTGAGGTTGCAGTTGTATTTCTTTGTGTTTATCAATGCTGAGGTACTTGAATTTGCTGATGTTTGTCAAAGTTGAGGTTGTTGTTGAATTTATTGGTGTTTTTCATTGTTGCGTTTGTTGTTGAAATTGTTGGAGTTTTTCCATGTTGAGGTTGTTGTTGATCTTTTTGGTGTTTTTCATTGTTGAGGTTGTGGTTGAATTTTTTGCTGTTTTTCATTGTTGAAGTTGTTGTTGAATTTGCTGTTGTTTTTGAATGTTGAGGTTGTTGTTGAATTTTTTGCTGTTTTTCATTGTCGAAGTTGTTGTTGAATTTGTTGGTGTTTTTCAATGTTGAGATTTTTGTTGAATTTGTTGGTGTTTTTGAATGTTGAGGTTGAAGTTGAATTGGATGGTGTCTTTCCAAGTTGTTGTTGAGGTTGTTGTTGTTGAATTTATTGATGTTTCTCATTTTTGAGGATGTTGTTAAATCTACTGGTGATTTTCAATATTGAGGTTGTTGTTGAACTTATTGTTCAATGTTTTTTTAAGCTTTTTTGTATTTTTCAAAGTTGAGGTTGCAGTTGAATTGTTTGCTGTTTTTCAATGTTGGGGATGTTGAATTTGTTGGTGTTTTTCAAAGTTGAGGTTTTTGTTATATTTTTTGGTGTTTTTCATTGTTGAGGTTTTTGTTGAACTTATTGGTGTTTTTGAAAGTTGAGGTTGTTGTTGAATTTTTTGGTGTTTTTCATTGTTGAAATTGTTGTTGAAATTGTTGGTGATTTTCAATATTGAGTTTGTTTTTGAATTTGATGTTGTTTTGCAATGTTGAGGTTGTTGTTGAATTTGTAGTTGATTTTCAATATTGAGGTTGCTGTTGAATTTATTGGTGTTAGCAATGGTTTTTATTTAACTTTTTTGTATTTTTCAAAGTTGAGGTTGCAGTTGAATTTCTTCGTGTATTTCAAAGCTGAGTTTCTTTAATTTGCTGGTGTTTTTCAAAGTTGAGGTTGTTGTTGAATTTTTTGGTATTTTTCAATATTGAAGTTGTTGTTAAATTTATTGGTGTTATCAATTGTTTTTTTTTAACTTTTTGTATTTTTCAAAGTTGAGGTTTTTGTTAAATTTGTTTGAGTTTTTGAATATTCAGGTTGTTGTCGACTTTTTGGTGTTTTTCATTGTTGAAGTT
The DNA here is from genome assembly GCF_964194155.1 of Cetorhinus maximus. Taxonomy (NCBI): domain Eukaryota; kingdom Metazoa; phylum Chordata; class Chondrichthyes; order Lamniformes; family Cetorhinidae; genus Cetorhinus; species Cetorhinus maximus. Next base: position 42,046 of record NW_027596362.1, read on the forward strand.
GTTGCTGAATTTATTGGTGTTATCAATGGCTTTTTTTGAAATTTTTTGTATTTTTCAAAGTTGAGGTTGCAGTTGAATTTCTTCGTGTATTTCAAAGCTGAGTTTCTTTAATTTGCTGGTGTTTTTCAAAGTTGAGGTTGTTGTTGAATTTTTTGGTATTTTTCAATATTGAAGTTGTTGTTAAATTTATTGGTGTTATCAATTGTTTTTTTTTAACTTTTTGTATTTTTCAAAGTTGAGGTTTTTGTTAAATTTGTTTGAGTTTTTGAATATTCAGGTTGTTGTCGACTTTTTGGTGTTTTTCATTGTTGAAGTTGTTGCTGAATTTATTGGTGTTATCAATGGCTTTTTTTGAAATTTTTTGTATTTTTCAAAGTTGAGGTTGCAGTTGAATTTTTTGCTGTTTTTCAATGTTGAGGTTGTTGAATTTGTTGGTGTTTTTCATTGTTGAAGTTGTTGTTGAATTTGTTGGTGATTTTCAATGTTGAGTTTGTTTTTTGAATTTTTTGGTGTTTTTCATTGTTGCGGTTGTTGTTGAAATTGTTGGAGTTTTTCCATGTTGAGGTTGTTGTTGATCTTTTTGGTGTTTTTCATTGTTGAGGTTGTTGTTCAATTTTTTGCTGATTTTCATTGTTGAAGTTGTTGTTGAATTTGTTGGTGTTTTTGAATGTTGAGGTTGTTGTTGTATTTGTTCGTGTTTTGCAATGTTGAACTTGTTATTGAATTTGTTGGTGATTTTCAATATTGTGGTTGTTATTGAATTTATTGTTGTTATCAATGGTTTTTTTTTAACTTTTTTGTAATATTCCAAGTTGAGTTTTCAGTTGAATTTCTTGGTGTTTTTCAATGTTGAGGTTTCAGTTGAATTTGTTGGTGTTTTTCAAAGTTGAGGTTGTTGTTGAATTTTTTGATGTTTTTCATTGTTGAGGTTGCTGTTGTACTTGTTGGTGTTTTACAATGTTGAGGTTGTTGTTGAATTTGTTGGTGATTTTCAATATTAAGTTTGTTGTTGAATTTATTGATGTTATCAATGGTTTTTTTTGAAAAATTTTGTATTTTTCACAGTTGAGGTTGCAGTTGATTTTGTTGGTGTTTTTCAAAGTTGTGGTTGTTGTTGAATTTTTTGATGTTTTTCATTGTTGAAGTTGTTGTTGAATTTGTTGGTGATTTTCAATATTGAGGTTGTTGTTGAATTTATTGGTGTTATCACTGGTTTTTTTTTAACTTTTTTGTATTTTTCAAAGTTGAGGTTGCAGTTGGATTTGCTGGTGTTTTTCAATGTTGAGGTTCTTGAATTTGTTGGTGTTTTTCAATGTTCAGCTTGTCGTTGAATTTTGTGGTGTTTTTCATTGTTGAGGTTGTTGTTGAATTTATTGATGATTTTCATTGTTGAGGTTGTTGTTAAATTTGTTGTTGGTTTTCAATATTGAGGTTGTTGTTCAATTTATTGGTGTTATCAATGATTTTTTTAAACTTTTTTGTATTTTTCACTGTTGAGGTTGTTGAATTTGTTGGTATTTTTCAAAGTTGAGGTTTTTGTTGAATTTCTTGGTGTTTTACATTGTTGAGGTTTTTGTTGAACTTGTTGGTGTTTTTGAATGTTGAGGTTGACGTTGAATATTTTGATGTTTATCATTGTTGAGGTTGTTGTCGGATTTGTTGGTGTTTTTCAATGTTGAGTTTGTTGTTGAATTTTTTGGTGTTTTTCATTGTTGCGGTTGTTGTTGAAATTGTTGGACTTTTTCAATGATGAGGTTGTTGTTAATCTTTTTGGTGCTTTTCATTGTTGAGGTTGTTGTTGAATTTTTTGGTGTTTTTCATTGTTGAGGTTGATGTTGAATTTGTTGGTGCTTTTCAATATTGAGGTTGTTGTTGAATTTATTGGTGTAATCAATGGTTTTTTTTTAACTTTTTTGAATTTTTCAAAGTTGAGTTTGCAGTTGAATTTGTTGGTGCTTTTCAATGTTGATGTTGTTGAATTTGTTGGTGTCATTCAAAGTTGGGGTTGTTGTTGAATTTTTTGGTTTTTTCATTGTTGATGTTTTTGTTGAATTTGTTGTTGTTTTTGAATGCTGAGGTTGTTGTTGAATTTTTTGATGTTTTTCATTGTTGAGGTTGTTGTTGTACTTGTTGGTGTTTTACAATGTTGAGGTTGTTGTTGAATTTGTTGGTGATTTTCAATATTAAGTTTGTTGTTGAATTTATTGATGTTATCAATGGTTTTTTTTGAAAAATTTTGTATTTTTCACAGTTGAGTTTGCAGTTGAATTTGTTGGTGTTTTTCAAAGCTGTGGTTGTTGTTGAATTTTTTGATGTTTTTCATTGTTGAGGTTGTTGTTGAATTTGTTGGTGAATTTCAATGTTGAGTTTGTTTTTGAATTTTTTGGTGTTTTTCATTGTTGCGGTTGCTGTTGTAATTGTTGGAGTTTTTCAATGTTGAGGTTGTTGTTGAATTTGTTGGTGATTTTCAAAATTGAGGTTTTTGTTAAATTTATTGGTGTTATCAATGGATTTTTTTAAACTTTTTTGTATTTTTCAAAGTTGATGTTTTTGTTAAATTAGTTGGAGTTTTTGAATGTTCAGGTTGTTTTTGACTTTTTTGGTGTTTTTCATTGTTAAAGTTGTTGTTGAATTTGTTGGAGTTTTTCAATGTTGAGGTTGTTGTTGTTGAGTTTTTTGATGTTTATCGTTGTTCAGGTTGTTGTTGAATTTGTTGGTGATTTTCAATATTGAGGTTATTGTTAAATCTATTGGTGTTATCAATGGATATTGTTTTACTTTTTTTTATTTAATGAATTTTTTGTTGTTTTTCATTTTTGAAGTTGTTGTTGAATTTGTTGGAGGTTTTCAATGTTGAGGTTGTTGTTGTATTTGTTTGTGTTTTGCAATATTAGGTTTGTTGCTGAATTTATTGGTGTTATCAATGGTTTTTTTTGAAATTTTATGTATTTTCAAAGCTGAGGTTGCAGTTGAATTTGTTGGTGTTTTGCAAAGATCTGGTTGTTGTTGAATTTTTTGGTGATTTTCATTGTTGAGGTTGTTGTTGAATTCGTTGGTGATTTTCAATGTTGAGTTTGTTGTTGAATTTTTTGGTGTTTTTCATTGCTGCGGTTGATGTTCAAATTATTGCAGTTATTCAATGTTGAGGTTGTTGTTGTTGATTTTTTTGATGTTTTTCATTGTTGAGGTTGTTGATATTCAATGTTGAGTTTGTTGTTGAATTTTTTGGTGTATTTCAAAGTTGAGTTTCGTGTTGAATTTTTCATGTTTTTCTTTGTTGAGGTTTTTGTTGAATTTGTTGGTGTTTTTGAATGATGAGGTTGTTGTTGAATTTTTTGGTGTATTTCATTGTTGAGGTTGTTGTTGAATTTGTTGGTGTTTTTCAATGTTGAGGTTGTTGTTGTATTTGTTGCTATTTTGCAATGTTACGGTTGTTGTTGAATTTGTTGGTGATTTTCAATGTTAAGTTTGTTGTTGAATTTATTGGTGTTATCAATGGTTTATTTTGAATATTTTTGTATTTTTCACAGTTGAGGTTGCAGTTGAATTTGTTAGTGTTTTTCAAAGTTGATTTTGTTGTTGAATTTTTTGATGTTCTTCATTGTTGAGGTTGTCGTTGAATTTGTTGGTGAATTTTAATGTTGTGTTTGTTGTTGAATTTTTTGGTGTTTTTCATTGTTGCGGTTGCTGTTGATATTGTAGGAGTTATTCAATGTTGAGGTTGTTGTTGTTGATTACTTTGGTGTTTTTCATTGCTAAGGTTGTTGTTGAATTTGTTGGTGATTTTCAATATTGAGGTTCTAGTTGACTTTTTTGGTGTTTTTCATTGTTGAGGTTTTTGTTGAATTTGTTGGTGTTTTTGAATGTTGCAGGTTGTTGTTGAATTTTTTGGTGTTTTTCAATATTGAGGTTGTTGTTGAATTTATTGGTGTTAGCAATGGTTTTTTTTTAACTTTCTTATATTTTTCAAAGCTAAGGTTGCAGTTGAATTTGTTGGTGTTTTACAATGTTGAGGTTGTTGAATTTGTTGGTGTTTTTCAAAGTGGAGGTTTTTGTTGAATTTTTTGGTGGTTTTCATTGTTGAGGTTTTTGTAGAACTTGTTGGTGTTTTTGAATGTTGAGGTTGATGTTGAATTTTTTGATGGTTTTTATTGTTGAGGTTGTTGTTGAATTTGTTGGTGATTATCAATGTTGAGTTTGTTGTTAAATTTTTGGTGTTTTTCATTGTTGCGGTTGTTGTTGAAATTGTTGGAGTTTTTCAATGCTGAGGTTGTTGTTGATCATTTTGGTGTTTTTCATTTTTGAGGTTGTTGTTGAATTTTTTGGTGTTTTTCATTGTTGAGGTTGTTGTTGAATTCGTTGGTGATTTTCAATATATAGTTTGTTGTTGAATTTATTGGTGTTATCAATGGGTTTTTTTTAACTTCTTTGTATTTTTCAAAGTTAAGGTTCCAGTTGAATTTTTGGTGATTTACAATGTTGAGGTTGTTGAATTTGTTGGTGTTTTTCAAAGTTGAGGTTTTTGTCGAATTTTTTGGTGTTTTTCATTGTTGAGGTTTTTGTAGAACTTGGTTGTGTTTTTGAATGTTGAGCTTGATGTTGAATTTTTTGGTGTTATTCATTGTTGAGGTTATTGTTGAATTTGTTGGTGTTTTTGAATGTTGAGGTGGTTGTTGAATTTTTTGGTGTTTTTAATTTTTGAAGTTGTTGTTGAATTTGTTGGAGTTTTTCAATGTTGAGGTTGTCGTTGAATTTTGTGGTGTTTATCATTGTTGAGGTTGTTGTTGTTGAATTTATTGATGTTTTTCATTGTTGTGGTTGTTGTTGAATTTGTTGGTGATTTTCAATGTTGACTTTGTTGTTGATTTTTTTGGTATTTTGCAATGTTGAGTTTTTTGTTGAATTTGTTGGTGTTTTTGAATGTTGAGGTTGTTGTTGAATTTTTTGGCGTTTTTCAATATTGAGGTTGTTGTTGAAATTGTTGGAGTTCTTCAATGTTGAGGTTGTTATTGTATTTGTTTGTGTTTAGCAATTTTGAGGTTGTAGAATTTGTTGGTTATTTTCAATATTAAGTTTGTTGTTGAATTTGTTTTGTTATCAATGGTTTTTATTGAAATTTTTGCACTTTTCAAAGTTGAGGTTGCAGTTGAATTTGTATGTGATTTTCAATTTTGAGTTTGTTTTTGAATTTTTAGGTGTTTTTCATTCTTGCGGTTGTTGTTGAAATTGTTGGAGTTTTTCAATGTTGAGGTAGTCGTTGAATTTGTTGGTGAATTTCAATATTGAGGTTGTTGTTAAATTTATTGGTGTTATCAATGGTTTTTTTTAATTTTTGTATTTTTCAAAGTTGAGGTTGCAGTTTAATTTGTTGGTGTTTTTCAATGTTGATGTTGTTGTTGTATTTGTTGGTGTTTTGCAATGTTGAGGATCTTGTTGAATTTGTTGGTGATTTTCAATATTAAGTTTGTTGTTGAATTTTTTGGTTTTATCAGTGGTTTTTTTTGAATTTTTTTGTATTTTTCACAGTTGAGGCTGCAGTTGAACTTGTTTTTCAAAGTTGAGGTTGTTGATGAAATTTTTCATGTTTTTCATTGTTGCGGTTACTGTTGAAATTGTTGGAGTTTTTCAATGTTGAGGTTGTTGTTGTTGATTTTTTTGATGTTCTTCATTGTTGAGGTTGTTGTTGAATTTGTTGGTGATTTTCAATGTTGAGATTGTTGTTAAATTTACTGGTGTCATCAATTGTTTTTTTTTAACTTTTTTGTATTTTTCAAATTTGAGGTTTTTGTTGAATTTGTTGTTGTTTTTGAATGTTGAGGTGGTTGTTTGAATTTTTTGGTGTTTTTAATTTTTGAAGTTGTTGTTTAATTTGTTGGAGTTTTTCAATGTTGAGGTTGTTATTGTATTTGTTGGTATTTTGCAATATTAGGTTTGTTGTTGATTTTATTGGTGTTATCAATGGTTTATTTTGAAATTTTTAGTATTTTTCAAAGTTGAGGTTGCAGTTGAATTTGTTGGTGTTTTTCAAAGTTGAGGTAGTTGTTGAATTTTTTGGTGTTTTTCATTGTTGAGGTTGTTGTTGAATTTGTTGGTGATTTTCAATGTTGAGTTTGTTGTTGAATTTTTTGGTATTTTGCAATGCTGAATTTGTTGTTGAATTTGTTGCTGTTTTTCAATGTTGAGGTTGTTGTTCTATATGTTGGTGTTTTGTAATGTTGAGGTTCTTGTTGAATTTGTTGGTGATTTTCAATATTAAGTTTGTTTTTGAATTATTTGGTTTTATCAATGGTTTTTTTTAAATTTATTGTATTTTTCACAGTTGAGGCTGCAGTTGAACTTGTTTTTCAAAGTTGAGGTTGTTGTTGAACTTTTTCATGTTTTTCATTGTTGCGGTTGCTGTTGAAATTGTTGGAGTTTTTCAATGTTGAGGTTGTTGTTGAATTTGTTGGTGTTTTTCAAAGTTGAGGTTGTCGTTGAATTTTTTGGTGTTTTTCATTGTTGAGGTTGTTGTTGAATTTGTTGGTGATTTTCAATGTTGAGTTTGTTGTTGAATTTGTTGGTGATTTTCAATGTTGAGTTTGTTGCTGAATTTTTTGGTGTTTTTCTTATTTGAGGTTGTTCTTGAAATTGTTGGAAATTTTCAATGTTGAGGTTGTTGTTGTTGAATTTATTGATGTTTTTCATTGTTGCGGTTGTTGTTAAATTTGTTGTTGATTTTCAATATTGAAGTTGTTGTTGTATTTATTGGAGTTATCAATGTTTTTTTTAAACTTTTTTGTATTTTTCAATGTTGAGGTTTTTGAATGTGTTGGTGTTTTTCGAAGTTGAGGTTTTTGTTGAATTTTTTGAAGTTTTTCATTGTTGAGGTTGTTGTTGAATTTGTTGGTGATTTTCATTGTTCAGGTTGTTGTTGAATTTTTTGGTGATTTTCAATATTGATGTTGTTGTTGAATTTATTGGTGTTAGCAATGGTTTTCTTTTGATCTTTTTGTATTTTTCAAAGTCGAGGTGGCAGTTGAATTTGTTGGTGTTTTTCAATGTTGAGGTTCTTGAATTTGTTGATGTTTTTCAAAGTTGAGGTTGTTGTTGAATTTTTTGTTGTTTTTCATTGTTGAGGTTTTTGTTGAATTTGTTGGTGTTTTTGAATGTTGGTGTTGTTGTTGTATTTTTTGGTGTTTTTCAATTTTGAGGTTGTTGTTGAATTTATTGGTGTTAGCAATGTTTTTTTTTTAACTTTTTTGTACTTTTCAATGTTGAGGTTGCAGTTGAATTTGTTGTTGTTTTTCAATGTTGAGGTAGTTATTGTATTTGTTGGTGTTTTTCAATATTAGGTTTGTTGATGATTTTATTGGTGTTATCAATGGTTTTTTTTTTTAATTTTTAATATTTTTCTAAGTTGAGGTTGCAGTTGAATTTGTTGGTGTTTTTCAAAGTTGAGGTTGTTGTAGAATTTTTTGGTGTTTTTCATTGTTGAGGTTGTTGTTGAATTTGTTGGTGATTTTCAATGTTGAGTTTGTTGTTGAATTTTTTGGTGTTTTTCATTGCTGCGTTTGTTGTTGAAATTGTTGGAGTTATTCAATGTTGAGGTTGTTGCGGTTGAATTTTATGATGCTTTTCATTGTTGACGTTGTTGGTGATTTTCAATATTGAGGTTGTTGTTGAATTTATTGGTGTTATCAATGAATTTTTTTTTAACATTTTTTGTATTTTTCAAAGTCGAGGTTGCAGTTGAATTTGTTGGTGTTTTTCAATGTTGAGGTTGTTGAATTTGTTGGTGTTTTTCAAAGTTGAGGTTGTTGTTGAATTTGTTGGTGATTTTCAATGTTGAGTTTGTTGTTGAATTTTTTGGTGTATTTCTTAGTTGAGGTTGTTGTTGAAATTGTTGGAGTTTTTCAATGTTGAGGTTGTCATTGAATTTTGTGGTGTTTTTAATTGTTGAGGTTGTTGTTGAATTTATTGATGTTTGTCATTGTTGCGGTTGTGGTTAAATTTATTGTTGATATTCAATATTGAGGTTGTTGTTGAATTTATTGGAGTTATCAATGTTTTTTTTAAACTTTTTTGTATTTTCAATGTTGAGGTTTTTGAATTTGTTGGTGTTTTTCAAAGTTGAGGTTTTTGTTGAAGTTTCTGGTGTTTTTAATTGTTGAGGTTTTTGTTGAACTTGCTGGTGTTTTTGAATGTTGAGGTTGATGTTGAATTTTTTGATGTTTTTCAATATTGAGGTTGTTGTTGAATTTATTGGTGTTAGCAATGGTTTTCTTTTGATCTTTTTTGTATTTTTCAAAGTTGAAGTTTCAGTTGAATTTGTTGATGTTTTTCAATGTTGAGGTTCTTGAATTTGTTGGTGTTTTTCAAAGTTGAGGTTGTTGCTGAATTTTTTGTTGTTTTTCATTGTTGAGGTTTTTGTTGAATTTGTTGGTGTTAGCAATGGTTTTTTTTTAACTTTTTTGTATTTTTCAAAGTTGAGGTTGCAGTTGAATTTGTTGGTGTTTTTCAATGTTGAGGTTGTTGTTGAATTTGTTGGTGTTTTTCAATGTTGAGGTTGTTGTTGTATTTGTTGGTATTTTGCAATGTTGACGTTCTTGTTGAATTTGTTGTTGATTTTCAAAATTAAGTTTGTTGTTGAATTTTTTGGTTTTATCAATGGTTTTTTTTTTAATCTTTTTGTATTTTTCACAGTTGAGGCTGCAGTTGAATTTGTTCGTGTTTTTGTTCGTGTTTTTCAAAGTTGAGGTTGTTGTTGAACTTTTTCATGTTTTTCATTGTTGCGCTTGGTGTTGAAATTGTTGGAGTTTTTCAATGTTGAGGTTGTTGTTGAATTTGTTGGTGATTTTCAGTGATGAGATTGTTGTTAAATTTATTGGTGTTATCAATTGTTTTTTTTTAACTTTTTTGTATTTTTCAAAGTTGATGTTTTTGTTGAATTTGTTGGTGTTTTTAATTTTTGAAGTTGTTGTTGAATTTGTTGGTGTTTTTGAATGTTGAGGTTGTTATTGTATTTGTTGGTGTTTTTCAATATTAGGTTTGTTGATGATTTTATTGGTGTTATCAATGGTTTTTTTTAACATTTTTAGTATTTTTCTAAGTTGTGGTTGCAGTTGAATTTGTTGGTGTTTTTCAAAGTTGAGGTTGTTGTTGAATTTTTTGGCGTTTTTCATTGTTGAGGTTGTTGTTGAATTTGTTGGTGATTTTCAATGTTGAGTTTGTTGTTGAATTTTTTAGTGTTTATCATTGCTGCGTTAGTTGTTAAAATTGTTGGAGTTATTCAATGTTGAGGTTGTTGCGGTTGAATTTTATGATGCTTTTCATTGTTGACGTTGTTGGTGATTTTCAATATTGAGGTTGTTGTTGAATTTATTGGTGTTATCAATGAATTTTTTTTTAACTTTTTTGTATTTTTCAAAGTCGAGGTTGCAGTTGAATTTGTTGGTGTTTTTCAATGTTGAGGTTGTTGAATTTGTTGGTGTTTTTCAAAGTTGAGGTTGTTGTTGAATTTGTTGGTGATTTTCAATGTTGAGTTTGTTGTTGAATTTTTTGGTGTATTTCTTAGTTGAGGTTGTTGTTGAAATTGTTGGAGTTTTTCAATGTTGAGGTTGTCCTTGAATTTTGTGGTGTTTTTAATTGTTGAGGTTGTTGTTGAATTTATTGATGTTTTTCATTGTTGCGGTTGTTGTTAAATTTATTGTTGATTTTCAATATTGAGGTTGTTGTTGAATTTATTGGATTTATCAATGTTTTTATTTAAACTTTTTTGTATTTTTCAATGTTGAGGTTTTTGAATTTGTTGGTCTTTTTCAAAGTTGAGGTTTTTGTTGAAGTTTTTGGTGTTTTTAATTGTTGAGGTTTTTGTTGAACTTGTTGGTGTTTTTGAATGTTGACGTTGATGTTGAATTTTTTGATGTTTTTCATTGTTGAGGATGTTGTTGAAATTGTTGGAGTTTTTCAATGCTGAGGTTGTTGTTGATCATTTTGTTGCTTTTCATTGTTGAGGTTGTTGTTGTTGAATTTTTTGGTGTTATTAATTGTTGAGGTTGTTGTTGAATTTGTTGGTGATTTTCAATGTTGAGTTTGTTTTTGAATTTTTTGCTGTTTTGCAATGTTGATGTTGTTGTTGAATTTGTTGTTGATGTTCAATATTGAGGTTGTTGTTGAATTTATTGGTGTTAGCAATGGTGTTTTTTTAACTTTTTTGTATTTTTCAAAGTTGAGGGTGTTGTTGAATATTTTGGTGTTTTTCATTATTGAGGTTATTATTGAATTTGTTGGTGTTTTTGAATTTTGAGGTTGTTGTTGAATTTTTTGGTGTTTTTCATTGTCGAGGTTGTTCTTGAATTTGTTGGTGTTTTTCAATGTTGAGGTTTTTGTTGTATTTGTTGGTGTTTTGCAATGTTGAGGTTGTTTTTGAATTTTTTGATGTTTTTCATTGTTGAGGTTGTTGTTGAATTTGTTGGTGATTTTTAATGTTGCGTTTGTTGTTGCTTTTTTTGGTGTTTTTCATTGTCGCGGTTGTTGTTGAAATTGTTGGAGTTTTTCAATGCTGAGGTTCTTGTTGAATTTGTTGGTGATTTTCAATATTAAGTTTGTTGTTGAATTTATTGGTGTTATCAATGGTTTTTTTTTAAATATTTTGTATTTTTCGCAGTTGAGGTGTCAGGTGAATTTGTTGCTGTTTTTCAAAGTTGAGGTTGTAGTTTAATTTTTTGATGTTTTTCATTCTTGAGTTTGTTGTTGAATTTGTTGGTGATTTTCAATGTTGAGTTTGTTGCTGAATTTTTTCGTGTTTTTCATTGTTGCGGTTGTTGTTGAATTTGTTGGTGATTTTCAATATTGACGTTGTTGTTAAATTTATTGGTGTTATCAATGGTTTTTTTAAACTTAATTGTATTTTTCAAAGTTGAGGTTGCAGTTGAATTTGTTGGTGTTTTTCAATGTTGAGGTTGCAGTTAAATTTGTTGGTGTTTTTCAATGTTGAAGTTGTTATTGTATTTGTTGGTGTTCTGCAATGTTGAGGTTGTTGTTGAATTTGTTGGTGATTTTCAATATTAAGTTTGTTGTTGTATTTATTGGTGTTATCAATGGTTTTTTTGAAATTTTTTGTATTTGTCACATTTGAGGTTTCAGGCGAATTTGTTGCTGTTTTTCAATGTTGACGTTGTTGTTGAATTTGTTGGTCTTTTTCAATGTTGAGGTTTTTGTTGTATTTGTTGGTGTTTTGCAATGTTGAGGTTGTTTTTGAATTTTTTGATGTTTTTCATTGTTGAGGTTGTTGTTGAATTTGTTGGTGATTTTTAATGTTGCGTTTGTTGTTGCTTTTTTTGGTGTTTTTCATTGTCGCGGTTGTTGTTGAAATTGTTGGAGTTTTTCAATGCTGAGGTTCTTGTTGAATTTGTTGGTGATTTTCAATATTAAGTTTGTTGTTGAATTTATTGGTGTTATCAATGGTTTTTTTTTAAATATTTTGTATTTTTCGCAGTTGAGGTGTCAGGTGAATTTGTTGCTGTTTTTCAAAGTTGAGGTTGTAGTTTAATTTTTTGATGTTTTTCATTCTTGAGTTTGTTGTTGAATTTGTTGGTGATTTTCAATGTTGAGTTTGTTGTTGAATTTTTTCGTGTTTTTCATTGTTGCGGTTGTTGTTGAATTTGTTGGTGATTTTCAATATTGACGTTGTTGTTAAATTTATTGGTGTTATCAATGGTTTTTTTTAAACTTAATTGTATTTTTCAAAGTTGAGGTTGCAGTTGAATTTGTTGGTGTTTTTCAATGTTGAGGTTGCAGTTAAATTTGTTGGTGTTTTTCAATGTTGAAGTTGTTATTGTATTTGTTGGTGTTCTGCAATGTTGAGGTTGTTGTTGAATTTGTTGGTGATTTTCAATATTAAGTTTGTTGTTGTATTTATTGGTGTTATCAATGGTTTTTTTGAAATTTTTTGTATTTGTCACATTTGAGGTTTCAGGCGAATTTGTTGCTGTTTTTCAATGTTGACGTTGTTGTTGAATTTGTTGGTCTTTTTCAATGTTGAGGTTGTTATTGTATTTGTTGGTGTTTTTCAATATTAAGTTTGTTGTTGTATTTTTTGGTGTTATCAATGGTTTTTTTTGAAATTTTTTGAGTTTTTCACAGTTGAGGCTGCAGTTGAATTTGTTGCTGTTTTTCAAAGTTGAGGTTGTTGTTGAATTTTTACATGTTTTTCATTGTTGCGGTTGCCATTGAAATTGTTGGAGTTTCTCAATGTTGAGGTTGTTGTCGCTGAATTTTTTGATGTTTTTCATTGTTGAGGTTGTTGTTGAATTTGTTGGTGATTTTCAATGTTGAGTTTGTTGTTGAATTTTTTGCTGTTTTTCATTGTTGCGGTTGTTGTTGAAATTGTTGGAGTTTTTCAATGTTGAGGTTGTTGTTGAATTTGTTGGTGATTTTCAAGATTAAGGTTGTTGTTAAATTTATTGGTGTTATCTATGGTTTTTTTTAAACTTTTTTGTATTTTTCAAAGTTGAGGTTTTTGTTGAACTTGTTGGTGTTTTTCAATGTTGAGGTTGTTGTTGTATTTGTTGGTGTTTTTCAATGTTGAGGTTGTTGTTGTATTTGTTGGTGTTTTGCAATGTTGAGGTTGCTGTTGAATTTGTTGGTGATTTTCAATATTAATTTTGTTGTTGAAAATTTTGGTGTTATCAATGGGTTTTTTTTGACATTTTTTGTATTTTTCACAGTTGAGGCTGCAGTTGAATATGTTGCTGTTTTTCAAAGTTGAGGTTGTTGTTGAATTTTTTGATGTTTTTCATTGTTGAGGTTTTTGTTGAACTTGTTGGGTTTTTTGAATGTTGAGGTTGATGCTGAATTTTTCGATGTTTTTCATTGTTGAAGTTGGTGTTGAATTTGTAGCTGATTTTCAATGTTGAGTTTGTTGTTGAATTTGTTGGTATTTTTCATTGTTGCGGTTGTTGTTGAAATTGTTGGAGTTTTTCAATGTTGAGGTTGTTGTTGAATTTGTTGGTGATTTTCAATATTGACGTTGTTGTTAAATTTATTGGTGTTATCAATGGTTTTTTTTAAACTTTTTTGTATTTTTCAAAGTTGAGGTTGCAGTTGAATTTGCTGGTGTTTTTCAATGCTGAGGTTGTTGTTGAATTTGCTGGTGTTTTTCATTGTTGAGCTTGTTATTGTATTTGTTGGTGTTTTGCAATGTTGAGGTTGTTGTTGAATTTGTTGGTAATTTTCAATTTAAGTTTGTTGTTGAATGTTTTGGTGTTTTTCATTGTTGCGGTTGTTGTTGAAATTGTTGGAGTTTTTCAATGCTGAGGTTGTTGTTGAATTTGTTGGTGATTTTCAATATTAAGTTTGTTGTTGTATTTATTCGTGTTTTCAATGGTTTTTTTGAAATTTTTTGTATTTTTCACATTTGAGGTTTCAGGTGAATTTGTTGCTGTTTTTCAATGTTGAGGTTGTTGTTGAATTTGTTGGTCTTTTTCAATGTTGAGTTTGTTGTTGAATTTTTTGATGTTTTTCATTGTTGAAGTTGTTTTTGAATTTGTTGGTGATTTTCAATGTTGAGTTTGCTGTTAAATTTTTTGCTGTTTTTCATTGTTGCAGTTGTTGTTCAAATTGTTGGAGTTTTTCAATGTTGAGGTTGTTGTTGAATTTGTTGGTGATTTTCAATATTGACGTTGTTGTTAAATTTATTGGTGTTATCAATGGTTTTTTTTAAACTTTTTTGTATTTTTCAAAGTTGAGGTTGCAGTTGAATTTGCTGGTGTTTTTCAATGTTGAGGTTGTTGTTGAATTTGCTGGTGTTTTTCATTGTTGAGCTTGTTATTGTATTTGTTGGTGTTTTGCAATGTTGAGGTTGTTGTTGAATTTGTTGGTAATTTTCAATATTAAGTTTGTTGTTGAATTTTTTGGTGTTATCAATGGTTTTTTTTTTAATTTTTTGCATTTTTCACAGTTGAGGCTACAGTTGAATTTGTTGGTGTTTTTCAAAGTTGAGGTTGTTGTTGAATTTTAACATGTTTTTCATTGTTGCGGTTGCCATTGAAATTGTTGGAGTTTTTCAATGTTGAGGTTGTTGTCGTTGAATTTTTTGATGTTTTTCATTGTTGCAGTTGTCGTTGAAATTGTTGGAGTTTTTCAATGTTGAGGTTGTTGTTGAATTTGTTGGTGATTTTCAACAATGAGGTGGTTGTTGAATTTACTGGTGTTATCAATGTTTTTTTTTTAACTTTTTTGTATTTTTCAATGTTGAGGTTGCAGTTGACTTTGTTGATGTTATTCTATGTTGAGGTTGTTGAATTTGTTGGTGTTTTTCAAAGTTGAGGTTTTTGTTGAATTTTTTGATGTTTTTCATTGTTGAGGTTGTTGTTGAATTTGTTGGCGATTTTCAATGTGAAGTTTGTTGTTTAATTTTTTGTTGTTTATCTTTGTTGAGGTTGTTGTTGACATTGTTGGACTTTTTCAATGTTCAATTTTGTGGTGTTTTTCGTTGTTGAGGTTGTTGTTGTTGAATTTATTGATGTTTTTTCATTTTTGAGGATGTTGTTAAATCTGTTGGTGATTTTCAATATTGAGGTTGTTGTTCAATTTATTGGTGTTATCATTGTTTTTATTAAACGTTTTTGTATTTTTCAAAGTTGAGGTTCCAGTTGAATTTTTTGCTGTTTTTCAAATTTGAGGTTGTTACAATTTGTTGGTGTTTTTCAAATTTGAGGTTTTTGTTGAATTTTTTGGTGTTTTCATTGTTGAGGTTTTTGTTGAACTTGTTGGTGTTTTTGAATGTTGAGGTTGTTGTTGAATTTATTGGTGTTAGCAATGGTATTTTTTTAAATTTTTTGTATTTTTCAAAGTTGTGGTTGCAGTTGAATTTCGTGGTGTTTTTCAATGCTGAGGTTCTTGAATTTGTTGGTGTTTTTCAATGTTGTGGTTGTTGTTGAATTTTTTCATGTTTTTCATTGTTGCTGTTGAAATTGTTGGAGTTTTTCAATGTTGAGGTTGTTGTTGAACTTTTTGATGTTATTTATTGTTGAGGTTGTTGTTGAATTTATTGGTGATTTTCAATATTGAGGTTGTTATTACTTTTTTGTATTTTTCAAAGTTGAGGTTTTTGTTGAATTTCTTGGTGTTTTTGAATGTTGAGGTTGTTGTTGAATTTGTTGGTGTTTTACATTGTTGAAGTTGTTGTTGAATTTGTTAAAATTTTGCAATGTTGAGGTTGTTGTTTTATTTGTTCGTGTTTTGAAATATTAGGTTTGTTGTTGAATTTATTGGTGTTATCAATGCTTTTGTTTGAAATTTTTTGTATTTTTCAAAGTTGAGGTTGCAGTTGAATTTGTTGGTGTTTTTCAAAGTTGAGGTTGATGTTGAATTTTTTGTTGTTTTTGGTTGTTGAGGCTGTTGTTGAATTTGTTGGTGATTTTCATTACTGCGTTTGTTGTTGAAATTGTTGGAGTTATTCAATGTTGAGGTTGTTGCGGTTGAATTTTTTGATGTTTTTCATTGTTGAGGTTGTTGTTGAATTTGTTGGTGATTTTCAATATTGAGGTTGTTGTTGAATTTATTGGTGTTAGCAATGGTATTTTTTTAACTTTTTTGTATTTTTCAAAGTTGTGGTTGCAGTTGAACTTCGTGGTGTTTTTCAATGTTGAGGTTGTTGTTGAATTTTTTCATGTTTTTCATTGTTGCTGTTGCTGTTGAAATTGTTGGAGTTTTTCAATGTTGAGGTTGTTGTTGAACTTTTTGATGTTATTTATTGTTGAGGTTGTTGTTGAATTTATTGGTGATTTTCAATATTGAGGTTGTTATTACTTTTTTGTATTTTTCAAAGTTGAGGTTTTTGTTGAATTTCTTGGTGTTTTTGAATGTTGAGGTTGTTGTTGAATTTTTTGGTGTTTTACATTGTTGAAGTTGTTGTTGAATTTGTTGGAATTTTTCAAAGTTGAGGTTCTTGTTTTATTTGTTCGTGTTTTGAAATATTAGGTTTGTTGTTGAATTTATTGGTGTTATCAATGCTTTTGTTTGAAATTTTTTGTATTTTTCAAAGTTGAGGTTGCAGTTGAAATTGTTGGTGTTTTTCAAAGTTGAGGTTGATGTTGAATTTTTTGTTGTTTTTGGTTGTTGAGGCTGTTGTTGAATTTGTTGGTGATTTTCATTACTGTGTTTGTTGTTGAAATTGTTGGAGTTATTCAATGTTGAGGTTGTTGCGGTTGAATTTTTTGATGTTTTTCATTGTTGAGGTTGTTGTTGAATTTGTTGGTGATTTTCAATATTGAGGTTGTTGTTGAATTTATTGGTGCTATCACTGGTTTTTTTTAACTTTTTTGTATTTTTCAAAGTTGAGGTTGCAGTTGACTTTGTTGGTGTTATTCTATGTTGAGATTGTTGAAATTGTTGGTGTTTTTCAAAGTTGAGGTTGCTGAATTTATTGGTGTTTTTCAAAGTTGAGGTTGTTTTTGAATTTGTTGCTCATTTTCAATGTTGAGTTTGTTGTTGAATTTTTTGGTGTTTTTCTTAGTTGAGGTTGTTGTTGATATTGTTGGAGTTTTTCAATGTTGAGGTTGTTGTTGAATTTGTTGGAGTTATTCAATGTTGAGGTTGTTGTTGTTGAATTTTTTGATGTTTTTCATTGTGGTGGTTGTTGTTGAATTTGCTGGTGATTTTCAATATTGAGGTTGTTGTTGAATTTATTGCTGTTATCAATGTTTTTTTTTTAACTTATTTGTATTTTTCAAAGTTGAGGTTGCAGTTGACTTTGTTGGTGTTATTCTATGTTGAGATTGTTGAATTTGTTGGTGTTTTTCAAAGTTGAGGTTTTTGTTGAATTTTTTGATGTTCTTCATTGTTGAGGTTGTTGTTGAATTTGTTGGCGATTTTCAATATTGAGTTTGTTGTTGAATTTATCGGTGTTATCACTGGTTTTTTTTCAACTTTTTTGTATTTTTCAAAGTTGAGTTTGCAGTTGAATTTGTTGGTGTTTTTCAATGTTGAGGTTGTTGAATTTGTTGGTGTTTTTCAAAGTTGAGGTTGTTTTTCAATTTGTTGGTCATTTCAATGTTGAGTTTGTTGCTGAATTTTTTGGTGTTTTTCTTAGTTGAGGTTGTTGTTGAAATTGTTGGAGTTTTTTAATGTTGAGGTTGTTGTTGAACTTGTTGGAGTTATTCAATGTTGAGGTTGTTGTTGTTGAATTTTTTGATGTTTTTCATTGTTGAGGTTGTTGTTGAATTTGTTGGTGATTTTCAACATTGAGGTGGTTGTTGAATTTATTGGTGTTATCAATGTTTTTTTTTAACTTTTTTGTATTTTTCAAAGTTGAGGTTGCAGTTGACTTTGTTGGTGCTGTTGTTGACATTGTTGGACTTTTTCAATGTTGAGGATCTCGTTCAATTTTGTGGTGTTTTTCGTTGTTGAGGTTGTTGTTGTTGAATTTATTGATGTTTTTTCATTTTTGAGGATGTTGTTAAATCTGTTGGTGATTTTCAATATTGAGGTTGTTGTTGAATTTATTGGTGTTATCATTGTTTTTATTAAACGTTTTTGTATTTTTCAAAGTTGAGGTTGCAGTTGAATTTTTTGCTGTTTTTCAATGTTGAGGTTATTACAATTTGTTGGTGTTTTTCAAATTTGAGGTTTTTGTTGAATTTTTTGGTGTTTTCATTGTTGAGGTTTTTGTTGAACTTGTTGGTGTTTTTGAATGTTGAGGTTGTTGTAGAATTTTTTGGTGTTTTTCATTGTTGAGGTTGTTGTTGAATTTGTTGGTGATTTTCAATATTGAGTTTCTTTTTGAATTTGATGTTGTTTTGCAATGTTGAGGTTGTTGTTGAATTTGTAGTTGATTTTCAATATTGAGGTTGTTGTTGAATTTATTGGTGTTAGCAATGGTTTTTTTTAAATTTTTTGTATTTTTCAAAGTTGTGGTTGCAGTTGAATTTCGTGGTGTTTTTCAATGCTGAGGTTCTTGAATTTGTTGGTGTTTTTCAATGTTGAGGTTGTTGTTGAATTTTTTCATGTTTTTCATTGTTGCGGTTGCTGTGGAAAATGGAGTTTTTCAATGTTGAGGTTGTTGTAGAACTTTTTGATGTTATTCATTGTTGAGGTTGTTGTTGAATTTATTGGTGATTTTCAATATTGAGGTTGTTATTACTTTTTTGTATTTTTCAAAGTTGAGGTTTTTGTTGAATTTCTTGGTGTTTTTGAATGTTGAGGTTGTTGTTGAATTTTTTGGTGTTTTACATTGTTGAAGTTGTTGTTGAATTTGTTGGTGTTTTGAAATATTAGGTTTGTTGTTGAATTTATTGGTGTTATCAATGCTTTTGTTTGAAATTTTTTGTATTTTTCAAAGTTGAGGTTGCAGTTGAATTTGTTGGTGTTTTTCAAAGTTGAGGTTGATGTTGAATTTTTTGTTGTTTTTGATTGTTGAGGCTGTTGTTGAGTTTGTTGGTGATTTTCATTACTGCGTTTGTTGTTGAAATTGTTGGAGTTATTCAATGTTGAGGTTGTTGCGGTTGAATTTTTTGATGTTTTTCATTGTTGAGGTTGTTGTTGAATTTGTTGGTGATTTTCAATATTGAGGTTGTTGTTGAATTTATTGGTGTTATCACTGGTTTTTTTTTAACTTTTTTGTATTTTTCAAAGTTGAGGTTGCAGTTGAATTTGTTGGTGTTTTTCAAAGTTGTGGTTGGTAAATTTGTTGGTGTTTTTCAAAGTTGAGGTTGTTTTTGAATTTGTTGGTCAATTTCAATGTTGAGTTTGTTGTTGAATTTTTTGGTGTTTTTCTTAGTTGTGGTTGTTGTTGAAATTGTTGGAGTTTTTCGATGTTGAGGTTGTTGTTGAATTTGTTGGAGTTATTCAATGTTGAGGTTGTTGTTGAATTTTTTGATGTTTTTCATTGTTGAGGTTGTTGTTGAACTTGTTGGTGATTTTCAATATTGAGGTTGTTGTTGAATTTATTGGTGTTATCAATGTTTTTTTTTTAACTTTTTTGTATTTTTCAAAGTTGAGGTTGCAGTTGACTTTGTTCGTGTTATTCTATGTTGAGCTTGTTGAATTTGTTGGTGTTTTTCAAAGCTGAGGTTTTTGTTTAATTTTTTGATGTTTTTCATTGTTGAGGTTGTTGTTGAATTTGTTGGCGATTTTCAATGTGGAGTTTGTTGTTGAATTTTTTGTTGTTTAACTTTGTTGAGGTTGTTGTTGACATTGTTGGAGTTCTTCAATGTTGAGGATCTCGTTCAATTTTGTGGTGATTTTCGTTGTTGAGGTTGTTGTTGCTGAATATATTGACGTTTTTTTCATTTTTGAGGATTTTGTTAAATCTGTTGGTGATTTTCAATATTGAGGTTGTTGTTGAATTTACTGGTGTTATCATTGTTTTTATTAAACGTTTTTGTATTTTTCAAAGTTGAGGTTGCAGATGAATGTTTTGCTGTTTTTCAATGTTGAGGTTGTTACAATTTGTTGGTGTATTTCAAATTTGAGGTTGTTGTTGAATTTATTGGTGTTAGCAATGGTATTTTTTCAACTTTTTTGTATTTTTCAAAGTTGTGGTTGCAGTTGAATTTCGTGGTGTTTTTCAATGTTGAGGTTCTTGAATTTGTTGGTGTTTTTCAATGTTGAGGTTGTTGTTGAATTTTTTGGTGTTTTTGATTGTTGAAGTTGTTGTTGAATTTTTTGGTGATTTTCAATGTTGAGTTTGTTTTTTGAGTTGTTTGGTGTTTTTCATTGTTGCGGTTGTTGTTGAAATTGTTGGTGTTTTTGAATGTTGAGGTTGTTGTATTTGTTGGTATTTTGCAATGTTGAGGTCGTTGTTGAATATGTTGCTGATTTTCAATATTGAGGTTGTTGTTGAATTTATTGGTGTTTTCAATGGTTTTTTTTTTAACTTTTTTGTATTTTTCCAAGTTGAGTTTGCAGTTGAATTTGTTGATATTTTTCAATGTTGAGGTTTCAGTTGAATTTGTTGTTGTTTTTCAAAGTTGAGCTTGTTGTTGAATTTTTTGACGTTGTTCATTCTTGAGGTTGTTGTTGAATTTGTTTGTGATTTTCAATGTTAAGTTTGTTGTTTGAATTGTTTGGTGTTTTTCATTGTTGCGGTTGTTGTTGAAATTGTTGTAGTTTTTCCTTGTTGAGGTTGTTGTTGATCTTTTTGGTGTTTTTCATTGTTGAAGTTGTTGTTGAATTTGTTGGTGTTTTTGAATGTTGAGGTTGTTGTATTTGTTGGTGTTTTGCAATGTTGAGGTCGTTGTTGAATTTGTTGCTGATTTTATTGGTGTTTTTTTTTTTAACTTTTAACATACTAAAATGGATTTTTTTAAACTTTTTTGTATTTTTCCAAGTTGAGTTTGCAGTTGAATTTGTTGGTATTTTTCAATGTTTAGGTTTCAGTTGAATTTGTTGTTGTTTTTCAAAGTTGAGCTTGTTGTTGAATTTTTTGACGTTTTTCATTCTTGAGGTTGTTGTGGAATTTGTTTGTGATTTTCAATGTTGAGTTTTTTTTTGAATTGTTTGGTGTTTTTCATTGTTGCGGCTGTTGTTGAAACTGTTGTAGTTTTTCCATGTTGAGGTTGTTGTTGATCTTTTTGGTGTTTTTCATTGTTGAAGTTGTTGTTGAATTTGTTGGTGTTTTTGAATGTTGAGGTTGTTGTATTTGTTGGTGTTTTGCAATGTTGAGGTCGTTGTTGAATTTGTTGCTGATTTTCAATATTGAGGTTGTTGTGGAATTTATTGGTGTTATCAATGGCTTTTTTTTAACTTTTTTGTATTTTTCCAAGTTGAGTTTGCAGTTGAATTTGTTGGTATTTTTCAATGTTGAGGTTTCAGTTGAATTTGTTGATGTTTTTCAAAGTTGAGCTTGTTGTTGAATTTTTTGACGTTTTTCATTCTTGAGGTTGTTGTTGAATTTGTTTGTGATTTTCAATGTTGAGTTTTTTTTTGAATTGTTTGGTGTTTTTCATTGTTGCGGTTGTTGTTGAAACTGTTGTAGTTTTTCCATGTTGAGGTTGTTGTTGATCTTTTTGTTGTTTTTCATTGTTGAAGTTGTTGTTGAATTTGTTGGTGTTTTTGAATGTTGAGGTTGTTGTATTTGTTGGTGTTTTTGCAATGTTGAGGTCGTTGTTGAATTTGTTGCTGATTTTCAATATTGAGGTTGTTGTGGAATTTATTGGTGTTATCAATGGCTTTTTTTTAACTTTTTTGTATTTTTCCAAGTTGAGTTTGCAGTTGAATTTGTTGGTATTTTTCAATGTTGAGGTTTCAATTGAATTTGTTGATGTTTATCAAAGTTGAGCTTGTTGTTGAACTTTTTGACGTTTTTTATTCTTGAGGATGTTGTTGAATTTGTTTGTGATTTTCAATGTTGAGTTTGTTGTTGAATTTTTTGGTGTTTATCATTGTCGCGGTTGTTGTTGAAATTGTTGGAGTCTTTCAATGTTGAGGTTGTTGTTGAATTTGTTGGTGATTTTCAATATTGAGCTTGTTGTTAAACTTATTGGTGTTATCAATGGTTTTTTTTAAACTTTTTTGTATTTTTCAAAGTTGAGGTTGCAGTTGAATTTGTTGGTGATTTTCAATATTAAGTTTGTTGTTGAATTTTTTGATGTTATCAATGGTTTTTTTTGAAATTTTTTGTATTTTTCACAGTTGAGCCTGCAGTGGAATTTGTTGGTGTTTTTCAAAGTTGAGGTTGTTGTTGAATTTTTTCATGTTTTTCATTGTTGCGGTTGCTGTTGAAATTGTTGGAGTTTTTCAATGTTGAGGTTGTTGTTCAACTTTTTGATGTTTTTCATTGTTGAGGTTGTTGTTGAATTTGTTGGTGATTTTCAATATTGAGGTTGTTGTTACTTTTTTGTAATTTTCAAAGTTGAGGTTTCTGTTGAATTTCTTGGTGTTTTTGAATGTTGAGGTTGTTGTTGAATTTTTTGGTGTTTTACATTGTTGAAGTTGTTGTTGAATTTGTTGGAGTTTTTCAATGTTGAGGTTGTTGTTGTATTTGTTGGTGTTTTGAAATGTTTTGTTTGTTGTTGAATTTATTAGTTTTATCAATGCTTTTGTTTGAAATTTTTTGTATTTTTCAAAGTTGAGGTTGCAGTTCAATTTGTTGGTGTTTTTCAATGTTGAGGTTGTTGTTGAATTTTTTGTTGTTTTTGATTGTTGAGGTTGTTGTTGAATTTGTTGGTGATTTTCATTACTGCGTTTGTTGTTGAAATTGTTGGAGTTATTCAATGTTGAGGTTGTTGCGGTTGAATTTTTTGATGTTTTTCGTTGTTGAGGTTGTTGTTGAATTTGTTGGTGATTTTCAATATTGAGGTTGTTGTTGAATTTATTGGTGTTATCACTGGTTTTTTTTTAAACTTTTTTGTGCTTTTCAAAGTTGAGGTTGCAGTTGAATTTGTTGGTGTTTTTCAATGTTGAGGTTGTTGAATTTGTTGGTGATTTTCAAAGTTGAGGTTGTTGTTGAATTTGTTGGTGATTTTCAATGTTGAGTTTCTTGTTGAATTTTTTGGTGTTTTTCTTAGTTGAGGTTGTTATTGAAATTGTTGGAGTTTTTCAATGTTGAGGTTGTTGTTGAAATTGTTGGAGTTAATCAATGTTGAGGTTGTTGTTGTTGAATTTTTTGATGTTTTTCATTGTTGAGGTTGTTGTTGAATTTGTTGGTGATTTTCAATATTGAGGTTGTTGTTGAATTTATTGGTGTTATCAATGTTTTTTTTTAACTTTTTTGTATTTTTCAAAGTTGAGGTTGCAGCTGACTTTGATGGGGTTATTCTATGTTGAGGTTGTTGAATTTGTTGGTGTTTTTCAAAGTTGAGGTTTTTGTTGAATTTTTTGATGTTTTTCATTGTTGAGGTTGTTGTTGAATTTGTTGACGATTTTCAATGTGGAGTTTGTTGTTGAATTTTTTGTTTTTTATCTTTGTTGAGGTTGTTGTTGGCATTGTTGGAGTTTTTCAATGTCGAGGATCTCGTTCAATTTTGTGGTGTTTTTCGTTGTTGAGGTTGTTGTTGTTGAATTTATTGATGTTTTTTCATTTTTGAGGATGTTATTCAATCTGTTGGTGATTTTCAATATTGAGGTTGTTGTTGAATTTACTGGTGTTATCATTGTTTTTATTAAACGTTTTTGTATTTTTCAAAGTTGAGGTTGCAGTTGAATTTTTTGCTGTTTTTCAATGTTGAGGTTGTTGAATTTGTTGTTATTTTTCAAATTTGAGGTTTTTGTTGAATTTTTTGGTGTTTTTCATTGTTGAGGTTTTTGTTGAACTTGTTGGTGTTTTTGAATGTTGAGGTTGTTGTTGAATTTTTTGGTGTTTTTCATTGTTGAGGTTGTTGTTGAATTTGTTGGTGATTTACAATATTGTGTTTGTTTTTGAATTTGATGTTGTTTTGCAATGTTGAGGTTGTTGTTGAATTTGTAGTTGATTTTCAATATTGAGGTTGTTGTTGAATTTATTGGTGTTAGCAATGGTATTTTTTTAACTTTTTTGTATTTTTCAAAGTTGTGGTTGCATTTGAATTTCGTGATGTTTTTCAATGTTGAGGTTCTTGAATTTGTTGGTGTTTTTCAATGTTGAGGTTGTTGTTGAATTTTTTGGTCTTTTTGATTGTTGAAGTTGCTGTTGAATTTGTTGGTGATTTTCAATGTTGAGTTTGTTTTTTGAGTTGTTTGGTGTTTTTCATTGTTGCGGTTGTTGTTGAAATTTTTGTAGTTTTTCCATGTTGAGGTTGTTGTTGATCTTTTTGGTGTTTTTCATTGTTGAAGTTGTTGTTGAATTTGTTGGTGCTTTTGAATGTTGAGGTTGTTGTATTTGTTGGTGTTTTGCAATGTTGAGGACGTTGTTGAATGTGTTGGTGATTTTCAATATTGAGGTTGTTGTTGAATTTATTCGTTTTATCAATGGTTTTTTTTTAACTTTTTTGTATTTTTCCAAGTTGAGTTTGCAGTTGAATTTGTTGGTATTTTTCAATGATAAGGTTTCAGTTGAATTTGTTGGTGTTTTTCAAAGTTGAGCTTGTTGTTGAATTTTTTGACGTTTTTCATTCTTGAGGTTGTTGTTGAATTTGTTTATGTTTTTCAATGCTGAGTTTGTTGTTGAATTTTTTGGTGTTTATCATTGTTGCGGTTGTTGTTGAAATTGTTGGAGTCTTTCCATGTTGAGGTTGTTGTTGAATTTGTTGGTGATTTTCAATATTGAGCTTTTTGTTAAACTTATTGGTGTTATCAATGTTTTTTTTTAAACGTTTTTGTATTTTTCAAAGTTGAGGTTGCAGTTGAATTTGTTGGTGTTTTTCAATCTTGAGGTTGTGGTTGAATTTGTTGGTGATTTTCAATATTGAGGTTGTTGTTGAATTTATTGGTGTTTTCAATGGGTTTTTTTTTAACTTTTTTGTATTTTTCCAAGTTGAATTTGCAGTTGAATTTGTTGATATTTTTCAATGTTGAGGTTTCAGTTGAATTTGTTGGTGTTTTTCAATGTTGAGATTGTTGTTGAATTTTTTGTCGTTTTTCATTCTTGAGGTTGTTGTTGAATTTGTTTGTGATTTTCAATGTTGAGTTTGTTGTTTGAATTGTTTGGTGTTTTTCATTGTTGCGGTTGTTGTTTAAATTGTTGTACTTTTTCCATGTTGAGGTTGTTGTTGATCTTTTTGGTGT
The DNA here is from genome assembly GCF_964194155.1 of Cetorhinus maximus. Taxonomy (NCBI): domain Eukaryota; kingdom Metazoa; phylum Chordata; class Chondrichthyes; order Lamniformes; family Cetorhinidae; genus Cetorhinus; species Cetorhinus maximus. Next base: position 66,670 of record NW_027596362.1, read on the forward strand.
TTTTCATTGTTGAAGTTGTTGTTGAATTTGTTGATATTTTTCAATGTTGGGGTTTCAGTTGAATTTGTTGGTGTTTTTCAATGTTGAGCTTGTTGTTGAATTTTTTGACGTTTTTCATTCTTGAGGTTGTTGTTGAATTTGTTTGTGATTTTCAATGTTGAGTTTGTTGTTTGAATTGTTTGGTGTTTTTCATTGTTGCGGTTGTTGTTGAAATTGTTGTACTTTTTCCATGTTGAGGTTGTTGTTGATCTTTTTGGTGTTTTTCATTGTTGAAGTTGTTGTTGAATTTGTTGGTGTTTTTGAATGTTGAGGTTGTTATATTTGTTGGTGTTTTGCAATGTTGAGGTCGTTGTTGAATTTGTTGCTGATTTTCAATATTGAGGTTGTTGTTGAATTTATTGGTGGTTTTTTTTTAACTTTTAACAAACTAAAATGGGTTTTTTTTTAACTTTTTTGTATTTTTCCAAGTTGAGTTTGCAGTTGAATTTGTTGGTATTTTTCAATGTTTAGGTTTCAGTTGAATTTGTTGGTGCTTTTCAATCTTGAGGTTGTTGTTGAATTTGTTGGTGTTTATCAATGTTGAGGTTGTTGTTGAATTTTTTGGTGTTTATCATTGTTGCGATTGTTGTTGAAATTGTTGGAGTCTTTCAATGTTGAGGTTGTTGTTGAATTTGTTGGTGATTTTCAAAGTTGAGGTTGTTGTTGAATTTGTTGGTGATTTTCAATGTTGAGTTTGTTGTTGAATTTTTTGGTGTTTTTCTTAGTTGAGGTTGTTCTTGAAATTGGTGGAGTTTTTCAATGTTGAGGTTGTTGTTGAAATTGTTGGAGTTATTCAAGGTTGAGGTTGTTGTTGTTGAATTTTTTGATGTTTTTCATTGTTGAGGTTGTTGTTGAATTTGTTGGTGATTATGAATATTGAGATTGTTGTTGAATTTATTGGTGTTATCAATGTTTTTTTAAAAAATTCTTTGTGTTTTTCAAAGTTGAGGTTGCAGTTGAATTTGTTGGTGTTTTTCATTGTTGAGGTTGTTGAATTTGTTCGTGTGTTTCAAAGGTGAGGTTGTTGTTGAATTTTTCGGTGATTTTCAATATTGAAGTGGTTTTTGAATTTATTGCCCTTATCAATGGTTTATTCCGACCTTTTTTGTATTTTTCAAAGTGGAGGTTGCCGTTGAATTTCTTGGAGTTTTTCAATGTTGAGGTTGTTGTTGAATTTAATGGTGTTTTTCATTGTTGAGGTTGTTGTTGAATTTGTTGGTGATATTCAATATTGAGGTTGTTGTTGAATTTGTTGGTGTTATCAATTTTTATTTTGTTGAACTTTTTGTATTTTTAAAAGTTCAGGTTGTTGTTGAATTTGTTGGTGTTTTTCAATGTTGAGGTTGTTGAATTTGTTGGTGTTTTTCAAAGTTGAGGTTGTTGTTGAATTTGTTGGTGTTTTTGAATGTTGAGGTTGTTGTTGAATTTGAGGGTGATTTTCAATATTGAGGTTGTAGTTGAATTTGTTGGTGTTTTTCAATGTTGGGGTTGTTGTTGAATTTTTTGGTGTTTTTGACTGTTGAGCTTTTTGTTGAGTTTGTTGTTGTTTTTGAATGTTGAGGTTGTGGTTGAATTTTTTGATGTTTTTCATTGTGAGGTTGTTGTTGAATTTGTTGGTGATTTTCAATGTTGAGGTTGTTTTTCAATTTTTTGGTCTTTTTCATTGTTGATGTTGTTGAATTTGATGGTGTTATCAATGGTTTTTTTTTAACTTTTTTGTATTTTTCGATGTGGAGGTTGCAGTTGAATTTGTTGGTGTTTGTCAATGTTGAGGTTGTTGAATTTGTTGGTGTTTTTGAATGTTGAGGTTGTTGGTGAATTTGATGGCGATTTTCAATATGTAAGATGTTGTTGAATTTGTTGGTGTTTTTCAGTGTTGGGGTTGTTGTTGGATTTTTTGGTGTTTTTCATTGTTGAGGTTTATGTTGAACTTGTTCGTGTTTTTGAATGTTGAGTTTGTTGAATCTGTTGGTGTTTTTCATTGATGAGGTTGTTGTTGAATTTGTTGATGATTTTCAATGTTGAGGTTTCTGTTGAATTTTTTGGTGTTTTTCATTGTAAAGGTTATTGTTGAATTTGTTGGTGAATTTGAATGTTGAGGTTGTTGTTGAATTTTTTGGTGTTTTTCATTGATGAGGTTGTGGTTGAATTTGTTGGTGTTATCGATGGTTTTTTTTTGATCTTTTTTGTATTTATCAAAGTTGAGGATGTTGTTGAATTTTTTGGTGTTTTTCATTGTTGAAGTTGTTGTTGAATTTCTTGTAGTTTTTCAATGTTGAGGTTGTTGTTGAATTTTTTGGTGTTTTTCATTGTTGAGGTTATTGTTGAATTTGTTGGTGTTTTTGAATGTTGAGGTTGTTGTTGAATTTTTTGGTGTTTTTCATTGTTGAGGTTGTTGTTGAATTTGTTGGTGATATTTGAATATTGAGGTTGTTGCTGAATTTGTTGGTGTTATCAATTTTTATTTTGTTGAACTTTTTTGTATTTTTATAAGTTGAGGTTGTTGTTGAATTTGTTTGTGTTTTTCAATGTTGAGGTTGTTGAATTTGATGGTGTTTTTCAAAGTTGAGGATGTTGTTGAATTTTTTGGTATTTTTCATTGTTGAAGTTTTTGTTGAATTTGTTGTGTTTTTGAATGTTGAGGTTGTTGAATCTGTTGGTGTTTTTCAAAGTTGAGGTTGTTGTTTAATTTTCTGATTTTTTCATTGTTGAGGTCTTTGTTGAATTTGTTGGTGTTTTTTAATGTTGATGTTACTGTTGAATTTTTTGCTGTTTTTCATTGTTGAGGTTGTTGTTGAATTTGTTGGTGATTTTCAATTTTGAGTTTGTTGTTGAATTTTTTGTTGTTTTTCATTGTTGAGATTTTTGTTGAAATTGATGGAGTTTTTCAATGTTAAGACTGTTGTTTAATTTTTTAGTGTTCTTCATTGTTGATTTTGTTGTTGTAGAATTTTTTGATGTTATTCATTGCAGAGGTTGTTGTTGAATTTGTTGGTGATATTCAATATTGAGGTTGTTGTTGAATTTGTTGGTGTTATCAATTTTTATTTTGTTGAACTTTTTTGTAATTTAAAAGTGGAGGTTGTTGTTGAATTTTTTGGGTTTTTTTCAAGGTTGAGGTTGTTGAATTTGTTTGTGTTTTTCAAAGTTGAGGATGTTGTTGAATATGTTGGTGTTTTTGAATGTTGAGGTTGTTGTTGAATTTGATGGTGATTTTCAATATTGAGGTTGTTGTTGAATTTGTTGGTGTTTTGCAGTGTTGAGGTTTTTGTAGAATTTGTTGGTGTTTTTCAATGTTTGGGTTGTTGTTGAATTTTTTTGTGTTTTTCATTGTTGAGGTTTTTGTTGAACTTGTTGGTGTTTTTGAATGTTGAGGTTGTTGTTGACATCGTTGGTGATTTTCAATATTGAGGTTGTTGTTGAATTAGTTGGTGCTTTTCAAAGTTGGGGTTGTTGTTGAATTTTTTGGTGTTTTCCATTGTTGAGGTTGTTGTTGAGTTTCTTGGAGTTTTTCAATGTAGATATTGTTCAATTTGTTGGTGTTTTTCAAAGTTGAGGATGTTGTTGAATTTGTTGATGTTTTTCGTTGTTGAGGTTTTTGTTCAATTTGTTGGTGTTTTTCAAAGTTGAGGTTGTTGTTGAATTTTTTGGTATTTTGCAATTTTGAGGATGTTGTTGAATTTGTTGGTGATTTTCAATATTGAGGTTGTTGTTGAAGTTATTGGTGTTTAAATGGTTTTTTTTGAACTTTTTTTTATTTTTCAAAGTTGTGGTTGCAGTTGAATTTGTTGCTGTTTTTCAATGTTGAGGTTGTTGAATTTGTTGGTGTTTTTCAAAGTTGAGGTTGTAGTTGAATTTTTTTGGTGTTTTTCATTGTTGAGGTTGTTGTTGAATTTGTTGGTGTTTTTCAAAGTTGAGGTTGTATTTGAATTTTTTTGGTGTTTTTCATTGTTGAGGTTGTTGTTGAATTTGTTGGTGATTTCAATGTTGAGGTTGTTGTTGAATTTTTTGGTGTTTTTCATTGTTGAGGTTGTTGTTGAATTTGTTGGTGTTTTTCAAAGTTGAGGTTGTATTTGAATTTTTTTGGTGTTTTTCATTGTTGAGGTTGTTGTTGAATTTGTTGGTGATTTCAATATTGAGGTTGTTGTTGAATTTGTTGGTGTTATCAATTTTTATTTTGTTGAACTTTTTTGTAATTTAAAAGTGGAGGTTGTTGTTGAATTTTTTGGGTTTTTTTCAAGGTTGAGGTTGTTGAATTTGTTTGTGTTTTTCAAAGTTGAGGATGTTGTTGAATATGTTGGTGTTTTTGAATGTTGAGGTTGTTGTTGAATTTGATGGTGATTTTCAATATTGAGGTTGTTGTTGAATTTGTTGGTGTTTTGCAGTGTTGAGGTTTTTGTAGAATTTGTTGGTGTTTTTGAATGTTGAGGTTGATGTTGAATTTGATGGTGATTTTCAATATTGAGGTTGTTGTTGAATTTGTTGGTGTTTTGCAGTGTTGAGGTTTTTGTTGAACTTGTTGGTGTTTTTGAATGTTGAGGTTGTTGTTGACATCGTTGGTGATTTTCAATATTGAGGTTGTTGTTGAATTTATTGGTGTTATCAATGGTTTTGTTTGAACTTTTTTGTATTTTTCAAAGTTGAGGTTGCAGTTGAATTTGTTGTTGTTTTTCAAAGTTGAGGTTGTTGTTGAATTTGTTGCTCTTTTTCAATGTTGAGCTTGTTGAATTTGTTGGTGTTTTTCAAAGTTGAGGTTGTTGTTGAATTGGTTGGTGATATTCAATATTGAGGTTGTTGTTGCATTCGTTGATGTTCTCAATTTTTATTTTGCTGACCTTTTTTGTATTTTTAAAAGTTGAGGTTGTTGCTGAATATGTTGATGTTTTTGAATGTTGAGGTTGTTGTTGAATTTGATGGTGAATTTCAATATTGAGGATGTTGTTGAATTTGTTGCTGTTTTTCAATGTTGAGGTTGTTGCTGAATTTTTTGGTTTTTTTTCATTGTTTAGGTTGTTGTTGAACTTCTTGGAGTTATTCAATGTTGAGGTTGTTGAATTTGTTAGTGTTTTTCAAAGTTGAGGATGTTGTTGAATTTTTTGGTATTTTTCATTGTTGAGGTTTTTGTTGAACTTGTTGGTGTTTTTGAATGTTGAGGTTGTTGTTGAATTTTTTGATGATTTTCATTGTGAGGTTGTTGTTGAATTTGTTGGTGATATTCAATATTGAGGTTGTTGTTGAATTTTTTGGTGTTAACAATTTTTATTTTGTTGAACTTCTTTGTATTTTTAAAAGTTGAGGTTGTTGTTCAATTTGTTGTTGTTTTTCAAAGTTGAGGTTGTTGAATTTGTTGTTGTTTTTCAAAGTTGAGGTTGTTGTTGAATTTGTTGGTGTTTTTGAATGTTGAGGTTGTTGTTGAATTTGATGTTGATTTTCAATATGGAGGTTGTTGTTGAATTTGTTGGTGTTTTTCATTGTTGACATTTTTGTTGAACTTGTTCGTGTTTTTGAATGTTGAGGTTGTGGAATCTGTTGGTGTTTTTCATTGATGAGGTTGTTGTTGAATTTGTTGGTGATTTTCAATGTTGAGGTTGTTGTTGAATTTTTTGGTGTTTTTCATTGTTGAGGTTGTTGTTGAATTTGTTGGTGCTTTTCAATATTGAGGTTTGTTTTTGAATTTAATGGTGATATCAATGCTTTTTTTTGAACTTTTTTGTATTTTTCAAAGTTGATGTTTCAGTAGAATTTGTTTGTGTTTGTAAATCTTGAGGTTGTTGAATTTGTTCGTGTTTTTTAAAGTTGAGGTTTTTGTTGAATTTTTTGGTGTTTTTCATTGTTGAGGTTTTTGTTGAATTTGTTGGTGTTTTTGAATGTTGAGGTTGTTGTTGATTTTTTTGGTCTTTTTCATTGTTGAGGTTGTTGTTGAATTTGTTGGTGCTTTGCAATATTCCGGTTGTTGTTGAATTTGTTGCTGTTATCAATTTTTATTTTGTTGAACTTTTTTGTATTTATCAAAGTTGAGGTTGTTTTTGATTTTGTTAGTGTTTTTCAATGTTGAGGTAGAAGAATTTGTTAGTGTTTTTCAAAGTTGAGGTTGTTGTTGAATTTGTTGGTGTTTTTGAATGTTGAGGTTATTGTTGAATTTGTTCGTGCTTTTCAATATTGAGATTGTTATTGAATTTGTTGGTGTTTTTCAATGTTGGGGTTGTTGTTCAATCTTTTGGTCTTTTTCATTGTTGAAGTTATTGTTGAATTTCTTGGATTTTTTCAATGTTGAGGTTGTTGAATTTGTTGGTGTTTTTCAAAGTTGAGGAAGTTGTTGAATGTTTTGGTATTTTTCATTGTTGAAGTTTTTATTGAATTTGTTGTGTTTTTGAATGTTGAGGTTGTTGAATCTGTTGGTGTTTTTCAAAGTTGAGGTTGTTGTTTAATTTTCTGATTTTTTCATTGTTGAGGTCTTTGTTCAATTTGTTGGTGTTTTTTAATGTTGATGTTACTGTTGATTTTTTTGCTGTTTTTCATTGTTGAGGTTGTTGTTGAATTTGTTGGTGATTTTCAATTTTGAGTTTGTTGTTGAATTTTTTGTTGTTTTTCATTGTTGAGATTTTTGTTGAAATTGTTGGAGTTTTTCAATGTTAAGACTGTTGTTTAATTTTTTGGTGTTCTTCATTGTTGATTTTGTTGTTGTAGAATTTTTTGATGTTATTCATTGCAGAGGTTGTTGTTGAATTTGTTGGTGATATTCAATATTGAGGTTGTTGTTCAATGTTTTTCAATGTTGGGGTTGTTGTTGAATTTTTTGGTGTTTTCCAATGTTGAGGTTGTTGAATTTGATGGTGTTTTTCAAAGTTAAGGATGTTGTTGAATTTGTTGATGTTTTTCATTGTTGAGGTTTTTGTTCAATTTGTTGGTGTTTTTGAATGTTGAAGTTGTTGAATCTGTTGGTTTTTTTCAATGTTGAGGATTTTGTTGAATTTGTTGCTGTTTTTCATTGTTGAGGTGTTTGTGGAATTTGTTGCTGTTTTTGAATGTTGAAGTTGTTGAATCTGTTCGTGTTTTTCAAAGTTGAGGATTGTGCTGAATTTTTTGGTCTTTTTCATTGTTGAGGCTTTTGTTGAATTTGTTGGTGTTTTTGAATGTTGAGATTGTTGTTGAATTTTCTGATGTTTTTCATTGTTGAGGTTGTTGTTGAATTTGTTGGTGATTTTCAATATTGAGGTTGTTGTTGAATTTGTTGGTGCTTTTCAAAGTTCGGGTTGTTGTTGAATTTTTTGGTGTTTTCCATTGTTGAGGTTGTTGTTGAGTTTCTTGGAGTTTTTCAATGTAGATATTGTTCAATTTGTTGGTGTTTTTCAAATTTGAGGATGTTGTTGAATTTGTTTGTGTCTTTGAATGTTGAGGTTGTTGTTGAATTTGATGTTGATTTTCAATATGGAGGTTGTTGTTGAATTTGTTGGTGTTTTTCATTGTTGACATTTTTGTTGAACTTGTTCGTGTTATTGAATGTTGAGGTTGTGAAATCTGTTGGTGATTTTCAATGTTGAGGTTGTTGTTGAATTTTTTGGTGTTTTTCATTGTTGAGGTTGTTGTTGAATTTGTTGGTGCTTTTCAATATTGAGGTTTGTTTTTGAATTTAATGGTGATATCAATGCTTTTTTTTGAACTTTTTTGTATTTTTCAAAGTTGATGTTTCAGTGGAATTTGTTTGTGTTTGTAAATCTTGAGGTTGTTGAATTTGTTCGTGTTTTTTAAAGTTGAGGTTTTTGTTGAATTTTTTGGTGTTTTTCATTGTTGAGGTTTTTGTTGAATTTGTTGGTGTTTTTGAATGTTGAGGTTGTTGTTGATTTTTTTGGTCTTTTTCATTGTTGAGGTTGTTGTTGAATTTGTTGGTGCTATGCAATATTCCGGTTGTTGTTGAATTTGTTGCTGTTATCAATTTTTATTTTGTTGAACTTTTTTGTATTTATCAAAGTTGAGGTTGTTTTTGATTTTGTTAGTGTTTTTCAATGTTGAGGTAGAAGAATTTGTTAGTGTTTTTCAAAGTTGAGGTTGTTGTTGAATTTGTTGGTGTTTTTGAATGTTGAGGTTATTGTTGAATTTGTTCGTGCTTTTCAATATTGAGGTTGTTATTGAATTTGTTGGTGTTTTTCAATGTTGGGGTTGTTGTTCAATCTTTTGGTCTTTTTCATTGTTGAAGTTATTGTTGAATTTCTTGGATTTTTTCAATGTTGAGGTTGTTGAATTTGTTGGTGATTTTCAAAGTTGAGGATGTTGTTGAATTTTTTGATATTTTTCATTGTTGAAGTTTTTGTTGAATTTGTTGTGTTTTTGAATGTTGAGGTTGTTGAATATGTTGGTGTTTTTCAAAGTTGAGGTTGTTGTTTAATTTTCTGATTTTTTCATTGTTGAGGTCTTTGTTCAATTTGTTGGTGTTTTTTAATGTTGATGTTACTGTTGAATTTTTTGCTGTTTTTCATTGTTGAGGTTGTTGTTGAATTTGTTGGTGATTTTCAATTTTGAGTTTGTTGTTGAATTTTTTGTTGTTTTTCATTGTTGAGATTTTTGTTGAAATTGTTGGAGTTTTTCAATGTTAAGACTGTTGTTTAATTTTTTGGTGTTCTTCATTGTTGATTTTGTTGTTGTAGAATTTTTTGATGTTATTCATTGCTGAGGTTGTTGTTGAATTTGTTGGTGATATTCAATATTGAGGTTGTTGTTCAATGTTTTTCAATGTTGGGGTTGTTGTTGAATTTTTTGGTGTTTTCCAATGTTGAGGTTGTTGAATTTGATGGTGTTTTTCAAAGTTGAGGATGTTGTTGAATTTGTTGATGTGTTTCATTGTTGAGGTTTTTGTTCAATTTGTTGGTGTTTTTGAATGTTGAGGTTGTTGAATCTGTTCGTGTTTTTCAAAGTTGAGGATTGTGCTGAATTTTTTGGTCTTTTTCATTGTTGAGGCTTTTGTTGAATTTGTTGGTGTTTTTGAATGTTGAGATTGTTTTTGAATTTGTTGGTGCTTTTCAAAGTTGGGGTTGTTGTTGAATGTTTTGATGTTTTCCATTGTTGAGGTTGTTGTTGAGTTTCTTGGAGTTTTTCAATGTAGATGTTGTTCAATTTGTTGGTGTTTTTCAAAGTTGAGGATGTTGTTGAATTTGTTGATGTTTTTCGTTGTTGAGGTTTTTGTTCAATTTGTTGTTGTTTTTCAAAGTTGAGGTTGTTGTTGAATTTTTTGGTATTTTGCAAATTTGAGGATGTTGATGAATTTGTTGGTGATTTTCAATATTGAGGTTGTTGTTGAATTTATTGGTGTTTAAATGGTTTTTTTTGAATTTTTTTTTATTTTTCAAAGTTGAGGTTGCAGTTGAATTTGTTGCTGTTTTTCAATGTTGAGGTTGTTGATTTTGTTGGTGTTTTCCAAAGTTGAGGTTGTAGTTGAATTTTTTTGGTGTTTTTCATTGTTGAGGTTGTTGTTGAATTTGTTGGTGATTTTCAATGCTGAGTTTGTTGTTGAATTTTTCGGTTTTTTTTCATTGTTGAGGTTGTGTTGAAATTGTTGGAGTTTTTCAATGTTGAGGTTGTTGGTGAATTTTTTGGTGTTTTTCATTGTTGAGGTTTTTGTTGAATTTGTTGGTGATTTTGAATATTGAGGTTGTTGATGAATTTATTGGTGTTATCAATGTTTTTTTTAGAACTCTTTTGTATTTTTCAAAGTTGAGGTTGCAGTTGAATTTGTTGCTGCTTTTCAATGTTGAGGTTGTTGAATTTGTTGTTTTTTTTCAAAGTTGAGGTTGTTGTTGACATTGTTGGTGATGTTCAATATTGAGGTGTTGAATTTGTTGGTGTTATCATTGTGTTTTTTTGAACTTTTCTTTATTTTTCAAAGTTGAGGTTGAAGTTGAATTTTTTGATGTTTTCGATTGTTGAGGTTTTTGTTGAATTAGCTGGTGTTTTTGAATGTTGAGGTTGTTGTTGAATTTTTTGATATTTTTCATTTTTGAGGTTTTTGTTGAATTTGTTGGTGATTTTCAATGTTGAGTTTGTTGTTGAATTTTTTGGTCTTTCTCATTGTTGAAGTTGTTGTTGAAATTGTTGGAGTTTTTCAATGTTGAGATTGTTATTGAATTTTTTGGCGTTTTTCATTGTTGAGGTTGTTGTTGAATTTTTTGATGTTATTCATTGTTGAGGTTGTTGTTGAATTTATAGGTGTGATCCATGGGTTTTTTTGAACTTTTTTGTGTTTTTCAAATTTGGGGTTGCTGTTCAAGTTGTTGGTGTTTTTCAATGTTGAGGTTGTTGAATATGTTGGTGTTTTTGAATGTTGAGGTTGTTGTTGAATTTTTTTAAGAGATTTTCATTGTTGAGGTTGTTGTTCAATTTGTTGGTGTTTTGCAATGTTGAGGTTGTTGTTGACTTTGTTGGTGATTTTCAATATTGAGGTTGTTGTTGAATTTATTGGTGTTATCAATGGGTTTTTTTTAACTTTTTTTTATTTTTCAAAGATGAGGTTGCAGTTGAATTTGTTGGTGTTTTTCGAAGTTGAGGTTGTTGTTGAATTTTTTGATGTTTTTCATTGTTGAGGTTGTTGTTGAATTTGCCGCTCTTTTTCAATGATGAGGTTGTTGAATTTGTTGGTATTTTTCGAAGTTGAGGTTGTGGTTGAATTTTTTGGTGTTTTTGAATGTTGAGATTGTTTAATTTGTGGGTGTTTTTCAAAGTTGAGGATTTTGTTGAATTTTTTGGTGTTTTTCATTGTTGAGGCTTTTGTTGAATCTGTTGGTGTTTTTGAATGTTGACGTTGTTGTTGAATTTATTGGTGTTATCAATGTTTTTTTAAAAACTATTTTGTATTTTTCAAAGTTGAGGTTGCAGGTGAATTTGTTGCTGTTTTTCAATGTAGAGGATGTTGAATTTGTTGGTGTTTTTCAAAGTTGAGGTTGTTGTTCTATTTTTTGGTGTTTTGCAATGTTGTGGTTGTTATTGAATTTGTGGGTGATTTTCAATATTGAGGTTGTTGTTGAATTTATTGGTGTTTTCAATGCTTTTTTTAGAACTTTTTTGTATTTTTCAAAGTTGAGGTTGCAGTTGAATTTGTTGCTCTTTTTTAATGTTGAGGTTTTTGAAATTGTTGGTGTATTTCAAAGTTGAGCATGTTGTTGAATATTTTTTGGTGTTTTTCATTGTTGAGGTTGTTGTTGAATTTGTTGATGTTTTGCAATGTTGAGGTTGCTGTTAAATTTTTTGGTGTTTTTGAATGTTGAGGTTGTTGAATTCGTTCATGTTTTTCAAAGTTGAGGATGTTGTTGAATATTTTGGTTTTTTTCATTGTTTGATGATTTTTTTGAATTTGATGGTGTTTTTGAATGTTGAGGTTGTTGTTGAATTTTTTGGTGTTTCTGATTGTTGAGGTTTCTGTTGAATTTGCTGGTGTTTTTGAATGTTGAGGTTCTTGTTGAATTTTTTGATGTTTTTCATTGTTGAGGTTTTTGTTGAATTTGTTGGTGATTTTCAATGTTGAGTTTGTTGTTGAATTTTTTGGTGTTTTTCATTGCTGAGGTTGTTGTTGAAATTGTTGGAGTTTTTCGATGTTGAGGTTGCTATTGAATTTTTTTGCGTTTTTCATTGCTGAGGTTGTTGTTGAATTTTTTGATGTTATTCATTCAATAACAACCTCAATATTGAAAATCACCAGCAAATTCAACAACACCCTCAACAGGTTGTTGTTGAATTTGCTGGTGATTTTCAATATTGAGGTTGTTATTGAATTTATTGGTGTGATCAATGGGTTTTTTTGAACTTTTTTGTGTTTTTCAAATTTGAGGTTGCTGTTGAATTTGTTGGTGTTTTTCAATGTTGAGGTTGTTGTTGAATTTTTTTAGTGATTTTCATTGTTGAGGTTGTTGTTCAATTTGTTGGTGTTTTGCAATGTTGACGTTGTTGTTGACATTGTTGGTGATTTTCAATATTGAGGTTGTTGTTGAATTTATTGGTGTTATCAATATTTTTTTTGAACTTGTTTGTATTTTTCAAAGTTGAGGTTGCAGTTGAATATGTTGGTGTTTTTAAATGTTGAGGTTGTTGAATTTGTTGGTGTTTTTCAAAGTTGAAGTTGTTGTTGAATTTTTCGGTGTTATTCATTGTTGAGGTTGTGGTTCAATTTCTTCGAGTTTTTCAATGTTGAGGTTGTTGAATCTGTTGGTGTTTTGTCAAAGTTGAGGTTGTTGTTTAATTTTTTGGTGTTTTTCATTGTTGAGGTTTTTGTTGAATTTTTTGATGTTTTTCAATGTTGAGGTTGTTGCATTTGTTGGTGATTTTCAAAGTTGAGGTTGTTGTTGAATTTGTTGGTGATATTCAATATTGAGGTTGTTGTTGACTTGGTTGGTGTTTTTCAATGTTGGGTTTGTTGTTGAATTTCTTGGTCATCTTCAATATTGAGGTTGTTGTTGAATTAGTTGGTGTTATCAATTTTTATTTTGTTGAACTTATTTGTCTTTTTCAAAGCTGAGGTTGTGGTTGAATTTGTTGCTGTATGTCAATGTTGAGGTTGTTTCATATGTTGGTGTTTTTCAATGTTGAGGTTGTTGTTGAATTTGTTGGTGTTTTTGAATGTTGAGGTTGTTGTTGAATTTGTTGGTGATTTTCAATATTGAGGTTGTTGTTGAAGTTGTTGGTGTTTTTCAATGTTGGGGTTGTTGTTGAATTTTTTGGTGTTTTCCAATGTTGAGGTTGTTGAATTTGATGGTATTTTTCAAAGTTGAGGATGTTGTTGAATTTGTTGATGTTTTTCATTGTTGAGGTTTTTGTTCAATTTGTTGGTGTTTTTGAATGTTGAGGTTGTTGAATCTGTTGGTTTTTTTCAATGTTGAGGATTTTGTTGAATTTGTTGCTGTTTTTCATTGTTGAGGTGTTTGTTGAATTTGTTGCTGTTTTTGAATGTTGAAGTTGTTGAATCTGTTCGTGTTTTTCAAAGTTGAGGATTGTGCTGAATTTTTTGGTCTTTTTCATTGTTGAGGCTTTTGTTGAATTTGTTGGTGTTTTTGAATGTTGAGATTGTTGTTGAATTTTTTGATGTTTTTCATTGTTGAGGTTTTTGTTCAATTTGTTGGTGTTTTTCAAAGTTGAGGTTGTTGTTGAATTTTTTGGTATTTTGCAATTTTGAGGATGTTGTTGAATTTGTTGGTGATTTTCAATGTTGAGGTTGTTGAATTTGTTGGTGTTTTTCAAAGTTGAGGTTGTAGTTGAATTTTTTTGGTGTTTTTCATTGTTGAGGTTGTTGTTGAATTTGTTGGTGATTTTCAATGCTGAGTTTGTTGTTGAATTTTTCGGTTTTTTTTCATTGTTGAGGTTGTGTTGAAATTGTTGGAGTCTTTCAACGTTGAGGTTGTTGGTGAATTTTTTGGTGTTTTTCATTGTTGAGGTTGTTGTTGAATTTGTTGGTGGTTTTGAATATTGAGGTTGTTGTTGAATTTATTGGTGTTATCAATGTTTTTTTTAGAACTCTTTTGTATTTTTCAAAGTTGAGGTTGCAGTTGAATTTGTTGCTGCTTTTCAATGTTGAGGTTGTTGAATTTGTTGGTTTTTTTCAAAGTTGAGGTTGTTGTTGACATTGTTGGTGATGTTCAATATTGAGGTGTTGAATTTATTGGTGTTATCATTGTGTTTTTTTGACCTTTTCTTTATTTTTCAAAGTTGAGGTTGAAGTTGAATTTTTTGATATTTTTCATTTTTGAGGTTTTTGTTGAATTTGTTGGTGATTTTCAATGTTGAGTTTGTTGTTGAATTTTTTGGTCTTTCTCATTGTTGAAGTTGTTTTTGAAATTGTTGGAGTTTTTCAATGTTGAGATTGTTCTTGAATTTTTTGGTGTTTTTCATTTGTTGAGGTTGTTGTTGAATTTTTTGATGTTATTCATTGTTGAGGTTGTTGTTGAATTTGCTGGTGATTTTCAATATTGAGGTTGTTGTTGAATTTATAGGTGTGATCCATGGGTTTTTTTGAACTTTTTTGTGTTTTTCAAATTTGAGGTTGCTGTTCAAGTTGTTGGTGTTTTTCAATGTTGAGGTTGTTGAATATGATGGTGTTTTTGAATGTTGAGGTTGTTGTTGAATTTGTTTAAGTGATTTTCATTGTTGAGGTTGTTGTTCAATTTGTTGGTGTTTTGCAATGTTGAGGTTGTTGTTGACTTTGTTGATGATTTTCAATATTGAGGTTGTTGTTGAATTTATTGGTTTTATCAATGGGTTTTTTTTAACTTTTTTTTATTTTTCAAAGATGAGGTTGCAGTTGAATTTGTTGGTGTTTTTCGAAGTTGAGGTTGTTGTTGAATTTTTTGATGTTTTTCATTGTTGAGGTTGTTGTTGAATTTGCCACTCTTTTTCAATGATGAGGTCGTTGAATTTGTTGGTATTTTTCGAAGTTGAGGTTGTGGTTGAATTTTTTGGTGTTTTTGAATGTTGAGATTGTTTAATTTGTGGGTGTTTTTCAAAGTTGAGGATTTTGTTGAATTTTTTGGAGTTTTTCCTTGTTGAGGATTTTGTTGAATCTGTTGGTGTTTTTGAATGTTGAGGTTGTTGTTAAATTTATTGGTGCTTTCAATGTTTTTTTAAAAACTATTTTGTATTTTTCAAAGTTGAGGTTGCAGGTGAATTTGTTGCTGTTTTTCAATGTAGAGGATGTTGAATTTGTTGGTGTTTTTCAAAGTTGAGGTTGTTGTTCTATTTTTTGGTGTTTTGCAATGTTGTGGTTGTTATTGAATTTGTGGGTGATTTTCAATATTGAGGTTGTTGTTGAATTTATTGGTGTTTTCAATGCTTTTTTTAGAACTTTTTTGTATTTTTCAAAGTTGAGGTTGCAGTTGAATTTGTTGCTCTTTTTCAATGTTGAGGTTTTTGAAATTGTTGGTGTATTTCAAAGTTGAGCATGTTGTTGAATATTTTTTGGTGTTTTTCATTGTTGAGGTTGTTGTTGAATTTGTTGATGTTTTTGAATGTTGAGGTTGTTGAATTCGTTGATGTTTTTCAAAGTTGAGGATGTTGTTGAATTTTTTGGTTTTTTTCATTGTTTGATGATTTTTTTGAATTTGTTGGTGTTTTTGAATGTTGAGGTTGTTGTTGAATTTTTTGGTGTTTTTGATTGTTGACGTTTCTGTTGAATTTGCTGGTGTTTTTGAATGTTGAGGTTCTTGTTGAATTTTTTGATGTTTTTCATTGTTGAGGTTTTTGTTGAATTTGTTGGTGATTTTCAATGTTGAGTTTGTTGTTGAATTTTTTGGTGTTTTTCATTGCTGAGGTTGTTGTTGAAATTGTTGGAGTTTTTCAATGTTGAGGTTGTTTTTGAATTTTTTGCGTTTTTCATTGCTGAGGTTGTTGTTGAATTTTTTGATGTTATTCATTCAATAACAACCTCAATATTGAAAATCACCAGTAAATTCATCAACACCCTCAACAGGTTGTTGTTGAATTTGCTGGTGATTTTCAATCTTGAGGTTGTTATTGAATTTATTGGTGTGATCAATGGGTTTTTTTGAACTTTTTTGTGTTTTTCAAAGTTGAGGTTGAAGTTGAATTTGTTGGCGTTTATCAAAGTTGAGGTTGTTGTTGAATTTTTTTTAGTGATTTTCATTGTTGAGGTTGTTGCTCAATTTGTTGGTGTTTTGCAATGTTGAGTTTGTTGTTGACTTTGTTGGTGATTTTCAATATTGAGGTTGTTGTTGAATTTATTGGTGTTATCAATGGTTTTTTTATATCTTTTTTTTATTTTTCAAAGATCAGGTTGCAGTTGAATTTGTTGGTGTTTTTCGAAGTTGAGGTTGTTGTTGAATTTTTTGATGTTTTTCATTGTTGAGGTTGTTGTTGAATTTGCCGCTCTTTTTCAATGATGAGGTTGTTGAATTTGTTGGTATATTTCGAAGTTGAGGTTGTTGTTGAATTATTTGGTGTTTTTGAATGTTGAGGTTGTTGAATTTGTTGTTGTATTTCAAAGTTGAGGATTTTGTTGAATTTTTTGGTGTTTTTCATTGTTGAGGTTTTTGTTCAATCTGTTGGCGTTTTTGAATGTTAAGTTTGTTGTTGAATTTATTGGTGCTTTCAATGTTTTTTTAAAAACTGTTTTGTATTTTTCAAAGTTGAGGTTGCAGGTGAATTTGTTGGTGTTTTTCAATGTAGAGGATGTTGAATTTGTTGGTGTTTTTCAAAGTTGAGGTTGTTGTTCAATTTTTAGGTGTTTTGCAATGTTGTGGTTGTTGTTGAATTTGTGGGTGATTTTCAATATTGAGGTTGTTGTTGAATTTATTGGTGTTTTCAATGCTTTTTTTAGAACTTTTTTGTATTTTTCAAAGTTGTGGTTGCAGTTGAATTTGTTGCTCTTTTTCAATGTTGAGGTTTTTGAATTTGTTGGTGTATTTCAAAGTTGAGCATGTTGTTGAATATTTTTTGGTGTTTTTCATTGTTGAGGTTGTTGTTGAATTTGTTGGTGTTTTGCAATGTTGAGGTTGTTGTTTACTTTGTTGGTGACTTTCAATATTGAACTGTTGTTTAATTTATTGGTGTTATCATTGGTATTTTTTGAACTTTTTTTTATTTTTCAAAGTTGAGGTTGAAGTTGAATTTGTTGGCGTTTATCAAAGTTGAGGTTGTTGTTGAATTAGTTTTGTGTTTTTCATTGTTGACGTTGTTGAATTTCTTGGTGTTTTTCAAAGTTGAGGTTGTTGTTGCATTTGTTGGTGTTTTTGAATGTTGAGGTTGTGTTGAATTGGTTGGTGTTTGTCAATGTTGAGGTTGTTGAATCTGTTCGTGTTATTCAAAGTTGAGGTTGTTGTTGAATTTTTTGGTCTTTTTCATTGTTGAGGTTTTTGTTGAATTTGTTGCTGTTTTTCAATATTGAGGTTGTTGTTGACTTTGTTGGTGATTTTCAATTTTGAGGTCTTGTTGAATTTATTGGTGTTATCATTGGTTTTTTTTGAACTTTTTTTTATTTTTCAAAGTTGAGGTTGAAGTTGAATTTGTTGGTGTTTTTCAAATTTGAGGTTGTTGTTGAATTTGTTGTTGATATTCAATAGTGAGGTTGTTGTTGAATTTGCTTTGTGTTCTTCAATGTTGAGGTTGTTGAATTACTTGGTGTTTTTCAATGTTGAGGTTGTTGTTGCATTTGTTGGTGTTTTTGAATGTTGAGGTTGTTGCTGATTATGTTGGTGATTTTCAATATTGAGGTTCTTGTTGAATTTGTTGGTGTTTTTCAATGTTGGGGTTGTTGTTGAATTTTTTGCTGTTTTTCATTGTTGAGGTTTTTTTTTGAATTTCTAGGTCTTTTTCAATGTTGAGGTTGATGAACCTGCTGGTGTTTTTCAAAGTTGAGGTTGTTGTTGAATTTTTTGGTGTTTTTGATTGTTGAGGTTTCTGTTGAATTTGCTGGTGTTTTTGAATGTTGAGGTTGTTGTTGAATTTTTTGATGTTTTTCATTGTTGAGGTTTTTGTTGAATTTGTTGGTGTTTTTCAATGTTGGGTTTGTTGTTGAATTTTTTGGTGTTTTTCATTGTTGAGGTTGTTGTTGAAATTGTTGGAGTTTTCCAATGTTGAGATTGTTATTGAATTTTTTGGCGTTTTTCATTGCTGAGGTTGTTGTTGAATTTTTTGATGTTATTCATTCAATAACAACCTCAATATTGAAAATCACCAGCAAATTCAACAACAACCTCAACAGGTTGTTGTTGAATTTGCTGGTGATTTTCAATATTGAGGTTGTTGTTGAATTTATTGGTGTGATCAATGGTTTTTTTTTAACTTTTTTGTGTTTTTCAAATTTGAGGTTGCTGTTGAATTTGTTGCTGTTTTTCAATGTTGAGGTTGTTGAATTTGTTGGTGTTTTTGAATGTTGAGGTTGTTGTTGAATTTTTTTTAGTGATTTTCATTGTTGAGGTTGTTGTTGAATTTATTGGTGTTATCAATGGTTTTTTTTTTAACTTTTTTTTATTTTTCAAAGATCAGGTTGCAGTTGAATTTGTTGGTGTTTTTCGAAGTTGAGGTTGTTGTTTAATTTTTCGAATTTTTTCATTGTTGAGGTTGTTGTTGAATTTGCCGCTCTTTTTCAATGATGAGGTTGTTGAAATTGTTGGTATTTTTCGAAGTTGAGGTTGTTGTTGAATTTTTTGGTGTTTTTGAATGGTGAGGTTTTTGTTGAATCTGTTGGTGTTTTTGAATGTTGAGGTTGTTGTTGAATTTATTGGTGCTTTCAATGTTTTTTTAAAAACTGTTTTGTATTTTTCAAAGTTGAGGTTGCAGGTGAATTTGTTGGTGTTTTTCAATGTAGAGGATGTTGAATTTGTTGGTGTTTTTCAAAGTTGAGGTTGTTGTTCAATTTTTTGGTATTTTACAATGTTGTGGTTGTTGTTGAATTTGTGGGTGATTTTCAATATTGAGGTTGTTGTTGAATTTATTGGTGTTTTCAATGCTTTTTTTAGAACTTTTTTGTATTTTTCAAAGTTGAGGTTGCAGTTGAATTTGTTGCTCTTTTTCAATGTTGAGGTTTTTGAATTTGTTGGTGTATTTCAAAGTTGAGCATGTTGTTGAATATTTTTTGGTGTTTTTCATTGTTGAGGTTGTTGTTGAATTTGTTGGTGTTTTAGAATGTTGAGGTTGTTGTTGAATTTTTTTTAGTGATTTTCATTGTTGAGGTTGTTGTTCAATTTGCTGGTGTTTTGCAATGTTGAGTTTGTTGTTGACTTTGTTGGTGATTTTCAATATTGAGGTTGTTGTTGAATTTATTGGTGTTATCAATGGTTTTTTTTTAACTTTTTTTTATTTTTCAAAGATCAGGTTGCAGTTGAATTTGTTGGTGTTTTTCGAAGTTGAGGTTGTTGTTTAATTATTCGAATTTATTCATTGTTGAGGTTGTTGTTGAATTTGCCGCTCTTTTTCAATGATGAGGTTGTTGAATTTGTTGGTATTTTTCGAAATTGAGGTTGTGGTTGAATTTTTTGGTGTTTTTGAATGTTGAGATTGTTTAATTTGTGGGTGTTTTTCAAAGTTGAGGATTTTGTTGAATTTTTTGGTGTTTTTCATTGTTGAGGCTTTTGTTGAATCTGTTGGTGTTTTTGAATGTTGACGTTGTTGTTAAATTTATTGGTGTTATCAATGTTTTTTTAAAAACTATATTGTATTTTTCAAAGTTGAGGTTGCAGGTGAATTTGTTGCTGTTTTTCAATGTAGAGGATGTTGAATTTGTTGGTGTTTTTCAAACTTGAGGTTGTTGTTCAATTTTTAGGTGTTTTGCAATGTTGTGGTTGTTATTGAATTTGTGGGTGATTTTCAATATTGAGGTTGTTGTTGAATTTATTGGTGTTTTCAATGCTTTTTTTAGAACTTTTTTGTATTTTTCAAAGTTGAGGTTGCAGTTGAATTTGTTGCTCTTTTTCAATGTTGAGGTTTTTGAATTAGTTGCTGTATTTCAAAGTTGAGCATGTTGTTGAATATTTTTTGGTGTTTTTCATTGTTGAGGTTGTTGTTGAATTTGTTGGTGTTTTGCAATGTTGAGGTTGTTGTTTACTTTTTTGGTGATTTTCAACATTGAACTGTTGTTTAATTTATTTGTGTTATCATTGGTATTTATTGAACTTTTTTGTGTTTTTCAAAGTTGAGGTTGAAGTTGAATTTGTTGGCGTTTATCAAAGTTGAGGTTGTTGTTGAATTTTTTTTAGTGATTTTCATTGTTGAGGTTGTTGCTCAATTTGTTGGTGTTTTGCAATGTTGAGTTTGTTGTTGACTTTGTTGGTGATTTTCAATATTGAGGTTGTTGTTGAATTTATTGGTGTTATCAATGGTTTTTTTATATCTTTTTTTTATTTTTCAAAGATCAGGTTGCAGTTGAATTTGTTGGTGTTTTTCGAAGTTGAGGTTGCTGTTGAATTTTTTGATGTTTTTCATTGTTGAGGTTGTTGTTGAATTTGCCGCTCTTTTTCAATGATGAGGTTGTTGAATTTGTTGGTATATTTCGAAGTTGAGGTTGTTGTTGAATTATTTGGTGTTTTTGAATGTTGAGGTTGTTGAATTTGTTGTTGTATTTCAAAGTTGAGGATTTTGTTGAATTTTTTGGTGTTTTTCATTGTTGAGGTTTTTGTTCAATCTGTTGGCGTTTTTGAATGTTAAGTTTATTGTTGAATTTATTGGTGCTTTCAATGTTTTTTTAAAAACTGTTTTGTATTTTTCAAAGTTGAGGTTGCAGGTGAATTTGTTGGTGTTTTTCAATGTAGAGGATGTTGAATTTGTTGGTGTTTTTCAAAGTTGAGGTTGTTGTTCAATTTTTAGGTGTTTTGCAATGTTGTGGTTGTTGTTGAATTTGTGGGTGATTTTCAATATTGAGGTTGTTGTTGAATTTATTGGTGTTTTCAATGCTTTTTTTAGAACTTTTTTGTATTTTTCAAAGTTGTGGTTGCAGTTGAATTTGTTGCTCTTTTTCAATGTTGAGGTTTTTGAATTTGTTGGTGTATTTCAAAGTTGAGCATGTTGTTGAATATTTTTTGGTGTTTTTCATTGTTGAGGTTGTTGTTGAATTTGTTGGTGTTTTGCAATGTTGAGGTTGTTGTTTACTTTGTTGGTGACTTTCAATATTGAACTGTTGTTTAATTTATTGGTGTTATCATTGGTATTTTTTGAACTTTTTTTTATTTTTCAAAGTTGAGGTTGAAGTTGAATTTGTTGGCGTTTATCAAAGTTGAGGTTGTTGTTGAATTTTTTTATGTTTTTCATTGTTGATGTTGTTGTTGAATTTGCTGCTCTTTTTAAATGTTGAGGTTGTTGAATTTGTTGGTGTTTTTCAAAGTTGAGGTTGTTGTTGCATTTGTTGTTGATATTCAATATTGAGGTTGTTGTTGAATTAGCTTTGTGTTTTTCAATGTTGACGTTGTTGAATTTCTTGGTGTTTTTCAAAGTTGAGGTTGTTGTTGCATTTGTTGGTGTTTTTGAATGTTGAGGTTGTGTTGAATTGGTTGGTGTTTGTCAATGTTGAGGTTGTTGAATCTGTTGGTGTTATTCAAAGTTGAGGTTGTTGTTGAATTTTTTGGTCTTTTTCATTGTTGAGGTTTTTGTTGAATTTGTTGCTGTTTTTCAATATTGAGGTTGTTGTTGACTTTGTTGGTGATTTTCAATTTTGAGGTCTTGTTGAATTTATTGGTGTTATCATTGGTTTTTTTTGAACTTTTTTATATTTTTCAAAGTTGAGGTTGAAGTTGAATTTGTTGGTGTTTTTCAAATTTGAGGTTGTTGTTGAATTTGCTGCTCTTTTTAAATGTTGAGGTTTTTGAATTTGTTTGTGTTTTTCAAAGTTGAGGGTGTTGTTGAATTTGTTGTTGATATTCAATAGTGAGGTTGTTGTTGAATTTGCTTTGTGTTCTTCAATGTTGAGGTTGTTGAATTACTTGGTGTTTTTCAATGTTGAGGTTGTTGTTGCATTTGTTGGTGTTTTTGAATGTTGAGGTTGTTGCTGATTATGTTGGTGATTTTCAATATTGAGGTTCTTGTTGAATTTGTTGGTGTTTTTCAATGTTGGGGTTGTTGTTGAATTTTTTGCTGTTTTTCATTGTTGAGGTTTTTTTTTGAATTTCTAGGTCTTTTTCAATGTTGAGGTTGATGAACCTGCTGGTGTTTTTCAAAGTTGAGGTTGTTGTTGAATTTTTTGGTGTTTTTGATTGTTGAGGTTTCTGTTGAATTTGCTGGTGTTTTTGAATGTTGAGGTTGTTGTTGAATTTTTTGATGTTTTTCATTGTTGAGGTTTTTGTTGAATTTGCTGGTGTTTTTCAATGTTGGGTTTGTTGTTGAATTTTTTGGTGTTTTTCATTGTTGAGGTTGTTGTTGAAATTGTTGGAGTTTTCCAATGTTGAGATTGTTATTGAATTTTTTGGCGTTTTTCATTGCTGAGGTTGTTGTTGAATTTTTTGATGTTATTCATTCAATAACAACCTCAATATTGAAAATCACCAGCAAATTCAGCAACAACCTCAACAGGTTGTTGTTGAATTTGCTGGTGATTTTCAATATTGAGGTTGTTATTGAATTTATTGGTGTGCTCAATGGTTTTTTTTGAACTTTTTGTGTTTTTCAAATTTGAGGTTGCTGTTGAATTTGTTGCTGTTTTTCAATGTTGAGGTTGTTGAATTTGTTGGTGTTTTTGAATGTTGAGGTTGTTGTTGAATTTTTTTTAGTGATTTTCATTGTTGAGGTTGTTGTTGAATTTATTGGTGTTATCAATGGTTTTTTTTTTAACTTTTTTTTATTTTTCAAAGATCAGGTTGCAGTTGAATTTGTTGGTGTTTTTCGAAGTTGAGGTTGTTTTTTAATTTTTCGAATTTTTTCATTGTTGAGGTTGTTGTTGAATTTGCCGCTCTTTTTCAATGATGAGGTTGTTGAATTTGTTGGTATTTTTTCGAAAGTTGAGGTTGTTGTTGAATTTTTTGGTGTTTTTGAAAGGTGAGGATTTTGTTGAATCTGTTGGTGTTTTTGAATGTTGAGGTTGTTGTTGAATTTATTGGTGCTTTCAATGTTTTTTTAAAAACTGTTTTGTATTTTTCAAAGTTGAGGTTGCAGGTGAATTTGTTGGTGTTTTTCAATGTCGAGGATGTTGAATTTGTTGGTGTTTTTCAAAGTTGAGGTTGTTGTTCTATTTTTTGGTATTTTACAATGTTGTGGTTGTTGTTAAATTTGTGGGTGATTTTCAATATTGAGGTTGTTGTTGAATTTATTGGTGTTTTCAATGCTTTTTTTAGAACTTTTTTGTATTTTTCAAAGTTGTGGTTGCAGTTGAATTTGTTGCTGTTTTTCAATGTTGAGGTATTTGAATTTGTTGGTGTATTTCAAAGTTGAGCATGTTGTTGAATATTTTTTGGTGTTTTTCATTGTTGAGGTTGTTGTTGAATTTGTTGGTGTTTTTGAATGTTGAGGTTGTTGTTGAATTTTTTTTAATGATTTTCATTGTTGAGGTTGTTGTTCAATTTGTTGGTGTTTTGCAATGTTGAGTTTGTTGTTGACTTTGTTGGTGATTTTCAATATTGAGGTTGTTGTTGAATTTATTGGTTTTATCAATGGTTTTTTTTTATCTTTTTTTTATTTTTCAAAGATCAGGTTGCAGTTGAATTTGTTGGTGTTTTTCGAAGTTGAGGTTGTTGTTGAATTTTTTGATGTTTTTCATTGTTGAGGTTCTTGTTTAATTTGCCGCACTTTTTCAATGATGAGGTTGTTGAATTTGTTTGTATTTTTCGAAGTTGAGGTTGTTGTTGAATTTTTTGGTGTTTTTGAATGTTGAGGTTGTTGAATTTGTGGATTTGTGAATTTTTCAAAGTTGAGGATTTTGTTGAATTTTTTGGTGTTTTTCATTGTTGAGGTTTTTGTTGAATCTGTTGGCGTTTTTGAATGTTAAGGTTGTTGTTGAATTTATTGGTGCTTTCAATGTTTTTTTAAAAACTGTTTTGTATTTTTCAAAGTTCAGGTTGCAGGTGAATTTGTTGGTGTTTTTCAATGTAGAGGATGTTGAATTTGTTGGTGTTTTTCAAAGTTGAGGTTGTTGTTCAATTTTTTGGTGTTTTGCAATGTTGTGGTTGTTATTGAATTTGTGGGTGATTTTCAATATTGAGGTTGTTGTTGAATTTATTCGTGTTTTCAATGCTTTTTTTAGAACTTTTTTGTATTTTTCAAAGTTGAGGTTGCAGTTGAATTTGTTGCTGTTTTTCAATGTTGAGATTTTTGAAATTGTTGGTGTATTTCAAAGTTGAGCATGTTGTTGAATATTTTTTGGTGTTTTTCATTGTTGAGGTTGTTGTTGAATTTGTTGGTGTTTTGCAATGTTGAGGTTGTTGTTTACTTTGTTGGTGACTTTCAATATTGAACTGTTGTTTAATTTATTGGTGTTATCATTGGTATTTTTTGAACTTTTTTTTATTTTTCAAAGTTGAGGTTGAAGTTGAATTTGTTGGGGTTTATCAAAGTTGAGGTTGTTATTGAATTTTTTAATGTTTTTCATTGTTGATGTTGTTGTTGAATTTGCTGCTCTTTTTAAATGTTGAGGTTGTTGAATTTGTTGGTGTTTTTAAAAGTTGAGGTTGTTGTTGCATTTGTTGGTGATATTCAATATTGAGGTTGTTGTTGAATTTGCTTTGTGTTTTTCAATGTTGAGGTTGTTGAATTTCTTGGTGTTTTACAAAGTTGAGGTTGTTGTTGCATTTGTTGGTATTTTTGAATGTTGAGGTTGTGTTGAATTGGTTGGTGTTTGTCAATGTTGAGGTTGTTGAATCTGTTGGTGTTTTTCAAAGTTGAGGTTGTTGTTGAATTTTTTGGTCTTTTTCATTGTTGAGGTTTTTGTTGAATTTGTTGCTGTTTTTCAATATTGAGGTTTGTGTTGACTTTGTTGGTGATTTTCAATATTGAGGTCTTGTTGAATTTATTGGTGTTATCATTGGTTTTTTTTGAACTTTTTTTTATTTTTCAAAGTTGAGGTTGAAGTTGAATTAGTTGGTGTTTTTCAAATTTGAGGTTGTTGTTGAATTTGCTGCTCTTTTTAAATGTTGAGGTTTTTGAATTTGTTTGTGTTTTTCAAAGTTGAGGGTGTTGGTGAATTTGTTGTTGATATTCAATAGTGAGGTTGTTTCTGAATTTGCTTTGTGTTTTTCAATGTTGAGGTTGTTGAATTCCTTGGTGTTTTTCAAAGTTGAGGTTGTTGTTGCATTTGTTGGTGTTTTTTACTGTTGAGGTTGTTGTTGAATTTGTTGGTGATTTTCAATATTGAGGTTGTTGTTGAATTTTTTGGTGTTTTTCATTGTTGAGATTTTTTTTGAATTTCTAGGTCTTTTTCAATGTTGAGGTTGTTGATACTGTTGGTGTTTTTCAAAGTTGAGGTTGTCGTTGAATTTTTTGGAGTTTTTCATTGTTGAGTTTTTTATTGACTTTGTTGGTGTTTTTGAATGTTGAGGTTGTTGTTGAAATTTTTGTTATTTTTCATTGTTGAGGTTGTGTTGAAATTGTTGGAGTTTCTCAATGTTGTGGTTGTTGTTGAATTTTTTGTTGTTTTTCATTGTTGAGGTTGTTGTTGAATTTTTTGATGTTATTCATTGTTGAGGTTGTTGTTGAATTTGTTGGTGATTTCAATATTGAGGTTGTTGTTGAATTTATTGGTTTTATCAATGTTTTTTTTAGAACTTTTTTTTATTTTTCAAAGTTGAGGTTGCAGTTGAATTTGTTGCTGTTTTTCAATGTTGAGGTTTTTGAATTTGTTGGTGTATTTCAAAGTTGAGCATGTTGTTGAATATTTTTTGGTGTTTTTCATTGTTGAGGTTGTTGTTGAATTTGTTGGTGTTTTTGAATGTTGAGGTTGTTGTTGAATTTTTTTTAGTGATTTTCATTGTTGAGGTTGTTGTTCAATTTGCTGGTGTTTTACAATGTTGAGTTTGTTGTTGACTTTGTTGGTGATTTTCAATATTGAGGTTGTTGTTGAATTTTTTGGTGTTTTTCATTGTTGAGATTTATTTTGAATTTCTAGGTCTTTTTCAATGTTGAGGTTGTTGATACTGTTGGTGTTTTTCAAAGTTGAGGTTGTCGTTGAATTTTTTGGAGTTTTTCATTGTTGAGTTTTTTATTGACTTTGTTGGTGTTTTTGAATGTTGACGTTGTTGTTGAAATTTTTGTTATTTTTCATTGTTGAGGTTGTGTTGAAATTGTTGGAGTTTCTCAATGTTGTGGTTGTTGTTGAATTTTTTGTTGTTTTTCATTGTTGATTTTGTTGTTGAATTTTTTGATGTTATTCATTGTTGAGGTTGTTGTTGAATTTGTTGGTGATTTTCAATATTGAGGTTGTTGTTGAATTTATTGGTTTTATCAATGTGTTTTTTTAGAACTTTTTTTTATGTTTCAAAGTTGAGGTTGCAGTTGAATTTGTTGCTGTTTTTCAATGTTGAGGTTTTTGAATTTGTCGGTGTATTTCAAAGTTGAGCATGTTGTTGAATATTTTTTGGTGTTTTTCATTGTTGAGGTTGTTGTTGAATTTGTTGGTGTTTTTGAATGTTGAGGTTGTTGTTGAATTTTTTTTAGTGATTTTCATTGTTGAGGTTGTTGTTCAATTTGCTGGTGTTTTGCAATGTTGAGTTTGTTGTTGACTTTGTTGGTGATTTTCAATATTGAGGTTGTTGTTGAATTTATTGGTGTTATCAATGGTTTTTTTTTAACTTTTTTTTATTTTTCAAAGATCAGGTTGCAGTTGAATTTGTTGGTGTTTTTCGAAGTTGAGGTTGTTGTTTAATTTTTCGAATTTTTTCATTGTTGAGGTTGTTGTTGAATTTGCCGCTCTTTTTCAATGATGAGGTTGTTGAATTTGTTGGTATTTTTCGAAGTTGAGGTTGTGGTTGAATTTTTTGGTGTTTTTGAATGTTGAGATTGTTTAATTTGTGGGTGTTTTTCAAAGTTGAGGATTTTGTTGAATTTTTTGGTGTTTTTCATTGTTGAGGCTTTTGTTGAATCTGTTGGTGTTTTTGAATGTTGACGTTGTTGTTAAATTTATTGGTGTTATCAATGTTTTTTTAAAAACTATTTTGTATTTTTCAAAGTTGAGGTTGCAGGTGAATTTGTTGCTGTTTTTCAATGTAGAGGATGTTGAATTTGTTGGTGTTTTTCAAACTTGAGGTTGTTGTTCAATTTTTAGGTGTTTTGCAATGTTGTGGTTGTTGTTGAATTTGTGGGTGATTTTCAATATTGAGGTTGTTGTTGAATTTATTGGTGTTTTCAATGCTTTTTTTAGAACTTTTTTGTATTTTTCAAAGTTGAGGTTGCAGTTGAATTTGTTGCTCTTTTTCAATGTTGAGGTTTTTGAATTAGTTGGTGTATTTCAAAGTTGAGCATGTTGTTGAATATTTTTTGGTGTTATTCATTGTTGAGGTTGTTGTTGAATTTGTTGGTGTTTTGCAATGTTGAGGTTGTTGTTTACTTTTTTGGTGATTTTCAATATTGAACTGTTGTTTAATTTATTTGTGTTATCATTGGTATTTATTGAACTTTTTTTTATTTTTCAAAGTTGAGGTTGAAGTTGAATTTGTTGGCGTTTATCAAAGTTGAGGTTGTTGTTGAATTTTTTTATGTTTTTCATTGTTGATGTTGTTGTTGAATTTGCTGCTGTTTTTAAATGTTGAGGTTTTTGAATTTGTTTGTGTTTTTCAAAGTTGAGGGTGTTGTTGAATTTGTTGTTGATATTCAATATTGAGGTTGTTGTTGAATTTGCTTTGTGTTTTTCAATGTTGAGGTTGTTGAATTACTTGGTGTTTTTCAATGTTGAGGTTGTTGTTGCATTTGTTGGTGTTTTTGAATGTTGAGGTTGTTGCTGAATATGTTGGTGATTTTCAATATTGAGGTTCTTGTTGAATTTGTTGGTGTTTTTCAATGTTGGGGTTGTTGTTGAATTTTTTGCTGTTTTTCATTGTTGAGGTTTTTTTTTGAATTTCTAGGTCTTTTTCAATATTGAGGTTGATGCACCTGTTGGTGTTTTTCAAAGTTGAGGTTGTTGTTGAATTTTTTGATATTTTTCATTGTTGTGGTTTTTTTTGAATTTGTTGGTCTTTTTGAATG
Source organism: Cetorhinus maximus (assembly GCF_964194155.1). Classification (NCBI taxonomy): domain Eukaryota; kingdom Metazoa; phylum Chordata; class Chondrichthyes; order Lamniformes; family Cetorhinidae; genus Cetorhinus; species Cetorhinus maximus. Next base: position 94,282 of record NW_027596362.1, read on the forward strand.
TTGAGGTTGTTTTTGAATTTTTTGGTGTTTTTGATTGTTGAGGTTTCTGTTGAATTTGCTGGTGTTTTTGAATGTTGAGGTTGTTGTTGAATTTTTTGATGTTTTTCATTGTTGAGGTTTTTGTTGAATTTGTTGGTGTTTTTCAATGTTGGGTTTGTTGTTGAATTTTTTGGTGTTTTTCATTGTTGAGGTTGTTGTTGAAATTGTTGGAGTTTTCCAATGTTGAGATTGTTATTGAATTTTTTGGCGTTTTTCATTGCTGAGGTTGTTGTTGAATTTTTTGATGTTATTCATTCAATAACAACCTCAATATTGAAAATCACCAGCAAATTCAACAACAACCTCAACAGGTTGTTGTTGAATTTGCTGGTGATTTTCAATATTGAGGTTGTTGTTGAATTTATTGGTGTGATCAATGGTTTTTTTTTAATTTTTTTGTGTTTTTCAAATTTGAGGTTGCTGTTGAATTTGTTGCTGTTTTTCAATGTTGAGGTTGTTGAATTTGTTGGTGTTTTTGAATGTTGAGGTTGTTGTTGAATTTTTTTTAGTGATTTTCATTGTTGAGGTTGTTGTTGAATTTATTGGTGTTATCAATGGTTTTTTTTTTAACTTTTTTTTATTTTTCAAAGATTAGGTTGCAGTTGAATTTGTTGGTGTTTTTCGAAGTTGAGGTTGTTGTTTAATTTTTCGAATTTTTTCATTGTTGAGGTTGTTGTTGAATTTGCCGCTCTTTTTCAATGATGAGGTTGTTGAAATTGTTGGTATTTTTCGAAGTTGAGGTTGTTGTTGAATTTTTTGGTGTTTTTGAATGGTGAGGTTTTTGTTGAATCTGTTGGTGTTTTTGAATGTTGAGGTTGTTGTTGAATTTATTGGTGCTTTCAATGTTTTTTTAAAAACTGTTTTGTATTTTTCAAAGTTGAGGTTGCAGGTGAATTTGTTGGTGTTTTTCAATGTAGAGGATGTTGAATTTGTTGGTGTTTTTCAAAGTTGAGGTTGTTGTTCAATTTTTTGGTATTTTACAATGTTGTGGTTGTTGTTGAATTTGTGGGTGATTTTCAATATTGAGGTTGTTGTTGAATTTATTGGTGTTTTCAATGCTTTTTTTAGAACTTTTTTGTATTTTTCAAAGTTGAGGTTGCAGTTGAATTTGTTGCTGTTTTTCAATGTTGAGGTTTTTGAATTTGTTGGTGTATTTCAAAGTTGAGCATGTTGTTGAATATTTTTTGGTGTTTTTCATTGTTGAGGTTGTTGTTGAATTTGTTGGTGTTTTTGAATGTTGAGGTTGTTGTTGAATTTTTTTTAGTGATTTTCATTGTTGAGGTTGTTGTTCAATTTGCTGGTGTTTTTCAATGTTGAGTTTGTTGTTGACTTTGTTGGTGATTTTCAATATTGAGGTTGTTGTTGAATTTATTGGTGTTATCAATGGTTTTTTTTTAACTTTTTTTTATTTTTCAAAGATCAGGTTGCAGTTGAATTTGTTGGTGTTTTTCGAAGTTGAGGTTGTTGTTTAATTATTCGAATTTTTTCATTGTTGAGGTTGTTGTTGAATTTGCCGCTCTTTTTCAATGATGAGGTTGTTGAATTTGTTGGTATTTTTCGAAGTTGAGGTTGTGGTTGAATTTTTTGGTGTTTTTGAATGTTGAGATTGTTTAATTTGTGGGTGTTTTTCAAAGTTGAGGATTTTGTTGAATTTTTTGGTGTTTTTCATTGTTGAGGCTTTTGTTGAATCTGTTGGTGTTTTTGAATGTTGACGTTGTTGTTAAATTTATTGGTGTTATCAATGTTTTTTTAAAAACTATTTTGTATTTTTCAAAGTTGAGGTTGCAGGTGAATTTGTTGCTGTTTTTCAATGTAGAGGATGTTGAATTTGTTGGTGTTTTTCAAACTTGAGGTTGTTGTTCAATTTTTAGGTGTTTTGCAATGTTGTGGTTGTTGTTGAATTTGTGGGTGATTTTCAATATTGAGGTTGTTGTTGAATTTATTGGTGTTTTCAATGCTTTTTTTAGAACTTTTTTGTATTTTTCAAAGTTGAGGTTGCAGTTGAATTTGTTGCTCTTTTTCAATGTTGAGGTTTTTGAATTAGTTGGTGTATTTCAAAGTTGAGCATGTTGTTGAATATTTTTTGGTGTTATTCATTGTTGAGGTTGTTGTTGAATTTGTTGGTGTTTTGCAATGTTGAGGTTGTTGTTTACTTTTTTGGTGATTTTCAATATTGAACTGTTGTTTAATTTATTTGTGTTATCATTGGTATTTATTGAACTTTTTTTTATTTTTCAAAGTTGAGGTTGAAGTTGAATTTGTTGGCGTTTATCAAAGTTGAGGTTGTTGTTGAATTTTTTTATGTTTTTCATTGTTGATGTTGTTGTTGAATTTGCTGCTGTTTTTAAATGTTGAGGTTTTTGAATTTGTTTGTGTTTTTCAAAGTTGAGGGTGTTGTTGAATTTGTTGTTGATATTCAATATTGAGGTTGTTGTTGAATTTGCTTTGTGTTTTTCAATGTTGAGGTTGTTGAATTACTTGGTGTTTTTCAATGTTGAGGTTGTTGTTGCATTTGTTGGTGTTTTTGAATGTTGAGGTTGTTGCTGAATATGTTGGTGATTTTCAATATTGAGGTTCTTGTTGAATTTGTTGGTGTTTTTCAATGTTGGGGTTGTTGTTGAATTTTTTGCTGTTTTTCATTGTTGAGGTTTTTTTTTGAATTTCTAGGTCTTTTTCAATATTGAGGTTGATGCACCTGTTGGTGTTTTTCAAAGTTGAGGTTGTTGTTGAATTTTTTGATATTTTTCATTGTTGTGGTTTTTTTTGAATTTGTTGGTCTTTTTGAATGTTGAGGTTGTTTTTGAATTTTTTGGTGTTTTTGATTGTTGAGGTTTCTGTTGAATTTGCTGGTGTTTTTGAATGTTGAGGTTGTTGTTGAATTTTTTGATGTTTTTCATTGTTGAGGTTTTTGTTGAATTTGTTGGTGTTTTTCAATGTTGGGTTTGTTGTTGAATTTTTTGGTGTTTTTCATTGTTGAGGTTGTTGTTGAAATTGTTGGAGTTTTCCAATGTTGAGATTGTTATTGAATTTTTTGGCGTTTTTCATTGCTGAGGTTGTTGTTGAATTTTTTGATGTTATTCATTCAATAACAACCTCAATATTGAAAATCACCAGCAAATTCAACAACAACCTCAACAGGTTGTTGTTGAATTTGCTGGTGATTTTCAATATTGAGGTTGTTGTTGAATTTATTGGTGTGATCAATGGTTTTTTTTTAATTTTTTTGTGTTTTTCAAATTTGAGGTTGCTGTTGAATTTGTTGCTGTTTTTCAATGTTGAGGTTGTTGAATTTGTTGGTGTTTTTGAATGTTGAGGTTGTTGTTGAATTTTTTTTAGTGATTTTCATTGTTGAGGTTGTTGTTGAATTTATTGGTGTTATCAATGGTTTTTTTTTTAACTTTTTTTTATTTTTCAAAGATTAGGTTGCAGTTGAATTTGTTGGTGTTTTTCGAAGTTGAGGTTGTTGTTTAATTTTTCGAATTTTTTCATTGTTGAGGTTGTTGTTGAATTTGCCGCTCTTTTTCAATGATGAGGTTGTTGAAATTGTTGGTATTTTTCGAAGTTGAGGTTGTTGTTGAATTTTTTGGTGTTTTTGAATGGTGAGGTTTTTGTTGAATCTGTTGGTGTTTTTGAATGTTGAGGTTGTTGTTGAATTTATTGGTGCTTTCAATGTTTTTTTAAAAACTGTTTTGTATTTTTCAAAGTTGAGGTTGCAGGTGAATTTGTTGGTGTTTTTCAATGTAGAGGATGTTGAATTTGTTGGTGTTTTTCAAAGTTGAGGTTGTTGTTCAATTTTTTGGTATTTTACAATGTTGTGGTTGTTGTTGAATTTGTGGGTGATTTTCAATATTGAGGTTGTTGTTGAATTTATTGGTGTTTTCAATGCTTTTTTTAGAACTTTTTTGTATTTTTCAAAGTTGAGGTTGCAGTTGAATTTGTTGCTGTTTTTCAATGTTGAGGTTTTTGAATTTGTTGGTGTATTTCAAAGTTGAGCATGTTGTTGAATATTTTTTGGTGTTTTTCATTGTTGAGGTTGTTGTTGAATTTGTTGGTGTTTTTGAATGTTGAGGTTGTTGTTGAATTTTTTTTAGTGATTTTCATTGTTGAGGTTGTTGTTCAATTTGCTGGTGTTTTTCAATGTTGAGTTTGTTGTTGACTTTGTTGGTGATTTTCAATATTGAGGTTGTTGTTGAATTTATTGGTGTTATCAATGGTTTTTTTTTAACTTTTTTTTATTTTTCAAAGATCAGGTTGCAGTTGAATTTGTTGGTGTTTTTCGAAGTTGAGGTTGTTGTTTAATTATTCGAATTTTTTCATTGTTGAGGTTGTTGTTGAATTTGCCGCTCTTTTTCAATGATGAGGTTGTTGAATTTGTTGGTATTTTTCGAAGTTGAGGTTGTGGTTGAATTTTTTGGTGTTTTTGAATGTTGAGATTGTTTAATTTGTGGGTGTTTTTCAAAGTTGAGGATTTTGTTGAATTTTTTGGTGTTTTTCATTGTTGAGGCTTTTGTTGAATCTGTTGGTGTTTTTGAATGTTGACGTTGTTGTTAAATTTATTGGTGTTATCAATGTTTTTTTAAAAACTATATTGTATTTTTCAAAGTTGAGGTTGCAGGTGAATTTGTTGCTGTTTTTCAATGTAGAGGATGTTGAATTTGTTGGTGTTTTTCAAACTTGAGGTTGTTGTTCAATTTTTAGGTGTTTTGCAATGTTGTGGTTGTTGTTGAATTTGTGGGTGATTTTCAATATTGAGGTTGTTGTTGAATTTATTGGTGTTTTCAATGCTTTTTTTAGAACTTTTTTGTATTTTTCAAAGTTGAGGTTGCAGTTGAATTTGTTGCTCTTTTTCAATGTTGAGGTTTTTGAATTAGTTGGTGTATTTCAAAGTTGAGCATGTTGTTGAATATTTTTTGGTGTTTTTCATTGTTGAGGTTGTTGTTGAATTTGTTGGTGTTTTGCAATGTTGAGGTTGTTGTTTACTTTTTTGGTGATTTTCAACATTGAACTGTTGTTTAATTTATTTGTGTTATCATTGGTATTTATTGAACTTTTTTTTATTTTTCAAAGTTGAGGTTGAAGTTGAATTTGTTGGCGTTTATCAAAGTTGAGGTTGTTGTTGAATTTTTTTATGTTTTTCATTGTTGATGTTGTTGTTGAATTTGCTGCTGTTTTTAAATGTTGAGGTTTTTGAATTTGTTTGTGTTTTTCAAAGTTGAGGGTGTTGTTGAATTTGTTGTTGATATTCAATATTGAGGTTGTTGTTGAATTTGCTTTGTGTTTTTCAATGTTGAGGTTGTTGAATTACTTGGTGTTTTTCAATGTTGAGGTTGTTGTTGCATTTGTTGGTGTTTTTGAATGTTGAGGTTGTTGCTGAATATGTTGGTGATTTTCAATATTGAGGTTCTTGTTGAATTTGTTGGTGTTTTTCAATGTTGGGGTTGTTGTTGAATTTTTTGCTGTTTTTCATTGTTGAGGTTTTTTTTTGAATTTCTAGGTCTTTTTCAATATTGAGGTTGATGCACCTGTTGGTGTTTTTCAAAGTTGAGGTTGTTGTTGAATTTTTTGATATTTTTCATTGTTGTGGTTTTTTTTGAATTTGTTGGTCTTTTTGAATGTTGAGGTTGTTTTTGAATTTTTTGGTGTTTTTGATTGTTGAGGTTTCTGTTGAATTTGCTGGTGTTTTTGAATGTTGAGGTTGTTGTTGAATTTTTTGATGTTTTTCATTGTTGAGGTTTTTGTTGAATTTGTTGGTGTTTTTCAATGTTGGGTTTGTTGTTGAATTTTTTGGTGTTTTTCATTGTTGAGGTTGTTGTTGAAATTGTTGGAGTTTTCCAATGTTGAGATTGTTATTGAATTTTTTGGCGTTTTTCATTGCTGAGGTTGTTGTTGAATTTTTTGATGTTATTCATTCAATAACAACCTCAATATTGAAAATCACCAGCAAATTCAACAACAACCTCAACAGGTTGTTGTTGAATTTGCTGGTGATTTTCAATATTGAGGTTGTTGTTGAATTTATTGGTGTGCTCAATGGTTTTTTTTTAACTTTTTTGTGTTTTTCAAATTTGAGGTTGCTGTTGAATTTGTTGCTGTTTTTCAATGTTGAGGTTGTTGAATTTGTTGGTGTTTTTGAATGTTGAGGTTGTTGTTGAATTTTTTTTAGTGATTTTCATTGTTGAGGTTGTTGTTGAATTTATTGGTGTTATCAATGGTTTTTTTTTTTACTTTTTTTTATTTTTCAAAGATCAGGTTGCAGTTGAATTTGTTGGTGTTTTTCGAAGTTGAGGTTGTTGTTTAATTTTTCGAATTTTTTCATTGTTGAGGTTGTTGTTGAATTTGCCGCTCTTTTTCAATGATGAGGTTGTTGAAATTGTTGGTATTTTTCGAAGTTGAGGTTGTTGTTGAATTTTTTGGTGTTTTTGAATGGTGAGGTTTTTGTTGAATTTATTGGTGCTTTCAATGTTTTTTTAAAAACTGTTTTGTATTTTTCAAAGTTGAGGTTGCAGGTGAATTTGTTGGTGTTTTTCAATGTAGAGGATGTTGAATTTGTTGGTGTTTTTCAAAGTTGAGGTTGTTGTTCAATTTTTTGGTATTTTACAATGTTGTGGTTGTTGTTGAATTTGTGGGTGATTTTCAATATTGAGGTTGTTGTTGAATTTATTGGTGTTTTCAATGCTTTTTTTAGAACTTTTTTGTATTTTTCAAAGTTGAGGTTGCAGTTGAATTTGTTGCTCTTTTTCAATGTTGAGGTTTTTGAATTTGTTGGTGTATTTGAAAGTTGAGCATGTTGTTGAATATTTTTTGGTGTTTTTCATTGTTGAGGTTGTTGTTGAATTTGTTGGTGTTTTTGAATGTTGAGGTTGTTGTTGAATTTTTTTTAGTGATTTTCATTGTTGAGGTTGTTGTTCAATTTGCTGGTGTTTTGCAATGTTGAGTTTGTTGTTGACTTTGTTGGTGATTTTCAATATTGAGGTTGTTGTTGAATTTATTGGTGTTATCAATGGTTTTTTTTTAACTTTTTTTTATTTTTCAAAGATCAGGTTGCAGTTGAATTTGTTGGTGTTTTTCGAAGTTGAGGTTGTTGTTTAATTTTTCGAATTTTTTCATTGTTGAGGTTGTTGTTGAATTTGCCGCTCTTTTTCAATGATGAGGTTGTTGAATTTGTTGGTATTTTTCGAAGTTGAGGTTGTTGTTGAATTTTTTGGTGTTTTTGAATGTTGAGATTGTTTAATTTGTGGGTGTTTTTCAAAGTTGAGGATTTTGTTGAATTTTTTGGTGTTTTTCATTGTTGAGGCTTTTGTTGAATCTGTTGGTGTTTTTGAATGTTGACGTTGTTGTTAAATTTATTGGTGTTATCAATGTTTTTTTAAAAACTATATTGTATTTTTCAAAGTTGAGGTTGCAGGTGAATTTGTTGGTGTTTTTCAATGTAGAGGATGTTGAATTTGTTGGTGTTTTTCAAACTTGAGGTTGTTGTTCAATTTTTAGGTGTTTTGCAATGTTGTGGTTGTTGTTGAATTTGTGGGTGATTTTCAATATTGAGGTTGTTCTTGAATTTATTGGTGTTTTCAATGCTTTTTTTAGAACTTTTTTGTATTTTTCAAAGTTGAGGTTGCAGTTGAATTTGTTGCTCTTTTTCAATGTTGAGGTGTTTGAATTAGTTGGTGTATTTCAAAGTTGAGCATGTTGTTGAATATTTTTTGGTGTTTTTCATTGTTGAGGTTGTTGTTGAATTTGTTGGTGTTTTTGAATGTTGAGGTTGTTGTTGAATTTTTTTTAGTGATTTTCATTGTTGAGGTTGTTGTTCAATTTGCTGGTGTTTTGCAATGTTGAGGTTGTTGTTTACTTTTTTGGTGATTTTCAACATTGAACTGTTGTTTAATTTATTTGTGTTATCATTGGTATTTATTGAACTTTTTTTTATTTTTCAAAGTTGAGGTTGAAGTTGAATTTGTTGGCGTTTATCAAAGTTGAGGTTGTTGTTGAATTTTTTTATGTTTTTCATTGTTGATGTTGTTGTTGAATTTGCTGCTGTTTTTAAATGTTGAGGTTTTTGAATTTGTTTGTGTTTTTCAAAGTTGAGGGTGTTGTTGAATTTGTTGTTGATATTCAATATTGAGGTTGTTGTTGAATTTGCTTTGTGTTTTTCAATGTTGAGGTTGTTGAATTACTTGGTGTTTTTCAATGTTGAGGTTGTTGTTGCATTTGTTGGTGTTTTTGAATGTTGAGGTTGTTGCTGAATATGTTGGTGATTTTCAATATTGAGGTTCTTGTTGAATTTGTTGGTGTTTTTCAATGTTGGGGTTGTTGTTGAATTTTTTGCTGTTTTTCATTGTTGAGGTTTTTTTTTGAATTTCTAGGTCTTTTTCAATATTGAGGTTGATGCACCTGTTGGTGTTTTTCAAAGTTGAGGTTGTTGTTGAATTTTTTGATATTTTTCATTGTTGTGGTTTTTTTTGAATTTGTTGGTCTTTTTGAATGTTGAGGTTGTTTTTGAATTTTTTGGTGTTTTTGATTGTTGAGGTTTCTGTTGAATTTGCTGGTGTTTTTGAATGTTGAGGTTGTTGTTGAATTTTTTGATGTTTTTCATTGTTGAGGTTTTTGTTGAATTTGTTGGTGTTTTTCAATGTTGGGTTTGTTGTTGAATTTTTTGGTGTTTTTCATTGTTGAGGTTGTTGTTGAAATTGTTGGAGTTTTCCAATGTTGAGATTGTTATTGAATTTTTTGGCGTTTTTCATTGCTGAGGTTGTTGTTGAATTTTTTGATGTTATTCATTCAATAACAACCTCAATATTGAAAATCACCAGCAAATTCAACAACAACCTCAACAGGTTGTTGTTGAATTTGCTGGTGATTTTCAATATTGAGGTTGTTGTTGAATTTATTGGTGTGATCAATGGTTTTTTTTTAACTTTTTTGTGTTTTTCAAATTTGAGGTTGCTGTTGAATTTGTTGCTGTTTTTCAATGTTGAGGTTGTTGAATTTGTTGGTGTTTTTGAATGTTGAGGTTGTTGTTGAATTTTTTTTAGTGATTTTCATTGTTGAGGTTGTTGTTGAATTTATTGGTGTTATCAATGGTTTTTTTTTTAACTTTTTTTTATTTTTCAAAGATCAGGTTGCAGTTGAATTTGTTGGTGTTTTTCGAAGTTGAGGTTGTTGTTTAATTTTTCGAATTTTTTCATTGTTGAGGTTGTTGTTGAATTTGCCGCTCTTTTTCAATGATGAGGTTGTTGAAATTGTTGGTATTTTTCGAAGTTGAGGTTGTTGTTGAATTTTTTGGTGTTTTTGAATGGTGAGGTTTTTGTTGAATCTGTTGGTGTTTTTGAATGTTGAGGTTGTTGTTGAATTTATTGGTGCTTTCAATGTTTTTTTAAAAACTGTTTTGTATTTTTCAAAGTTGAGGTTGCAGGTGAATTTGTTGGTGTTTTTCAATGTAGAGGATGTTGAATTTGTTGGTGTTTTTCAAAGTTGAGGTTGTTGTTCAATTTTTTGGTATTTTACAATGTTGTGGTTGTTGTTGAATTTGTGGGTGATTTTCAATATTGAGGTTGTTGTTGAATTTATTGGTGTTTTCAATGCTTTTTTTAGAACTTTTTTGTATTTTTCAAAGTTGAGGTTGCAGTTGAATTTGTTGCTGTTTTTCAATGTTGAGGTTTTTGAATTTGTTGGTGTATTTCAAAGTTGAGCATGTTGTTGAATATTTTTTGGTGTTTTTCATTGTTGAGGTTGTTGTTGAATTTGTTGGTGTTTTTGAATGTTGAGGTTGTTGTTGAATTTTTTTTAGTGATTTTCATTGTTGAGGTTGTTGTTCAATTTGCTGGTGTTTTGCAATGTTGAGTTTGTTGTTTACTTTTTTGGTGATTTTCAACATTGAACTGTTGTTTAATTTATTTGTGTTATCATTGGTATTTATTGAACTTTTTTTTATTTTTCAAAGTTGAGGTTGAAGTTGAATTTGTTGGCGTTTATCAAAGTTGAGGTTGTTGTTGAATTTTTTTATGTTTTTCATTGTTGATGTTGTTGTTGAATTTGCTGCTGTTTTTAAATGTTGAGGTTTTTGAATTTGTTTGTGTTTTTCAAAGTTGAGGGTGTTGTTGAATTTGTTGTTGATATTCAATATTGAGGTTGTTGTTGAATTTGCTTTGTGTTTTTCAATGTTGAGGTTGTTGAATTACTTGGTGTTTTTCAATGTTGAGGTTGTTGTTGCATTTGTTGGTGTTTTTGAATGTTGAGGTTGTTGCTGAATATGTTGGTGATTTTCAATATTGAGGTTCTTGTTGAATTTGTTGGTGTTTTTCAATGTTGGGGTTGTTGTTGAATTTTTTGCTGTTTTTCATTGTTGAGGTTTTTTTTTGAATTTCTAGGTCTTTTTCAATATTGAGGTTGATGCACCTGTTGGTGTTTTTCAAAGTTGAGGTTGTTGTTGAATTTTTTGATATTTTTCATTGTTGTGGTTTTTTTTGAATTTGTTGGTCTTTTTGAATGTTGAGGTTGTTTTTGAATTTTTTGGTGTTTTTGATTGTTGAGGTTTCTGTTGAATTTGCTGGTGTTTTTGAATGTTGAGGTTGTTGTTGAATTTTTTGATGTTTTTCATTGTTGAGGTTTTTGTTGAATTTGTTGGTGTTTTTCAATGTTGGGTTTGTTGTTGAATTTTTTGGTGTTTTTCATTGTTGAGGTTGTTGTTGAAATTGTTGGAGTTTTCCAATGTTGAGATTGTTATTGAATTTTTTGGCGTTTTTCATTGCTGAGGTTGTTGTTGAATTTTTTGATGTTATTCATTCAATAACAACCTCAATATTGAAAATCACCAGCAAATTCAACAACAACCTCAACAGGTTGTTGTTGAATTTGCTGGTGATTTTCAATATTGAGGTTGTTGTTGAATTTATTGGTGTGATCAATGGTTTTTTTTTAACTTCTTTGTGTTTTTCAAATTTGAGGTTGCTGTTGAATTTGTTGCTGTTTTTCAATGTTGAGGTTGTTGAATTTGTTGGTGTTTTTGAATGTTGAGGTTGTTGTTGAATTTTTTTTAGTGATTTTCATTGTTGAGGTTGTTGTTGAATTTATTGGTGTTATCAATGGTTTTTTTTTTTACTTTTTTTTATTTTTCAAAGATCAGGTTGCAGTTGAATTTGTTGGTGTTTTTCGAAGTTGAGGTTGTTGTTTAATTTTTCGAATTTTTTCATTGTTGAGGTTGTTGTTGAATTTGCCGCTCTTTTTCAATGATGAGGTTGTTGAAATTGTTGGTATTTTTCGAAGTTGAGGTTGTTGTTGAATTTTTTGGTGTTTTTGAATGGTGAGGTTTTTGTTGAATTTATTGGTGCTTTCAATGTTTTTTTAAAAACTGTTTTGTATTTTTCAAAGTTGAGGTTGCAGGTGAATTTGTTGGTGTTTTTCAATGTAGAGGATGTTGAATTTGTTGGTGTTTTTCAAAGTTGAGGTTGTTGTTCAATTTTTTGGTATTTTACAATGTTGTGGTTGTTGTTGAATTTGTGGGTGATTTTCAATATTGAGGTTGTTGTTGAATTTATTGGTGTTTTCAATGCTTTTTTTAGAACTTTTTTGTATTTTTCAAAGTTGAGGTTGCAGTTGAATTTGTTGCTCTTTTTCAATGTTGAGGTTTTTGAATTTGTTGGTGTATTTGAAAGTTGAGCATGTTGTTGAATATTTTTTGGTGTTTTTCATTGTTGAGGTTGTTGTTGAATTTGTTGGTGTTTTTGAATGTTGAGGTTGTTGTTGAATTTTTTTTAGTGATTTTCATTGTTGAGGTTGTTGTTCAATTTGCTGGTGTTTTGCAATGTTGAGTTTGTTGTTGACTTTGTTGGTGATTTTCAATATTGAGGTTGTTGTTGAATTTATTGGTGTTATCAATGGTTTTTTTTTAACTTTTTTTTATTTTTCAAAGATCAGGTTGCAGTTGAATTTGTTGGTGTTTTTCGAAGTTGAGGTTGTTGTTTAATTTTTCGAATTTTTTCATTGTTGAGGTTGTTGTTGAATTTGCCGCTCTTTTTCAATGATGAGGTTGTTGAATTTGTTGGTATTTTTCGAAGTTGAGGTTGTTGTTGAATTTTTTGGTGTTTTTGAATGTTGAGATTGTTTAATTTGTGGGTGTTTTTCAAAGTTGAGGATTTTGTTGAATTTTTTGGTGTTTTTCATTGTTGAGGCTTTTGTTGAATCTGTTGGTGTTTTTGAATGTTGACGTTGTTGTTAAATTTATTGGTGTTATCAATGTTTTTTTAAAAACTATATTGTATTTTTCAAAGTTGAGGTTGCAGGTGAATTTGTTGGTGTTTTTCAATGTAGAGGATGTTGAATTTGTTGGTGTTTTTCAAACTTGAGGTTGTTGTTCAATTTTTAGGTGTTTTGCAATGTTGTGGTTGTTGTTGAATTTGTGGGTGATTTTCAATATTGAGGTTGTTCTTGAATTTATTGGTGTTTTCAATGCTTTTTTTAGAACTTTTTTGTATTTTTCAAAGTTGAGGTTGCAGTTGAATTTGTTGCTCTTTTTCAATGTTGAGGTGTTTGAATTAGTTGGTGTATTTCAAAGTTGAGCATGTTGTTGAATATTTTTTGGTGTTTTTCATTGTTGAGGTTGTTGTTGAATTTGTTGGTGTTTTTGAATGTTGAGGTTGTTGTTGAATTTTTTTTAGTGATTTTCATTGTTGAGGTTGTTGTTCAATTTGCTGGTGTTTTGCAATGTTGAGGTTGTTGTTTACTTTTTTGGTGATTTTCAACATTGAACTGTTGTTTAATTTATTTGTGTTATCATTGGTATTTATTGAACTTTTTTTTATTTTTCAAAGTTGAGGTTGAAGTTGAATTTGTTGGCGTTTATCAAAGTTGAGGTTGTTGTTGAATTTTTTTATGTTTTTCATTGTTGATGTTGTTGTTGAATTTGCTGCTGTTTTTAAATGTTGAGGTTTTTGAATTTGTTTGTGTTTTTCAAAGTTGAGGGTGTTGTTGAATTTGTTGTTGATATTCAATATTGAGGTTGTTGTTGAATTTGCTTTGTGTTTTTCAATGTTGAGGTTGTTGAATTACTTGGTGTTTTTCAATGTTGAGGTTGTTGTTGCATTTGTTGGTGTTTTTGAATGTTGAGGTTGTTGCTGAATATGTTGGTGATTTTCAATATTGAGGTTCTTGTTGAATTTGTTGGTGTTTTTCAATGTTGGGGTTGTTGTTGAATTTTTTGCTGTTTTTCATTGTTGAGGTTTTTTTTTGAATTTCTAGGTCTTTTTCAATATTGAGGTTGATGCACCTGTTGGTGTTTTTCAAAGTTGAGGTTGTTGTTGAATTTTTTGATATTTTTCATTGTTGTGGTTTTTTTTGAATTTGTTGGTCTTTTTGAATGTTGAGGTTGTTTTTGAATTTTTTGGTGTTTTTGATTGTTGAGGTTTCTGTTGAATTTGCTGGTGTTTTTGAATGTTGAGGTTGTTGTTGAATTTTTTGATGTTTTTCATTGTTGAGGTTTTTGTTGAATTTGTTGGTGTTTTTCAATGTTGGGTTTGTTGTTGAATTTTTTGGTGTTTTTCATTGTTGAGGTTGTTGTTGAAATTGTTGGAGTTTTCCAATGTTGAGATTGTTATTGAATTTTTTGGCGTTTTTCATTGCTGAGGTTGTTGTTGAATTTTTTGATGTTATTCATTCAATAACAACCTCAATATTGAAAATCACCAGCAAATTCAACAACAACCTCAACAGGTTGTTGTTGAATTTGCTGGTGATTTTCAATATTGAGGTTGTTGTTGAATTTATTGGTGTGATCAATGGTTTTTTTTGAACTTTTTTGTGTTTTTCAAATTTGAGGTTGCTGTTGAATTTGTTGCTGTTTTTCAATGTTGAGGTTGTTGAATTTGTTGGTGTTTTTGAATGTTGAGGTTGTTGTTGAATTTTTTTTAGTGATTTTCATTGTTGAGGTTGTTGTTGAATTTATTGGTGTTATCAATGGTTTTTTTTTTAACTTTTTTTTATTTTTCAAAGATCAGGTTGCAGTTGAATTTGTTGGTGTTTTTCGAAGTTGAGGTTGTTGTTTAATTTTTCGAATTTTTTCATTGTTGAGGTTGTTGTTGAATTTGCCGCTCTTTTTCAATGATGAGGTTGTTGAAATTGTTGGTATTTTTCGAAGTTGAGGTTGTTGTTGAATTTTTTGGTGTTTTTGAATGGTGAGGTTTTTGTTGAATCTGTTGGTGTTTTTGAATGTTGAGGTTGTTGTTGAATTTATTGGTGCTTTCAATGTTTTTTTAAAAACTGTTTTGTATTTTTCAAAGTTGAGGTTGCAGGTGAATTTGTTGGTGTTTTTCAATGTAGAGGATGTTGAATTTGTTGGTGTTTTTCAAAGTTGAGGTTGTTGTTCAATTTTTTGGTATTTTACAATGTTGTGGTTGTTGTTGAATTTGTGGGTGATTTTCAATATTGAGGTTGTTGTTGAATTTATTGGTGTTTTCAATGCTTTTTTTAGAACTTTTTTGTATTTTTCAAAGTTGAGGTTGCAGTTGAATTTGTTGCTGTTTTTCAATGTTGAGGTTTTTGAATTTGTTGGTGTATTTCAAAGTTGAGCATGTTGTTGAATATTTTTTGGTGTTTTTCATTGTTGAGGTTGTTGTTGAATTTGTTGGTGTTTTTGAATGTTGAGGTTGTTGTTGAATTTTTTTTAGTGATTTTCATTGTTGAGGTTGTTGTTCAATTTGCTGGTGTTTTGCAATGTTGAGGTTGTTGTTTACTTTTTTGGTGATTTTCAACATTGAACTGTTGTTTAATTTATTTGTGTTATCATTGGTATTTATTGAACTTTTTTTTATTTTTCAAAGTTGAGGTTGAAGTTGAATTTGTTGGCGTTTATCAAAGTTGAGGTTGTTGTTGAATTTTTTTATGTTTTTCATTGTTGATGTTGTTGTTGAATTTGCTGCTGTTTTTAAATGTTGAGGTTTTTGAATTTGTTTGTGTTTTTCAAAGTTGAGGGTGTTGTTGAATTTGTTGTTGATATTCAATATTGAGGTTGTTGTTGAATTTGCTTTGTGTTTTTCAATGTTGAGGTTGTTGAATTACTTGGTGTTTTTCAATGTTGAGGTTGTTGTTGCATTTGTTGGTGTTTTTGAATGTTGAGGTTGTTGCTGAATATGTTGGTGATTTTCAATATTGAGGTTCTTGTTGAATTTGTTGGTGTTTTTCAATGTTGGGGTTGTTGTTGAATTTTTTGCTGTTTTTCATTGTTGAGGTTTTTTTTTGAATTTCTAGGTCTTTTTCAATATTGAGGTTGATGCACCTGTTGGTGTTTTTCAAAGTTGAGGTTGTTGTTGAATTTTTTGATATTTTTCATTGTTGTGGTTTTTTTTGAATTTGTTGGTCTTTTTGAATGTTGAGGTTGTTTTTGAATTTTTTGGTGTTTTTGATTGTTGAGGTTTCTGTTGAATTTGCTGGTGTTTTTGAATGTTGAGGTTGTTGTTGAATTTTTTGATGTTT
The DNA here is from genome assembly GCF_964194155.1 of Cetorhinus maximus. Classification (NCBI taxonomy): domain Eukaryota; kingdom Metazoa; phylum Chordata; class Chondrichthyes; order Lamniformes; family Cetorhinidae; genus Cetorhinus; species Cetorhinus maximus. The sequence continues at coordinate 109,780 of NW_027596362.1, forward strand.
TTCATTGTTGAGGTTTTTGTTGAATTTGTTGGTGTTTTTCAATGTTGGGTTTGTTGTTGAATTTTTTGGTGTTTTTCATTGTTGAGGTTGTTGTTGAAATTGTTGGAGTTTTCCAATGTTGAGATTGTTATTGAATTTTTTGGCGTTTTTCATTGCTGAGGTTGTTGTTGAATTTTTTGATGTTATTCATTCAATAACAACCTCAATATTGAAAATCACCAGCAAATTCAACAACAACCTCAACAGGTTGTTGTTGAATTTGCTGGTGATTTTCAATATTGAGGTTGTTGTTGAATTTATTGGTGTGATCAATGGTTTTTTTTGAACTTTTTTGTGTTTTTCAAATTTGAGGTTGCTGTTGAATTTGTTGCTGTTTTTCAATGTTGAGGTTGTTGAATTTGTTGGTGTTTTTGAATGTTGAGGTTGTTGTTGAATTTTTTTTAGTGATTTTCATTGTTGAGGTTGTTGTTGAATTTATTGGTGTTATCAATGGTTTTTTTTTTAACTTTTTTTTATTTTTCAAAGATCAGGTTGCAGTTGAATTTGTTGGTGTTTTTCGAAGTTGAGGTTGTTGTTTAATTTTTCGAATTTTTTCATTGTTGAGGTTGTTGTTGAATTTGCCGCTCTTTTTCAATGATGAGGTTGTTGAAATTGTTGGTATTTTTCGAAGTTGAGGTTGTTGTTGAATTTTTTGGTGTTTTTGAATGGTGAGGTTTTTGTTGAATCTGTTGGTGTTTTTGAATGTTGAGGTTGTTGTTGAATTTATTGGTGCTTTCAATGTTTTTTTAAAAACTGTTTTGTATTTTTCAAAGTTGAGGTTGCAGGTGAATTTGTTGCTGTTTTTCAATGTAGAGGATGTTGAATTTGTTGGTGTTTTTCAAAGTTGAGGTTGTTGTTCAATTTTTTGGTATTTTACAATGTTGTGGTTGTTGTTGAATTTGTGGGTGATTTTCAATATTGAGGTTGTTGTTGAATTTATTGGTATTTTCAATGCTTTTTTTAGAACTTTTTTGTATTTTTCAAAGTTGAGGTTGCAGTTGAATTTGTTGCTGTTTTTCAATGTTGAGGTTTTTGAATTTGTTGGTGTATTTCAAAGTTGAGCATGTTGTTGAATATTTTTTGGTGTTTTTCATTGTTGAGGTTGTTGTTGAATTTGTTGGTGTTTTTGAATGTTGAGGTTGTTGTTGAATTTTTTTTAGTGATTTTCATTGTTGAGGTTGTTGTTCAATTTGCTGGTGTTTTGCAATGTTGAGGTTGTTGTTTACTTTTTTGGTGATTTTCAACATTGAACTGTTGTTTAATTTATTTGTGTTATCATTGGTATTTATTGAACTTTTTTTTATTTTTCAAAGTTGAGGTTGAAGTTGAATTTGTTGGCGTTTATCAAAGTTGAGGTTGTTGTTGAATTTTTTTATGTTTTTCATTGTTGATGTTGTTGTTGAATTTGCTGCTGTTTTTAAATGTTGAGGTTTTTGAATTTGTTTGTGTTTTTCAAAGTTGAGGGTGTTGTTGAATTTGTTGTTGATATTCAATATTGAGGTTGTTGTTGAATTTGCTTTGTGTTTTTCAATGTTGAGGTTGTTGAATTACTTGGTGTTTTTCAATGTTGAGGTTGTTGTTGCATTTGTTGGTGTTTTTGAATGTTGAGGTTGTTGCTGAATATGTTGGTGATTTTCAATATTGAGGTTCTTGTTGAATTTGTTGGTGTTTTTCAATGTTGGGGTTGTTGTTGAATTTTTTGCTGTTTTTCATTGTTGACGTTTTTTTTTGAATTTCTAGGTCTTTTTCAATATTGAGGTTGATGCACCTGTTGGTGTTTTTCAAAGTTGAGGTTGTTGTTGAATTTTTTGATATTTTTCATTGTTGTGGTTTTTTTTGAATTTGTTGGTCTTTTTGAATGTTGAGGTTGTTTTTGAATTTTTTGGTGTTTTTGATTGTTGAGGTTTCTGTTGAATTTGCTGGTGTTTTTGAATGTTGAGGTTGTTGTTGAATTTTTTGATGTTTTTCATTGTTGAGGTTTTTGTTGAATTTGTTGGTGTTTTTCAATGTTGGGTTTGTTGTTGAATTTTTTGGTGTTTTTCATTGTTGAGGTTGTTGTTGAAATTGTTGGAGTTTTCCAATGTTGAGATTGTTATTGAATTTTTTGGCGTTTTTCATTGCTGAGGTTGTTGTTGAATTTTTTGATGTTATTCATTCAATAACAACCTCAATATTGAAAATCACCAGCAAATTCAACAACAACCTCAACAGGTTGTTGTTGAATTTGCTGGTGATTTTCAATATTGAGGTTGTTGTTGAATTTATTGGTGTGATCAATGGTTTTTTTTGAACTTTTTTGTGTTTTTCAAATTTGAGGTTGCTGTTGAATTTGTTGCTGTTTTTCAATGTTGAGGTTGTTGAATTTGTTGGTGTTTTTGAATGTTGAGGTTGTTGTTGAATTTTTTTTAGTGATTTTCATTGTTGAGGTTGTTGTTGAATTTATTGGTGTTATCAATGGTTTTTTTTTTAACTTTTTTTTATTTTTCAAAGATCAGGTTGCAGTTGAATTTGTTGGTGTTTTTCGAAGTTGAGGTTGTTGTTTAATTTTTCGAATTTTTTCATTGTTGAGGTTGTTGTTGAATTTGCCGCTCTTTTTCAATGATGAGGTTGTTGAAATTGTTGGTATTTTTCGAAGTTGAGGTTGTTGTTGAATTTTTTGGTGTTTTTGAATGGTGAGGTTTTTGTTGAATCTGTTGGTGTTTTTGAATGTTGAGGTTGTTGTTGAATTTATTGGTGCTTTCAATGTTTTTTTAAAAACTGTTTTGTATTTTTCAAAGTTGAGGTTGCAGGTGAATTTGTTGGTGTTTTTCAATGTAGAGGATGTTGAATTTGTTGGTGTTTTTCAAAGTTGAGGTTGTTGTTCAATTTTTTGGTATTTTACAATGTTGTGGTTGTTGTTGAATTTGTGGGTGATTTTCAATATTGAGGTTGTTGTTGAATTTATTGGTGTTTTCAATGCTTTTTTTAGAACTTTTTTGTATTTTTCAAAGTTGAGGTTGCAGTTGAATTTGTTGCTGTTTTTCAATGTTGAGGTTTTTGAATTTGTTGGTGTATTTCAAAGTTGAGCATGTTGTTGAATATTTTTTGGTGTTTTTCATTGTTGAGGTTGTTGTTGAATTTGTTGGTGTTTTTGAATGTTGAGGTTGTTGTTGAATTTTTTTTAGTGATTTTCATTGTTGAGGTTGTTGTTCAATTTGCTGGTGTTTTGCAATGTTGAGTTTGTTGTTGACTTTGTTGGTGATTTTCAATATTGAGGTTGTTGTTGAATTTATTGGTGTTATCAATGGTTTTTTTTTAACTTTTTTTTATTTTTCAAAGATCAGGTTGCAGTTGAATTTGTTGGTGTTTTTCGAAGTTGAGGTTGTTGTTTAATTTTTCGAATTTTTTCATTGTTGAGGTTGTTGTTGAATTTGCCGCTCTTTTTCAATGATGAGGTTGTTGAATTTGTTGGTATTTTTCGAAGTTGAGGTTGTTGTTGAATTTTTTGGTGTTTTTGAATGTTGAGATTGTTTAATTTGTGGGTGTTTTTCAAAGTTGAGGATTTTGTTGAATTTTTTGGTGTTTTTCATTGTTGAGGCTTTTGTTGAATCTGTTGGTGTTTTTGAATGTTGACGTTGTTGTTAAATTTATTGGTGTTATCAATGTTTTTTTAAAAACTATATTGTATTTTTCAAAGTTGAGGTTGCAGGTGAATTTGTTGCTGTTTTTCAATGTAGAGGATGTTGAATTTGTTGGTGTTTTTCAAACTTGAGGTTGTTGTTCAATTTTTAGGTGTTTTGCAATGTTGTGGTTGTTGTTGAATTTGTGGGTGATTTTCAATATTGAGGTTGTTGTTGAATTTATTGGTGTTTTCAATGCTTTTTTTAGAACTTTTTTGTATTTTTCAAAGTTGAGGTTGCAGTTGAATTTGTTGCTCTTTTTCAATGTTGAGGTTTTTGAATTAGTTGGTGTATTTCAAAGTTGAGCATGTTGTTGAATATTTTTTGGTGTTTTTCATTGTTGAGGTTGTTGTTGAATTTGTTGGTGTTTTGCAATGTTGAGGTTGTTGTTTACTTTTTTGGTGATTTTCAACATTGAACTGTTGTTTAATTTATTTGTGTTATCATTGGTATTTATTGAACTTTTTTTTATTTTTCAAAGTTGAGGTTGAAGTTGAATTTGTTGGCGTTTATCAAAGTTGAGGTTGTTGTTGAATTTTTTTATGTTTTTCATTGTTGATGTTGTTGTTGAATTTGCTGCTGTTTTTAAATGTTGAGGTTTTTGAATTTGTTTGTGTTTTTCAAAGTTGAGGGTGTTGTTGAATTTGTTGTTGATATTCAATATTGAGGTTGTTGTTGAATTTGCTTTGTGTTTTTCAATGTTGAGGTTGTTGAATTACTTGGTGTTTTTCAATGTTGAGGTTGTTGTTGCATTTGTTGGTGTTTTTGAATGTTGAGGTTGTTGCTGAATATGTTGGTGATTTTCAATATTGAGGTTCTTGTTGAATTTGTTGGTGTTTTTCAATGTTGGGGTTGTTGTTGAATTTTTTGCTGTTTTTCATTGTTGAGGTTTTTTTTTGAATTTCTAGGTCTTTTTCAATATTGAGGTTGATGCACCTGTTGGTGTTTTTCAAAGTTGAGGTTGTTGTTGAATTTTTTGATATTTTTCATTGTTGTGGTTTTTTTTGAATTTGTTGGTCTTTTTGAATGTTGAGGTTGTTTTTGAATTTTTTGGTGTTTTTGATTGTTGAGGTTTCTGTTGAATTTGCTGGTGTTTTTGAATGTTGAGGTTGTTGTTGAATTTTTTGATGTTTTTCATTGTTGAGGTTTTTGTTGAATTTGTTGGTGTTTTTCAATGTTGGGTTTGTTGTTGAATTTTTTGGTGTTTTTCATTGTTGAGGTTGTTGTTGAAATTGTTGGAGTTTTCCAATGTTGAGATTGTTATTGAATTTTTTGGCGTTTTTCATTGCTGAGGTTGTTGTTGAATTTTTTGATGTTATTCATTCAATAACAACCTCAATATTGAAAATCACCAGCAAATTCAACAACAACCTCAACAGGTTGTTGTTGAATTTGCTGGTGATTTTCAATATTGAGGTTGTTGTTGAATTTATTGGTGTGATCAATGGTTTTTTTTTAACTTTTTTGTGTTTTTCAAATTTGAGGTTGCTGTTGAATTTGTTGCTGTTTTTCAATGTTGAGGTTGTTGAATTTGTTGGTGTTTTTGAATGTTGAGGTTGTTGTTGAATTTTTTTTAGTGATTTTCATTGTTGAGGTTGTTGTTGAATTTATTGGTGTTATCAATGGTTTTTTTTTTAACTTTTTTTTATTTTTCAAAGATCAGGTTGCAGTTGAATTTGTTGGTGTTTTTCGAAGTTGAGGTTGTTGTTTAATTTTTCGAATTTTTTCATTGTTGAGGTTGTTGTTGAATTTGCCGCTCTTTTTCAATGATGAGGTTGTTGAAATTGTTGGTATTTTTCGAAGTTGAGGTTGTTGTTGAATTTTTTGGTGTTTTTCATTGTTGAGGTTTTTGTTGAATTTGTTGGTGTTTTTCAATGTTGGGTTTGTTGTTGAATTTTTTGGTGTTTTTCATTGTTGAGGTTGTTGTTGAAATTGTTGGAGTTTTCCAATGTTGAGATTGTTATTGAATTTTTTGGCGTTTTTCATTGCTGAGGTTGTTGTTGAATTTTTTGATGTTATTCATTCAATAACAACCTCAATATTGAAAATCACCAGCAAATTCAACAACAACCTCAACAGGTTGTTGTTGAATTTGCTGGTGATTTTCAATATTGAGGTTGTTGTTGAATTTATTGGTGTGATCAATGGTTTTTTTTTAACTTTTTTGTGTTTTTCAAATTTGAGGTTGCTGTTGAATTTGTTGCTGTTTTTCAATGTTGAGGTTGTTGAATTTGTTGGTGTTTTTCGAAGTTGAGGTTGTTGTTTAATTTTTCGAATTTTTTCATTGTTGAGGTTGTTGTTGAATTTGCCGCTCTTTTTCAATGATGAGGTTGTTGAAATTGTTGGTATTTTTCGAAGTTGAGGTTGTTGTTGAATTTTTTGGTGTTTTTGAATGGTGAGGTTTTTGTTGAATCTGTTGGTGTTTTTGAATGTTGAGGTTGTTGTTGAATTTATTGGTGCTTTCAATGTTTTTTTAAAAACTGTTTTGTATTTTTCAAAGTTGAGGTTGCAGGTGAATTTGTTGGTGTTTTTCAATGTAGAGGATGTTGAATTTGTTGGTGTTTTTCAAAGTTGAGGTTGTTGTTCAATTTTTTGGTATTTTACAATGTTGTGGTTGTTGTTGAATTTGTGGGTGATTTTCAATATTGAGGTTGTTGTTGAATTTATTGGTGTTTTCAATGCTTTTTTTAGAACTTTTTTGTATTTTTCAAAGTTGAGGTTGCAGTTGAATTTGTTGCTGTTTTTCAATGTTGAGGTTTTTGAATTTGTTGGTGTATTTCAAAGTTGAGCATGTTGTTGAATATTTTTTGGTGTTTTTCATTGTTGAGGTTGTTGTTGAATTTGTTGGTGTTTTTGAATGTTGAGGTTGTTGTTGAATTTTTTTTAGTGATTTTCATTGTTGAGGTTGTTGTTCAATTTGCTGGTGTTTTGCAATGTTGAGGTTGTTGTTTACTTTTTTGGTGATTTTCAACATTGAACTGTTGTTTAATTTATTTGTGTTATCATTGGTATTTATTGAACTTTTTTTTATTTTTCAAAGTTGAGGTTGAAGTTGAATTTGTTGGCGTTTATCAAAGTTGAGGTTGTTGTTGAATTTTTTTATGTTTTTCATTGTTGATGTTGTTGTTGAATTTGCTGCTGTTTTTAAATGTTGAGGTTTTTGAATTTGTTTGTGTTTTTCAAAGTTGAGGGTGTTGTTGAATTTGTTGTTGATATTCAATATTGAGGTTGTTGTTGAATTTGCTTTGTGTTTTTCAATGTTGAGGTTGTTGAATTACTTGGTGTTTTTCAATGTTGAGGTTGTTGTTGCATTTGTTGGTGTTTTTGAATGTTGAGGTTGTTGCTGAATATGTTGGTGATTTTCAATATTGAGGTTCTTGTTGAATTTGTTGGTGTTTTTCAATGTTGGGGTTGTTGTTGAATTTTTTGCTGTTTTTCATTGTTGAGGTTTTTTTTTGAATTTCTAGGTCTTTTTCAATATTGAGGTTGATGCACCTGTTGGTGTTTTTCAAAGTTGAGGTTGTTGTTGAATTTTTTGATATTTTTCATTGTTGTGGTTTTTTTTGAATTTGTTGGTCTTTTTGAATGTTGAGGTTGTTTTTGAATTTTTTGGTGTTTTTGATTGTTGAGGTTTCTGTTGAATTTGCTGGTGTTTTTGAATGTTGAGGTTGTTGTTGAATTTTTTGATGTTTTTCATTGTTGAGGTTTTTGTTGAATTTGTTGGTGTTTTTCAATGTTGGGTTTGTTGTTGAATTTTTTGGTGTTTTTCATTGTTGAGGTTGTTGTTGAAATTGTTGGAGTTTTCCAATGTTGAGATTGTTATTGAATTTTTTGGCGTTTTTCATTGCTGAGGTTGTTGTTGAATTTTTTGATGTTATTCATTCAATAACAACCTCAATATTGAAAATCACCAGCAAATTCAACAACAACCTCAACAGGTTGTTGTTGAATTTGCTGGTGATTTTCAATATTGAGGTTGTTGTTGAATTTATTGGTGTGATCAATGGTTTTTTTTGAACTTTTTTGTGTTTTTCAAATTTGAGGTTGCTGTTGAATTTGTTGCTGTTTTTCAATGTTGAGGTTGTTGAATTTGTTGGTGTTTTTGAATGTTGAGGTTGTTGTTGAATTTTTTTTAGTGATTTTCATTGTTGAGGTTGTTGTTGAATTTATTGGTGTTATCAATGGTTTTTTTTTACTTTTTTTTATTTTTCAAAGATCAGGTTGCAGTTGAATTTGTTGGTGTTTTTCGAAGTTGAGGTTGTTGTTTAATTTTTCGAATTTTTTCATTGTTGAGGTTGTTGTTGAATTTGCCGCTCTTTTTCAATGATGAGGTTGTTGAAATTGTTGGTATTTTTCGAAGTTGAGGTTGTTGTTGAATTTTTTGGTGTTTTTGAATGGTGAGGTTTTTGTTGAATCTGTTGGTGTTTTTGAATGTTGAGGTTGTTGTTGAATTTATTGATGCTTTCAATGTTTTTTTAAAAACTGTTTTGTATTTTTCAAAGTTGAGGTTGCAGGTGAATTTGTTGGTGTTTTTCAATGTAGAGGATGTTGAATTTGTTGGTGTTTTTCAAAGTTGAGGTTGTTGTTCAATTTTTTGGTATTTTACAATGTTGTGGTTGTTGTTGAATTTGTGGGTGATTTTCAATATTGAGGTTGTTGTTGAATTTATTGGTGTTTTCAATGCTTTTTTTAGAACTTTTTTGTATTTTTCAAAGTTGAGGTTGCATTTGAATTTGTTGCTGTTTTTCAATGTTGAGGTTTTTGAATTTGTTGGTGTATTTCAAAGTTGAGCATGTTGTTGAATATTTTTTGGTGTTTTTCATTGTTGAGGTTGTTGTTGAATTTGTTGGTGTTTTTGAATGTTGAGGTTGTTGTTGAATTTTTTTTAGTGATTTTCATTGTTGAGGTTGTTGTTCAATTTGCTGGTGTTTTGCAATGTTGAGTTTGTTGTTGACTTTGTTGGTGATTTTCAATATTGAGGTTGTTGTTGAATTTATTGGTGTTATCAATGGTTTTTTTTTAACTTTTTTTTATTTTTCAAAGATCAGGTTGCAGTTGAATTTGTTGGTGTTTTTCGAAGTTGAGGTTGTTGTTTAATTTTTCGAATTTTTTCATTGTTGAGGTTGTTGTTGAATTTGCCGCTCTTTTTCAATGATGAGGTTGTTGAATTTGTTGGTATTTTTCGAAGTTGAGGTTGTTGTTGAATTTTTTGGTGTTTTTGAATGTTGAGATTGTTTAATTTGTGGGTGTTTTTCAAAGTTGAGGATTTTGTTGAATTTTTTGGTGTTTTTCATTGTTGAGGCTTTTGTTGAATCTGTTGGTGTTTTTGAATGTTGACGTTGTTGTTAAATTTATTGGTGTTATCAATGTTTTTTTAAAAACTATATTGTATTTTTCAAAGTTGAGGTTGCAGGTGAATTTGTTGGTGTTTTTCAATGTAGAGGATGTTGAATTTGTTGGTGTTTTTCAAACTTGAGGTTGTTGTTCAATTTTTAGGTGTTTTGCAATGTTGTGGTTGTTGTTGAATTTGTGGGTGATTTTCAATATTGAGGTTGTTGTTGAATTTATTGGTGTTTTCAATGCTTTTTTTAGAACTTTTTTGTATTTTTCAAAGTTGAGGTTGCAGTTGAATTTGTTGCTCTTTTTCAATGTTGAGGTGTTTGAATTAGTTGGTGTATTTCAAAGTTGAGCATGTTGTTGAATATTTTTTGGTGTTTTTCATTGTTGAGGTTGTTGTTGAATTTGTTGGTGTTTTTGAATGTTGAGGTTGTTGTTGAATTTTTTTTAGTGATTTTCATTGTTGAGGTTGTTGTTCAATTTGCTGGTGTTTTGCAATGTTGAGGTTGTTGTTTACTTTTTTGGTGATTTTCAACATTGAACTGTTGTTTAATTTATTTGTGTTATCATTGGTATTTATTGAACTTTTTTTTATTTTTCAAAGTTGAGGTTGAAGTTGAATTTGTTGGCGTTTATCAAAGTTGAGGTTGTTGTTGAATTTTTTTATGTTTTTCATTGTTGATGTTGTTGTTGAATTTGCTGCTGTTTTTAAATGTTGAGGTTTTTGAATTTGTTTGTGTTTTTCAAAGTTGAGGGTGTTGTTGAATTTGTTGTTGATATTCAATATTGAGGTTGTTGTTGAATTTGCTTTGTGTTTTTCAATGTTGAGGTTGTTGAATTACTTGGTGTTTTTCAATGTTGAGGTTGTTGTTGCATTTGTTGGTGTTTTTGAATGTTGAGGTTGTTGCTGAATATGTTGGTGATTTTCAATATTGAGGTTCTTGTTGAATTTGTTGGTGTTTTTCAATGTTGGGGTTGTTGTTGAATTTTTTGCTGTTTTTCATTGTTGAGGTTTTTTTTTGAATTTCTAGGTCTTTTTCAATATTGAGGTTGATGCACCTGTTGGTGTTTTTCAAAGTTGAGGTTGTTGTTGAATTTTTTGATATTTTTCATTGTTGTGGTTTTTTTTGAATTTGTTGGTCTTTTTGAATGTTGAGGTTGTTTTTGAATTTTTTGGTGTTTTTGATTGTTGAGGTTTCTGTTGAATTTGCTGGTGTTTTTGAATGTTGAGGTTGTTGTTGAATTTTTTGATGTTTTTCATTGTTGAGGTTTTTGTTGAATTTGTTGGTGTTTTTCAATGTTGGGTTTGTTGTTGAATTTTTTGGTGTTTTTCATTGTTGAGGTTGTTGTTGAAATTGTTGGAGTTTTCCAATGTTGAGATTGTTATTGAATTTTTTGGCGTTTTTCATTGCTGAGGTTGTTGTTGAATTTTTTGATGTTATTCATTCAATAACAACCTCAATATTGAAAATCACCAGCAAATTCAACAACAACCTCAACAGGTTGTTGTTGAATTTGCTGGTGATTTTCAATATTGAGGTTGTTGTTGAATTTATTGGTGTGATCAATGGTTTTTTTTGAACTTTTTTGTGTTTTTCAAATTTGAGGTTGCTGTTGAATTTGTTGCTGTTTTTCAATGTTGAGGTTGTTGAATTTGTTGGTGTTTTTGAATGTTGAGGTTGTTGTTGAATTTTTTTTAGTGATTTTCATTGTTGAGGTTGTTGTTGAATTTATTGGTGCTATCAATGGTTTTTTTTTTAACTTTTTTTTATTTTTCAAAGATCAGGTTGCAGTTGAATTTGTTGGTGTTTTTCGAAGTTGAGGTTGTTGTTTAATTTTTCGAATTTTTTCATTGTTGAGGTTGTTGTTGAATTTGCCGCTCTTTTTCAATGATGAGGTTGTTGAAATTGTTGGTATTTTTCGAAGTTGAGGTTGTTGTTGAATTTTTTGGTGTTTTTCATTGTTGAGGTTTTTGTTGAATTTGTTGGTGTTTTTCAATGTTGGGTTTGTTGTTGAATTTTTTGGTGTTTTTCATTGTTGAGGTTGTTGTTGAAATTGTTGGAGTTTTCCAATGTTGAGATTGTTATTGAATTTTTTGGCGTTTTTCATTGCTGAGGTTGTTGTTGAATTTTTTGATGTTATTCATTCAATAACAACCTCAATATTGAAAATCACCAGCAAATTCAACAACAACCTCAACAGGTTGTTGTTGAATTTGCTGGTGATTTTCAATATTGAGGTTGTTGTTGAATTTATTGGTGTGATCAATGGTTTTTTTTTAACTTTTTTGTGTTTTTCAAATTTGAGGTTGCTGTTGAATTTGTTGCTGTTTTTCAATGTTGAGGTTGTTGAATTTGTTGGTGTTTTTCGAAGTTGAGGTTGTTGTTTAATTTTTCGAATTTTTTCATTGTTGAGGTTGTTGTTGAATTTGCCGCTCTTTTTCAATGATGAGGTTGTTGAAATTGTTGGTATTTTTCGAAGTTGAGGTTGTTGTTGAATTTTTTGGTGTTTTTGAATGGTGAGGTTTTTGTTGAATCTGTTGGTGTTTTTGAATGTTGAGGTTGTTGTTGAATTTATTGGTGCTTTCAATGTTTTTTTAAAAACTGTTTTGTATTTTTCAAAGTTGAGGTTGCAGGTGAATTTGTTGGTGTTTTTCAATGTAGAGGATGTTGAATTTGTTGGTGTTTTTCAAAGTTGAGGTTGTTGTTCAATTTTTTGGTATTTTACAATGTTGTGGTTGTTGTTGAATTTGTGGGTGATTTTCAATATTGAGGTTGTTGTTGAATTTATTGGTGTTTTCAATGCTTTTTTTAGAACTTTTTTGTATTTTTCAAAGTTGAGGTTGCAGTTGAATTTGTTGCTGTTTTTCAATGTTGAGGTTTTTGAATTTGTTGGTGTATTTCAAAGTTGAGCATGTTGTTGAATATTTTTTGGTGTTTTTCATTGTTGAGGTTGTTGTTGAATTTGTTGGTGTTTTTGAATGTTGAGGTTGTTGTTGAATTTTTTTTAGTGATTTTCATTGTTGAGGTTGTTGTTGAATTTGCTGGTGTTTTGCAATGTTGAGGTTGTTGTTTACTTTTTTGGTGATTTTCAACATTGAACTGTTGTTTAATTTATTTGTGTTATCATTGGTATTTATTGAACTTTTTTTTATTTTTCAAAGTTGAGGTTGAAGTTGAATTTGTTGGCGTTTATCAAAGTTGAGGTTGTTGTTGAATTTTTTTATGTTTTTCATTGTTGATGTTGTTGTTGAATTTGCTGCTGTTTTTAAATGTTGAGGTTTTTGAATTTGTTTGTGTTTTTCAAAGTTGAGGGTGTTGTTGAATTTGTTGTTGATATTCAATATTGAGGTTGTTGTTGAATTTGCTTTGTGTTTTTCAATGTTGAGGTTGTTGAATTACTTGGTGTTTTTCAATGTTGAGGTTGTTGTTGCATTTGTTGGTGTTTTTGAATGTTGAGGTTGTTGCTGAATATGTTGGTGATTTTCAATATTGAGGTTCTTGTTGAATTTGTTGGTGTTTTTCAATGTTGGGGTTATTGTTGAATTTTTTGCTGTTTTTCATTGTTGAGGTTTTTTTTTGAATTTCTAGGTCTTTTTCAATATTGAGGTTGATGCACCTGTTGGTGTTTTTCAAAGTTGAGGTTGTTGTTGAATTTTTTGATATTTTTCATTGTTGTGGTTTTTTTTGAATTTGTTGGTCTTTTTGAATGTTGAGGTTGTTTTTGAATTTTTTGGTGTTTTTGATTGTTGAGGTTTCTGTTGAATTTGCTGGTGTTTTTGAATGTTGAGGTTGTTGTTGAATTTTTTGATGTTTTTCATTGTTGAGGTTTTTGTTGAATTTGTTGGTGTTTTTCAATGTTGGGTTTGTTGTTGAATTTTTTGGTGTTTTTCATTGTTGAGGTTGTTGTTGAAATTGTTGGAGTTTTCCAATGTTGAGATTGTTATTGAATTTTTTGGCGTTTTTCATTGCTGAGGTTGTTGTTGAATTTTTTGATGTTATTCATTCAATAACAACCTCAATATTGAAAATCACCAGCAAATTCAACAACAACCTCAACAGGTTGTTGTTGAATTTGCTGGTGATTTTCAATATTGAGGTTGTTGTTGAATTTATTGGTGTGATCAATGGTTTTTTTTGAACTTTTTTGTGTTTTTCAAATTTGAGGTTGCTGTTGAATTTGTTGCTGTTTTTCAATGTTGAGGTTGTTGAATTTGTTGGTGTTTTTGAATGTTGAGGTTGTTGTTGAATTTTTTTTAGTGATTTTCATTGTTGAGGTTGTTGTTGAATTTATTGGTGTTATCAATGGTTTTTTTTTACTTTTTTTTATTTTTCAAAGATCAGGTTGCAGTTGAATTTGTTGGTGTTTTTCGAAGTTGAGGTTGTTGTTTAATTTTTCGAATTTTTTCATTGTTGAGGTTGTTGTTGAATTTGCCGCTCTTTTTCAATGATGAGGTTGTTGAAATTGTTGGTATTTTTCGAAGTTGAGGTTGTTGTTGAATTTTTTGGTGTTTTTGAATGGTGAGGTTTTTGTTGAATCTGTTGGTGTTTTTGAATGTTGAGGTTGTTGTTGAATTTATTGATGCTTTCAATGTTTTTTTAAAAACTGTTTTGTATTTTTCAAAGTTGAGGTTGCAGGTGAATTTGTTGGTGTTTTTCAATGTAGAGGATGTTGAATTTGTTGGTGTTTTTCAAAGTTGAGGTTGTTGTTCAATTTTTTGGTATTTTACAATGTTGTGGTTGTTGTTGAATTTGTGGGTGATTTTCAATATTGAGGTTGTTGTTGAATTTATTGGTGTTTTCAATGCTTTTTTTAGAACTTTTTTGTATTTTTCAAAGTTGAGGTTGCATTTGAATTTGTTGCTGTTTTTCAATGTTGAGGTTTTTGAATTTGTTGGTGTATTTCAAAGTTGAGCATGTTGTTGAATATTTTTTGGTGTTTTTCATTGTTGAGGTTGTTGTTGAATTTGTTGGTGTTTTTGAATGTTGAGGTTGTTGTTGAATTTTTTTTAGTGATTTTCATTGTTGAGGTTGTTGTTCAATTTGCTGGTGTTTTGCAATGTTGAGTTTGTTGTTGACTTTGTTGGTGATTTTCAATATTGAGGTTGTTGTTGAATTTATTGGTGTTATCAATGGTTTTTTTTTAACTTTTTTTTATTTTTCAAAGATCAGGTTGCAGTTGAATTTGTTGGTGTTTTTCGAAGTTGAGGTTGTTGTTTAATTTTTCGAATTTTTTCATTGTTGAGGTTGTTGTTGAATTTGCCGCTCTTTTTCAATGATGAGGTTGTTGAATTTGTTGGTATTTTTCGAAGTTGAGGTTGTTGTTGAATTTTTTGGTGTTTTTGAATGTTGAGATTGTTTAATTTGTGGGTGTTTTTCAAAGTTGAGGATTTTGTTGAATTTTTTGGTGTTTTTCATTGTTGAGGCTTTTGTTGAATCTGTTGGTGTTTTTGAATGTTGACGTTGTTGTTAAATTTATTGGTGTTATCAATGTTTTTTTAAAAACTATATTGTATTTTTCAAAGTTGAGGTTGCAGGTGAATTTGTTGCTGTTTTTCAATGTAGAGGATGTTGAATTTGTTGGTGTTTTTCAAACTTGAGGTTGTTGTTCAATTTTTAGGTGTTTTGCAATGTTGTGGTTGTTGTTGAATTTGTGGGTGATTTTCAATATTGAGGTTGTTGTTGAATTTATTGGTGTTTTCAATGCTTTTTTTAGAACTTTTTTGTATTTTTCAAAGTTGAGGTTGCAGTTGAATTTGTTGCTCTTTTTCAATGTTGAGGTTTTTGAATTAGTTGGTGTATTTCAAAGTTGAGCATGTTGTTGAATATTTTTTGGTGTTTTTCATTGTTGAGGTTGTTGTTGAATTTTTTTATGTTTTTCATTGTTGATGTTGTTGTTGAATTTGCTGCTGTTTTTAAATGTTGAGGTTTTTGAATTTGTTTGTGTTTTTCAAAGTTGAGGGTGTTGTTGAATTTGTTGTTGATATTCAAT
Source organism: Cetorhinus maximus (assembly GCF_964194155.1). Taxonomy (NCBI): domain Eukaryota; kingdom Metazoa; phylum Chordata; class Chondrichthyes; order Lamniformes; family Cetorhinidae; genus Cetorhinus; species Cetorhinus maximus. The sequence continues at coordinate 124,806 of NW_027596362.1, forward strand.
ATTGAGGTTGTTGTTGAATTTGCTTTGTGTTTTTCAATGTTGAGGTTGTTGAATTACTTGGTGTTTTTCAATGTTGAGGTTGTTGTTGCATTTGTTGGTGTTTTTGAATGTTGAGGTTGTTGCTGAATATGTTGGTGATTTTCAATATTGAGGTTCTTGTTGAATTTGTTGGTGTTTTTCAATGTTGGGGTTGTTGTTGAATTTTTTGCTGTTTTTCATTGTTGAGGTTTTTTTTTGAATTTCTAGGTCTTTTTCAATATTGAGGTTGATGCACCTGTTGGTGTTTTTCAAAGTTGAGGTTGTTGTTGAATTTTTTGATATTTTTCATTGTTGTGGTTTTTTTTGAATTTGTTGGTCTTTTTGAATGTTGAGGTTGTTTTTGAATTTTTTGGTGTTTTTGATTGTTGAGGTTTCTGTTGAATTTGCTGGTGTTTTTGAATGTTGAGGTTGTTGTTGAATTTTTTGATGTTTTTCATTGTTGAGGTTTTTGTTGAATTTGTTGGTGTTTTTCAATGTTGGGTTTGTTGTTGAATTTTTTGGTGTTTTTCATTGTTGAGGTTGTTGTTGAAATTGTTGGAGTTTTCCAATGTTGAGATTGTTATTGAATTTTTTGGCGTTTTTCATTGCTGAGGTTGTTGTTGAATTTTTTGATGTTATTCATTCAATAACAACCTCAATATTGAAAATCACCAGCAAATTCAACAACAACCTCAACAGGTTGTTGTTGAATTTGCTGGTGATTTTCAATATTGAGGTTGTTGTTGAATTTATTGGTGTGATCAATGGTTTTTTTTTAACTTTTTTGTGTTTTTCAAATTTGAGGTTGCTGTTGAATTTGTTGCTGTTTTTCAATGTTGAGGTTGTTGAATTTGTTGGTGTTTTTGAATGTTGAGGTTGTCGTTGAATTTTTTTTAGTGATTTTCATTGTTGAGGTTGTTGTTGAATTTATTGGTGTTATCAATGGTTTTTTTTTTAACTTTTTTTTATTTTTCAAAGATCAGGTTGCAGTTGAATTTGTTGGTGTTTTTCGAAGTTGAGGTTGTTGTTTAATTTTTCGAATTTTTTCATTGTTGAGGTTGTTGTTGAATTTGCCGCTCTTTTTCAATGATGAGGTTGTTGAAATTGTTGGTATTTTTCGAAGTTGAGGTTGTTGTTGAATTTTTTGGTGTTTTTGAATGGTGAGGTTTTTGTTGAATCTGTTGGTGTTTTTGAATGTTGAGGTTGTTGTTGAATTTATTGGTGCTTTCAATGTTTTTTTAAAAACTGTTTTGTATTTTTCAAAGTTGAGGTTGCAGGTGAATTTGTTGGTGTTTTTCAATGTAGAGGATGTTGAATTTGTTGGTGTTTTTCAAAGTTGAGGTTGTTGTTCAATTTTTTGGTATTTTACAATGTTGTGGTTGTTGTTGAATTTGTGGGTGATTTTCAATATTGAGGTTGTTGTTGAATTTATTGGTGTTTTCAACGCCTTTTTTTAGAACTTTTTTGTATTTTTCAAAGTTGAGGTTGCAGTTGAATTTGTTGCTGTTTTTCAATGTTGAGGTTTTTGAATTTGTTGGTGTATTTTAAAGTTGAGCATGTTGTTGAATATTTTTTGGTGTTTTTCATTGTTGAGGTTGTTGTTGAATTTGTTGGTGTTTTTGAATGTTGAGGTTGTTGTTGAATTTTTTTTAGTGATTTTCATTGTTGAGGTTGTTGTTCAATTTGCTGGTGTTTTTCAATGTTGAGTTTGTTGTTGACTTTGTTGGTGATTTTCAATATTGAGGTTGTTGTTGAATTTATTGGTGTTATCAATGGTTTTTTTTTAACTTTTTTTTATTTTTCAAAGATCAGGTTGCAGTTGAATTTGTTGGTGTTTTTCGAAGTTGAGGTTGTTGTTTAATTTTTCGAATTTTTTCATTGTTGAGGTTGTTGTTGAATTTGCCGCTCTTTTTCAATGATGAGGTTGTTGAATTTGTTGGTATTTTTCGAAATTGAGGTTGTGGTTGAATTTTTTGGTGTTTTTGAATGTTGAGATTGTTTAATTTGTGGGTGTTTTTCAAAGTTGAGGATTTTGTTGAATTTTTTGGTGTTTTTCATTGTTGAGGCTTTTGTTGAATCTGTTGGTGTTTTTGAATGTTGACGTTGTTGTTAAATTTATTGGTGTTATCAATGTTTTTTTAAAAACTATATTGTATTTTTCAAAGTTGAGGTTGCAGGTGAATTTGTTGCTGTTTTTCAATGTAGAGGATGTTGAATTTGTTGGTGTTTTTCAAACTTGAGGTTGTTGTTCAATTTTTAGGTGTTTTGCAATGTTGTGGTTGTTGTTGAATTTGTGGGTGATTTTCAATATTGAGGTTGTTGTTGAATTTATTGGTGTTTTCAATGCTTTTTTTAGAACTTTTTTGTATTTTTCAAAGTTGAGGTTGCAGTTGAATTTGTTGCTGTTTTTCAATGTTGAGGTTTTTGAATTTGTTGGTGTATTTCAAAGTTGAGCATGTTGTTGAATATTTTTTGGTGTTTTTCATTGTTGAGGTTGTTGTTGAATTTGTTGGTGTTTTTGAATGTTGAGGTTGTTGTTGAATTTTTTTTAGTGATTTTCATTGTTGAGGTTGTTGTTCAATTTGCTGGTGTTTTTCAATGTTGAGTTTGTTGTTGACTTTGTTGGTGATTTTCAATATTGAGGTTGTTGTTGAATTTATTGGTGTTATCAATGGTTTTTTTTTAACTTTTTTTTATTTTTCAAAGATCAGGTTGCAGTTGAATTTGTTGGTGTTTTTCGAAGTTGAGGTTGTTGTTTAATTTTTCGAATTTTTTCATTGTTGAGGTTGTTGTTGAATTTGCCGCTCTTTTTCAATGATGAGGTTGTTGAATTTGTTGGTATTTTTCGAAATTGAGGTTGTGGTTGAATTTTTTGGTGTTTTTGAATGTTGAGATTGTTTAATTTGTGGGTGTTTTTCAAAGTTGAGGATTTTGTTGAATTTTTTGGTGTTTTTCATTGTTGAGGCTTTTGTTGAATCTGTTGGTGTTTTTGAATGTTGACGTTGTTGTTAAATTTATTGGTGTTATCAATGTTTTTTTAAAAACTATATTGTATTTTTCAAAGTTGAGGTTGCAGGTGAATTTGTTGCTGTTTTTCAATGTAGAGGATGTTGAATTTGTTGGTGTTTTTCAAACTTGAGGTTGTTGTTCAATTTTTAGGTGTTTTGCAATGTTGTGGTTGTTGTTGAATTTGTGGGTGATTTTCAATATTGAGGTTGTTGTTGAATTTATTGGTGTTTTCAATGCTTTTTTTAGAACTTTTTTGTATTTTTCAAAGTTGAGGTTGCAGTTGAATTTGTTGCTCTTTTTCAATGTTGAGGTTTTTGAATTAGTTGGTGTATTTCAAAGTTGAGCATGTTGTTGAATATTTTTTGGTGTTTTTCATTGTTGAGGTTGTTGTTGAATTTGTTGGTGTTTTGCAATGTTGAGGTTGTTGTTTACTTTTTTGGTGATTTTCAACATTGAACTGTTGTTTAATTTATTTGTGTTATCATTGGTATTTATTGAACTTTTTTTTATTTTTCAAAGTTGAGGTTGAAGTTGAATTTGTTGGCGTTTATCAAAGTTGAGGTTGTTGTTGAATTTTTTTATGTTTTTCATTGTTGATGTTGTTGTTGAATTTGCTGCTGTTTTTAAATGTTGAGGTTTTTGAATTTGTTTGTGTTTTTCAAAGTTGAGGGTGTTGTTGAATTTGTTGTTGATATTCACTGTTGAGGTTGTTGAATTACTTGGTGTTTTTCAATGTTGAGGTTGTTGTTGCATTTGTTGGTGTTTTTGAATGTTGAGGTTGTTGCTGAATATGTTGGTGATTTTCAATATTGAGGTTCTTGTTGAATTTGTTGGTGTTTTTCAATGTTGGGGTTGTTGTTGAATTTTTTGCTGTTTTTCATTGTTGAGGTTTTTTTTTGAATTTCTAGGTCTTTTTCAATATTGAGGTTGATGCACCTGTTGGTGTTTTTCAAAGTTGAGGTTGTTGTTGAATTTTTTGATATTTTTCATTGTTGTGGTTTTTTTTGAATTTGTTGGTCTTTTTGAATGTTGAGGTTGTTTTTGAATTTTTTGGTGTTTTTGATTGTTGAGGTTTCTGTTGAATTTGCTGGTGTTTTTGAATGTTGAGGTTGTTGTTGAATTTTTTGATGTTTTTCATTGTTGAGGTTTTTGTTGAATTTGTTGGTGTTTTTCAATGTTGGGTTTGTTGTTGAATTTTTTGGTGTTTTTCATTGTTGAGGTTGTTGTTGAAATTGTTGGAGTTTTCCAATGTTGAGATTGTTATTGAATTTTTTGGCGTTTTTCATTGCTGAGGTTGTTGTTGAATTTTTTGATGTTATTCATTCAATAACAACCTCAATATTGAAAATCACCAGCAAATTCAACAACAACCTCAACAGGTTGTTGTTGAATTTGCTGGTGATTTTCAATATTGAGGTTGTTGTTGAATTTATTGGTGTGATCAATGGTTCTTTTTGAACTTTTTTGTGTTTTTCAAATTTGAGGTTGCTGTTGAATTTGTTGCTGTTTTTCAATGTTGAGGTTGTTGAATTTGTTGGTGTTTTTCGAAGTTGAGGTTGTTGTTTAATTTTTCGAATTTTTTCATTGTTGAGGTTGTTGTTGAATTTGCCGCTCTTTTTCAATGATGAGGTTGTTGAAATTGTTGGTATTTTTCGAAGTTGAGGTTGTTGTTGAATTTTTTGGTGTTTTTGAATGGTGAGGTTTTTGTTGAATCTGTTGGTGTTTTTGAATGTTGAGGTTGTTGTTGAATTTATTGGTGCTTTCAATGTTTTTTTAAAAACTGTTTTGTATTTTTCAAAGTTGAGGTTGCAGGTGAATTTGTTGGTGTTTTTCAATGTAGAGGATGTTGAATTTGTTGGTGTTTTTCAAAGTTGAGGTTGTTGTTCAATTTTTTGGTATTTTACAATGTTGTGGTTGTTGTTGAATTTGTGGGTGATTTTCAATATTGAGGTTGTTGTTGAATTTATTGGTGTTTTCAACGCCTTTTTTTAGAACTTTTTTGTATTTTTCAAAGTTGAGGTTGCAGTTGAATTTGTTGCTGTTTTTCAATGTTGAGGTTTTTGAATTTGTTGGTGTATTTTAAAGTTGAGCATGTTGTTGAATATTTTTTGGTGTTTTTCATTGTTGAGGTTGTTGTTGAATTTGTTGGTGTTTTTGAATGTTGAGGTTGTTGTTGAATTTTTTTTAGTGATTTTCATTGTTGAGGTTGTTGTTCAATTTGCTGGTGTTTTTCAATGTTGAGTTTGTTGTTGACTTTGTTGGTGATTTTCAATATTGAGGTTGTTGTTGAATTTATTGGTGTTATCAATGGTTTTTTTTTAACTTTTTTTTATTTTTCAAAGATCAGGTTGCAGTTGAATTTGTTGGTGTTTTTCGAAGTTGAGGTTGTTGTTTAATTTTTCGAATTTTTTCATTGTTGAGGTTGTTGTTGAATTTGCCGCTCTTTTTCAATGATGAGGTTGTTGAATTTGTTGGTATTTTTCGAAATTGAGGTTGTGGTTGAATTTTTTGGTGTTTTTGAATGTTGAGATTGTTTAATTTGTGGGTGTTTTTCAAAGTTGAGGATTTTGTTGAATTTTTTGGTGTTTTTCATTGTTGAGGCTTTTGTTGAATCTGTTGGTGTTTTTGAATGTTGACGTTGTTGTTAAATTTATTGGTGTTATCAATGTTTTTTTAAAAACTATATTGTATTTTTCAAAGTTGAGGTTGCAGGTGAATTTGTTGCTGTTTTTCAATGTAGAGGATGTTGAATTTGTTGGTGTTTTTCAAACTTGAGGTTGTTGTTCAATTTTTAGGTGTTTTGCAATGTTGTGGTTGTTGTTGAATTTGTGGGTGATTTTCAATATTGAGGTTGTTGTTGAATTTATTGGTGTTTTCAATGCTTTTTTTAGAACTTTTTTGTATTTTTCAAAGTTGAGGTTGCAGTTGAATTTGTTGCTCTTTTTCAATGTTGAGGTTTTTGAATTAGTTGGTGTATTTCAAAGTTGAGCATGTTGTTGAATATTTTTTGGTGTTTTTCATTGTTGAGGTTGTTGTTGAATTTGTTGGTGTTTTGCAATGTTGAGGTTGTTGTTTACTTTTTTGGTGATTTTCAACATTGAACTGTTGTTTAATTTATTTGTGTTATCATTGGTATTTATTGAACTTTTTTTTATTTTTCAAAGTTGAGGTTGAAGTTGAATTTGTTGGCGTTTATCAAAGTTGAGGTTGTTGTTGAATTTTTTTATGTTTTTCATTGTTGATGTTGTTGTTGAATTTGCTGCTGTTTTTAAATGTTGAGGTTTTTGAATTTGTTTGTGTTTTTCAAAGTTGAGGGTGTTGTTGAATTTGTTGTTGATATTCACTGTTGAGGTTGTTGAATTACTTGGTGTTTTTCAATGTTGAGGTTGTTGTTGCATTTGTTGGTGTTTTTGAATGTTGAGGTTGTTGCTGAATATGTTGGTGATTTTCAATATTGAGGTTCTTGTTGAATTTGTTGGTGTTTTTCAATGTTGGGGTTGTTGTTGAATTTTTTGCTGTTTTTCATTGTTGAGGTTTTTTTTTGAATTTCTAGGTCTTTTTCAATATTGAGGTTGATGCACCTGTTGGTGTTTTTCAAAGTTGAGGTTGTTGTTGAATTTTTTGATATTTTTCATTGTTGTGGTTTTTTTTGAATTTGTTGGTCTTTTTGAATGTTGAGGTTGTTTTTGAATTTTTTGGTGTTTTTGATTGTTGAGGTTTCTGTTGAATTTGCTGGTGTTTTTGAATGTTGAGGTTGTTGTTGAATTTTTTGATGTTTTTCATTGTTGAGGTTTTTGTTGAATTTGTTGGTGTTTTTCAATGTTGGGTTTGTTGTTGAATTTTTTGGTGTTTTTCATTGTTGAGGTTGTTGTTGAAATTGTTGGAGTTTTCCAATGTTGAGATTGTTATTGAATTTTTTGGCGTTTTTCATTGCTGAGGTTGTTGTTGAATTTTTTGATGTTATTCATTCAATAACAACCTCAATATTGAAAATCACCAGCAAATTCAACAACAACCTCAACAGGTTGTTGTTGAATTTGCTGGTGATTTTCAATATTGAGGTTGTTGTTGAATTTATTGGTGTGATCAATGGTTTTTTTTGAACTTTTTTGTGTTTTTCAAATTTGAGGTTGCTGTTGAATTTGTTGCTGTTTTTCAATGTTGAGGTTGTTGAATTTGTTGGTGTTTTTCGAAGTTGAGTTTGTTGTTTAATTTTTCGAATTTTTTCATTGTTGAGGTTGTTGTTGAATTTGCCGCTCTTTTTCAATGATGAGGTTGTTGAAATTGTTGGTATTTTTCGAAGTTGATGTTGTTGTTGAATTTTTTGGTGTTTTTGAATGGTGAGGTTTTTGTTGAATCTGTTGGTGTTTTTGAATGTTGAGGTTGTTGTTGAATTTATTGGTGCTTTCAATGTTTTTTTAAAAACTGTTTTGTATTTTTCAAAGTTGAGGTTGCAGGTGAATTTGTTGCTGTTTTTCAATGTAGAGGATGTTGAATTTGTTGGTGTTTTTCAAACTTGAGGTTGTTGTTCAATTTTTAGGTGTTTTGCAATGTTGTGGTTGTTGTTGAATTTGTGGGTGATTTTCAATATTGAGGTTGTTGTTGAATTTATTGGTGTTTTCAATGCTTTTTTTAGAACTTTTTTGTATTTTTCAAAGTTGAGGTTGCAGTTGAATTTGTTGCTCTTTTTCAATGTTGAGGTTTTTGAATTAGTTGGTGTATTTCAAAGTTGAGCATGTTGTTGAATATTTTTTGGTGTTTTTCATTGTTGAGGTTGTTGTTGAATTTGTTGGTGTTTTGCAATGTTGAGGTTGTTGTTTACTTTTTTGGTGATTTTCAACATTGAACTGTTGTTTAATTTATTTGTGTTATCATTGGTATTTATTGAACTTTTTTTTATTTTTCAAAGTTGAGGTTGAAGTTGAATTTGTTGGCGTTTATCAAAGTTGAGGTTGTTGTTGAATTTTTTTATGTTTTTCATTGTTGATGTTGTTGTTGAATTTGCTGCTGTTTTTAAATGTTGAGGTTTTTGAATTTGTTTGTGTTTTTCAAAGTTGAGGGTGTTGTTGAATTTGTTGTTGATATTCAATATTGAGGTTGTTGTTGAATTTGCTTTGTGTTTTTCAATGTTGAGGTTGTTGAATTACTTGGTGTTTTTCAATGTTGAGGTTGTTGTTGCATTTGTTGGTGTTTTTGAATGTTGAGGTTGTTGCTGAATATGTTGGTGATTTTCAATATTGAGGTTCTTGTTGAATTTGTTGGTGTTTTTCAATGTTGGGGTTGTTGTTGAATTTTTTGCTGTTTTTCATTGTTGAGGTTTTTTTTTGAATTTCTAGGTCTTTTTCAATATTGAGGTTGATGCACCTGTTGGTGTTTTTCAAAGTTGAGGTTGTTGTTGAATTTTTTGATATTTTTCATTGTTGTGGTTTTTTTTGAATTTGTTGGTCTTTTTGAATGTTGAGGTTGTTTTTGAATTTTTTGGTGTTTTTGATTGTTGAGGTTTCTGTTGAATTTGCTGGTGTTTTTGAATGTTGAGGTTGTTGTTGAATTTTTTGATGTTTTTCATTGTTGAGGTTTTTGTTGAATTTGTTGGTGTTTTTCAATGTTGGGTTTGTTGTTGAATTTTTTGGTGTTTTTCATTGTTGAGGTTGTTGTTGAAATTGTTGGAGTTTTCCAATGTTGAGATTGTTATTGAATTTTTTGGCGTTTTTCATTGCTGAGGTTGTTGTTGAATTTTTTGATGTTATTCATTCAATAACAACCTCAATATTGAAAATCACCAGCAAATTCAACAACAACCTCAACAGGTTGTTGTTGAATTTGCTGGTGATTTTCAATATTGAGGTTGTTGTTGAATTTATTGGTGTGATCAATGGTTTTTTTTGAACTTTTTTGTGTTTTTCAAATTTGAGGTTGCTGTTGAATTTGTTGCTGTTTTTCAATGTTGAGGTTGTTGAATTTGTTGGTGTTTTTCGAAGTTGAGTTTGTTGTTTAATTTTTCGAATTTTTTCATTGTTGAGGTTGTTGTTGAATTTGCCGCTCTTTTTCAATGATGAGGTTGTTGAAATTGTTGGTATTTTTCGAAGTTGATGTTGTTGTTGAATTTTTTGGTGTTTTTGAATGGTGAGGTTTTTGTTGAATCTGTTGGTGTTTTTGAATGTTGAGGTTGTTGTTGAATTTATTGGTGCTTTCAATGTTTTTTTAAAAACTGTTTTGTATTTTTCAAAGTTGAGGTTGCAGGTGAATTTGTTGCTGTTTTTCAATGTAGAGGATGTTGAATTTGTTGGTGTTTTTCAAACTTGAGGTTGTTGTTCAATTTTTAGGTGTTTTGCAATGTTGTGGTTGTTGTTGAATTTGTGGGTGATTTTCAATATTGAGGTTGTTGTTGAATTTATTGGTGTTTTCAATGCTTTTTTTAGAACTTTTTTGTATTTTTCAAAGTTGAGGTTGCAGTTGAATTTGTTGCTCTTTTTCAATGTTGAGGTTTTTGAATTAGTTGGTGTATTTCAAAGTTGAGCATGTTGTTGAATATTTTTTGGTGTTTTTCATTGTTGAGGTTGTTGTTGAATTTGTTGGTGTTTTGCAATGTTGAGGTTGTTGTTTACTTTTTTGGTGATTTTCAACATTGAACTGTTGTTTAATTTATTTGTGTTATCATTGGTATTTATTGAACTTTTTTTTATTTTTCAAAGTTGAGGTTGAAGTTGAATTTGTTGGCGTTTATCAAAGTTGAGGTTGTTGTTGAATTTTTTTATGTTTTTCATTGTTGATGTTGTTGTTGAATTTGCTGCTGTTTTTAAATGTTGAGGTTTTTGAATTTGTTTGTGTTTTTCAAAGTTGAGGGTGTTGTTGAATTTGTTGTTGATATTCAATATTGAGGTTGTTGTTGAATTTGCTTTGTGTTTTTCAATGTTGAGGTTGTTGAATTACTTGGTGTTTTTCAATGTTGAGGTTGTTGTTGCATTTGTTGGTGTTTTTGAATGTTGAGGTTGTTGCTGAATATGTTGGTGATTTTCAATATTGAGGTTCTTGTTGAATTTGTTGGTGTTTTTCAATGTTGGGGTTGTTGTTGAATTTTTTGCTGTTTTTCATTGTTGAGGTTTTTTTTTGAATTTCTAGGTCTTTTTCAATATTGAGGTTGATGCACCTGTTGGTGTTTTTCAAAGTTGAGGTTGTTGTTGAATTTTTTGATATTTTTCATTGTTGTGGTTTTTTTTGAATTTGTTGGTCTTTTTGAATGTTGAGGTTGTTTTTGAATTTTTTGGTGTTTTTGATTGTTGAGGTTTCTGTTGAATTTGCTGGTGTTTTTGAATGTTGAGGTTGTTGTTGAATTTTTTGATGTTTTTCATTGTTGAGGTTTTTGTTGAATTTGTTGGTGTTTTTCAATGTTGGGTTTGTTGTTGAATTTTTTGGTGTTTTTCATTGTTGAGGTTGTTGTTGAAATTGTTGGAGTTTTCCAATGTTGAGATTGTTATTGAATTTTTTGGCGTTTTTCATTGCTGAGGTTGTTGTTGAATTTTTTGATGTTATTCATTCAATAACAACCTCAATATTGAAAATCACCAGCAAATTCAACAACAACCTCAACAGGTTGTTGTTGAATTTGCTGGTGATTTTCAATATTGAGGTTGTTGTTGAATTTATTGGTGTGATCAATGGTTTTTTTTGAACTTTTTTGTGTTTTTCAAATTTGAGGTTGCTGTTGAATTTGTTGCTGTTTTTCAATGTTGAGGTTGTTGAATTTGTTGGTGTTTTTGAATGTTGAGGTTGTTGTTGAATTTTTTTTAGTGATTTTCATTGTTGAGGTTGTTGTTGATTTTATTGGTGTTATCAATGGTTTTTTTTTTTACTTTTTTTTATTTTTCAAAGATCAGGTTGCAGTTGAATTTGTTGGTGTTTTTCGAAGTTGAGGTTGTTGTTTAATTTTTCGAATTTTTTCATTGTTGAGGTTGTTGTTGAATTTGCCGCTCTTTTTCAATGATGAGGTTGTTGAAATTGTTGGTATTTTTCGAAGTTGAGGTTGTTGTTGAATTTTTTGGTGTTTTTGAATGGTGAGGTTTTTGTTGAATCTGTTGGTGTTTTTGAATGTTGAGGTTGTTGTTGAATTTATTGGTGCTTTCAATGTTTTTTTAAAAACTGTTTTGTATTTTTCAAAGTTGAGGTTGCAGGTGAATTTGTTGCTGTTTTTCAATGTAGAGGATGTTGAATTTGTTGGTGTTTTTCAAAGTTGAGGTTGTTGTTCAATTTTTTGGTATTTTACAATGTTGTGGTTGTTGTTGAATTTGTGGGTGATTTTCAATATTGAGGTTGTTGTTGAATTTATTGGTGTTTTCAATGCTTTTTTTAGAACTTTTTTGTATTTTTCAAAGTTGAGGTTGCAGTTGAATTTGTTGCTGTTTTTCAATGTTGAGGTTTTTGAATTTGTTGGTGTATTTCAAAGTTGAGCATGTTGTTGAATATTTTTTGGTGTTTTTCATTGTTGAGGTTGTTGTTGAATTTGTTGGTGTTTTTGAATGTTGAGGTTGTTGTTGAATTTTTTTTAGTGATTTTCATTGTTGAGGTTGTTGTTCAATTTGCTGGTGTTTTGCAATGTTGAGTTTGTTGTTGACTTTGTTGGTGATTTTCAATATTGAGGTTGTTGTTGAATTTATTGGTGTTATCAATGGTTTTTTTTTAACTTTTTTTTATTTTTCAAAGATCAGGTTGCAGTTGAATTTGTTGGTGTTTTTCGAAGTTGAGGTTGTTGTTTAATTTTTCGAATTTTTTCATTGTTGAGGTTGTTGTTGAATTTGCCGCTCTTTTTCAATGATGAGGTTGTTGAATTTGTTGGTATTTTTCGAAGTTGAGGTTGTGGTTGAATTTTTTGGTGTTTTTGAATGTTGAGATTGTTTAATTTGTGGGTGTTTTTCAAAGTTGAGGATTTTGTTGAATTTTTTGGTGTTTTTCATTGTTGAGGCTTTTGTTGAATCTGTTGGTGTTTTTGAATGTTGACGTTGTTGTTAAATTTATTGGTGTTATCAATGTTTTTTTAAAAACTATTTTGTATTTTTCAAAGTTGAGGTTGCAGGTGAATTTGTTGCTGTTTTTCAATGTAGAGGATGTTGAATTTGTTGGTGTTTTTCAAACTTGAGGTTGTTGTTCAATTTTTAGGTGTTTTGCAATGTTGTGGTTGTTGTTTGAATTTGTGGGTGATTTTCAATATTGAGGTTGTTGTTGAATTTATTGGTGTTTTCAATGCTTTTTTTAGAACTTTTTTGTATTTTTCAAAGTTGAGGTTGCAGTTGAATTTGTTGCTCTTTTTCAATGTTGAGGTTTTTGAATTAGTTGGTGTATTTCAAAGTTGAGCATGTTGTTGAATATTTTTTGGTGTTTTTCATTGTTGAGGTTGTTGTTGAATTTGTTGGTGTTTTGCAATGTTGAGGTTGTTGTTTACTTTTTTGGTGATTTTCAACATTGAACTGTTGTTTAATTTATTTGTGTTATCATTGGTATTTATTGAACTTTTTTTTATTTTTCAAAGTTGAGGTTGAAGTTGAATTTGTTGGCGTTTATCAAAGTTGAGGTTGTTGTTGAATTTTTTTATGTTTTTCATTGTTGATGTTGTTGTTGAATTTGCTGCTGTTTTTAAATGTTGAGGTTTTTGAATTTGTTTGTGTTTTTCAAAGTTGAGGGTGTTGTTGAATTTGTTGTTGATATTCAATGTTGAGGTTGTTGAATTACTTGGTGTTTTTCAATGTTGAGGTTGTTGTTGCATTTGTTGGTGTTTTTGAATGTTGAGGTTGTTGCTGAATATGTTGGTGATTTTCAATATTGAGGTTCTTGTTGAATTTGTTGGTGTTTTTCAATGTTGGGGTTGTTGTTGAATTTTTTTGCTGTTTTTCATTGTTGAGGTTTTTTTTTTGAATTTCTAGGTCTTTTTCAATATTGAGGTTGATGCACCTGTTGGTGTTTTTCAAAGTTGAGGTTGTTGTTGAATTTTTTGATATTTTTCATTGTTGTGGTTTTTTTTGAATTTGTTGGTCTTTTTGAATGTTGAGGTTGTTTTTGAATTTTTTGGTGTTTTTGATTGTTGAGGTTTCTGTTGAATTTGCTGGTGTTTTTGAATGTTGAGGTTGTTGTTGAATTTTTTGATGTTTTTCATTGTTGAGGTTTTTGTTGAATTTGCTGGTGTTTTTCAATGTTGGGTTTGTTGTTGAATTTTTTGGTGTTTTTCATTGTTGAGGTTGTTGTTGAAATTGTTGGAGTTTTCCAATGTTGAGATTGTTATTGAATTTTTTGGCGTTTTTCATTGCTGAGGTTGTTGTTGAATTTTTTGATGTTATTCATTCAATAACAACCTCAATATTGAAAATCACCAGCAAATTCAACAACAACCTCAACAGGTTGTTGTTGAATTTGCTGGTGATTTTCAATATTGAGGTTGTTGATGAATTTATTGGTGTGATCAATGGTTTTTTTTGAACTTTTTTGTGTTTTTCAAATTTGAGGTTGCTGTTGAATTTGTTGCTGTTTTTCAATGTTGAGGTTGTTGAATTTGTTGGTGTTTTTGAATGTTGAGGTTGTTGTTGAATTTTTTTTAGTGATTTTCATTGTTGAGGTTGTTGTTGAATTTATTGGTGTTATCAATGGTTTTTTTTTTAACTTTTTTTTATTTTTCAAAGATCAGGTTGCAGTTGAATTTGTTGGTGTTTTTCGAAGTTGAGGTTGTTGTTTAATTTTTCGAATTTTTTCATTGTTGAGGTTGTTGTTGAATTTGCCGCTCTTTTTCAATGATGAGGTTGTTGAAATTGTTGGTATTTTTCGAAGTTGAGGTTGTTGTTGAATTTTTTGGTGTTTTTGAATGGTGAGGTTTTTGTTGAATCTGTTGGTGTTTTTGAATGTTGAGGTTGTCGTTGAATTTATTGGTGCTTTCAACGTTTTTTTAAAAACTGTTTTGTATTTTTCAAAGTTGAGGTTGCAGGTGAATTTGTTGGTGTTTTTCAATGTAGAGGATGTTGAATTTGTTGGTGTTTTTCAAAGTTGAGGTTGTTGTTCAATTTTTTGGTATTTTACAATGTTGTGGTTGTTGTTGAATTTGTGGGTGATTTTCAATATTGAGGTTGTTGTTGAATTTATTGGTGTTTTCAATGCTTTTTTTAGAACTTTTTTGTATTTTTCAAAGTTGAGGTTGCAGTTGAATTTGTTGCTGTTTTTCAATGTTGAGGTTTTTGAATTTGTTGGTGTATTTCAAAGTTGAGCATGTTGTTGAATATTTTTTGGTGTTTTTCATTGTTGAGGTTGTTGTTGAATTTGTTGGTGTTTTTGAATGTTGAGGTTGTTGTTGAATTTTTTTTAGTGATTTTCATTGATGAGGTTGTTGTTCAATTTGCTGGTGTTTTGCAATGTTGAGTTTGTTGTTGACTTTGTTGGTGATTTTCAATATTGAGGTTGTTGTTGAATTTATTGGTGTTATCAATGGTTTTTTTTTAACTTTTTTTTATTTTTCAAAGATCAGGTTGCAGTTGAATTTGTTGGTGTTTTTCGAAGTTGAGGTTGTTGTTTAATTTTTCGAATTTTTTCATTGTTGAGGTTGTTGTTGAATTTGCCGCTCTTTTTCAATGATGAGGTTGCTGAATTTGTTGGTATTTTTCGAAAGTTGAGGTTGTTGTTGAATTTTTTGGTGTTATTGAATGGTGAGGTTGTTGTTGAATTTTTTGGTGTTTTTGAATGTTGAGGTTGTTGAATTTGTGGATTTGTGAATTTTTCAAAGTTGAGGATTTTGTTGAATTTTTTGGTGTTTTTCATTGTTGAGGTTTTTGTTGAATCTGCTGGCGTTTTTGAATGTTAAGGTTGTTGTTGAATTTATTGGTGCTTTCAATGTTTTTTTAAAAACTGTTTTGTATTTTTCAAAGTTCAGGTTGCAGGTGAATTTGTTGGTGTTTTTCAATGTAGAGGATGTTGAATATGTTGGTGTTTTTCAAAGTTGAGGATGTTGTTCAATTTTTTGGTGTTTTGCAATGTTGTGGTTGTTGTTGAATTTGTGGGTGATTTTCAATATTGAGGTTGTTGTTGAATTTATTGGTGTTTTCAATGCTTTTTTTAGAACTTTTTTGTATTTTTCAAAGTTGAGGTTGCAGTTGAATTTGTTGCTGTTTTTCAATGTTGAGATTTTTGAAATTGTTGGTGTATTTCAAAGTTGAGCATGTTGTTGAATATTTTTTGGTGTTTTTCATTGTTGAGGTTGTTGTTGAATTTGTTGGTGTTTTGCAATGTTGAGGTTGTTGTTTACTTTGTTGGTGACTTTCAATATTGAACTGTTGTTTAATTTATTGGTGTTATCATTGGTATTTTTTGAACTTTTTTTTATTTTTCAAAGTTGAGGTTGAAGTTGAATTTGTTGGCGTTTATCAAAGTTGAGGTTGTTATTGAATTTTTTAATGTTTTTCATTGTTGATGTTGTTGTTGAATTTGCTGCTCTTTTTAAATGTTGAGGTTGTTGAATTTGTTGGTGTTTTTCAAAGTTGAGGTTGTTGTTGTATTTGTTGGTGATATTCAATATTGAGGTTGTTGTTGAATTTGCTTTGTGTTTTTCAATGTTGAGGTTGTTGAATTTCTTGGTGTTTTTCAAAGTTGAGGTTGTTGTTGCATTTGTTGGTGTTTTTGAATGTTAAGGTTGTGTTGAATTGGTTGGTGTTTGTCAATGTTGAGGTTGTTGAATCTGTTGGTGTTTTTCAAAGTTGAGGTTGTTGTTGAATTTTTTGATCTTTTTCATTGTTGAGGTTTTTGTTGAATTTGTTGGTGATTTTCAATATTGAGGTCTTGTTGAATTTATTGGTGTTATCATTGGTTTTTTTTGAACTTTTTTTTATTTTTCAAAGTTGAGGTTGAAGTTGAATTTGTTGGTGTTTTTCAAATTTGAGGTTGTTGTTGAATTTGCTGCTCTTTTTAAATGTTGAGGTTGTTGAATTTGTTTGTGTTTTTCAAAGTTGAGGGTGTTGTTGAATTTGTTGTTGATATTCAATAGTGAGGTTGTTTTTGAATTTGCTTTGTGTTTTTCAATGTTGAGGTTGTTGAATTTCTTGGTGTTTTTCAAAGTTGAGGTTGTTGTTGCATTTGTTGGTGTTTTTGAATGTTGAGGGTGTTGTTGAATTTGTTGGTGATTTTCAATATTGAGGTTGTTGTTGAATTTGTTGGTGTTTTTCAATGTTGGGGTTGTTGTTGAATTTTTTTATGTTTTTCATTGTTGATGTTGTTGTTGAATTTGCTGCTGTTTTTAAATGTTGAGGTTTTTGAATTTGTTTGTGTTTTTCAAAGTTGAGGGTGTTGTTGAATTTGTTGTTGATATTCAATGTTGAGGTTGTTGAATTACTTGGTGTTTTTCAATGTTGAGGTTGTTGTTGCATTTGTTGGTGTTTTTGAATGTTGAGGTTGTTGTTGAATTTGTTGGTGATTTTCAATATTGAGGTTGTTGTTGAATTTGTTGGTGTTTTTCAATGTTGGGGTTGTTGTTGAATTTTTTGGTGTTTTTCATTGTTGAGGTTTTTATTGAATTTCTAGGTCTTTTTCAATGTTGAGTTTGTTGATACTGTTGCTGTTTTTCAAAGTTGAGGTTGTCGTTGAATTTTTTGGAGTTTTTCATTGTTGAGTTTTTTATTGACTTTGTTGGTGTTTTTGAATGGTGAGGTTGTTGTTGAAATTTTTGTTATTTTTCAATGTTGAGGTTGTTGTTGAATTTGTTGGTGATTTTCAATGCTGAGTTTGTTGTTGAATTTTTTGGTTTTTTTTCATTGTTGAGGTTGTGTTGAAATTGTTGGAGTTTTTCAATGTTGTGGTTGTTGTTGAATTTTTTGTTGTTTTTCATTGTTGAGGTTGTTGTTGAATTTTTTGATGTTATTCATTGTTGAGGTTGTTGTTGAATTTGTTGGTGATTTTCAATATTGAAGTTGTTGTTGAATTTATTGGTTTTATCAATGTGTTTTTTTGAACTTTTTTTTATTTTTCAAAGTTGAGGTTGAAGTTGAATTTGTTGGTGTTTTTCAAATTTGAGGTTGTTGTTGAAATTGCTGCTCTTTTTAAATGTTGAGGTTGTTGAATTTGTTGGTGTTTTTCGAAGTTGAGGTTGTTGTTGAATTTTTTGGTGTTTTTGAATGTTGAGATTGTTTAATTTGTGGGTGTTTTTCAAAGTTGAGGATTTTGTTGAATTTTTTGGTGTTTTTCATTGTTGAGGCTTTTGTTGAATCTGTTGGTGTTTTTGAATGTTGACGTTGTTGTTAAATTTATTGGTGTTATCAATGTTTTTTTAAAAACTATTTTGTATTTTTCAAAGTTGAGGTTGCAGGTGAATTTGTTGCTGTTTTTCAATGTAGAGGATGTTGAATTTGTTGGTGTTTTTCAAACTTGAGGTTGTTGTTCAATTTTTAGGTGTTTTGCAATGTTGTGGTTGTTGTTGAATTTGTGGGTGATTTTCAATATTGAGGTTGTTGTTGAATTTATTGGTGTTTTCAATGCTTTTTTTAGAACTTTTTTGTATTTTTCAAAGTTGAGGTTGCAGTTGAATTTGTTGCTCTTTTTCAATGTTGAGGTTTTTGAATTAGTTGGTGTATTTCAAAGTTGAGCATGTTGTTGAATATTTTTTGGTGTTTTTCATTGTTGAGGTTGTTGTTGAATTTGTTGGTGTTTTGCAATGTTGAGGTTGTTGTTTACTTTTTTGGTGATTTTCAATATTGAACTGTTGTTTAATTTATTTGTGTTATCATTGGTATTTATTGAACTTTTTTTTATTTTTCAAAGTTGAGGTTGAAGTTGAATTTTTTTATGTTTTTCATTGTTGATGTTGTTGTTGAATTTGCTGCTGTTTTTAAATGTTGAGGTTTTTGAATTTGTTTGTGTTTTTCAAAGTTGAGGGTGTTGTTGAATTTGTTGTTGATATTCAATATTGAGGTTGTTGTTGAATTTGCTTTGTGTTTTTCAATGTTGAGGTTGTTGAATTACTTGGTGTTTTTCAATGTTGAGGTTGTTGTTGCATTTGTTGGTGTTTTTGAATGTTGAGGTTGTTGCTGAATATGTTGGTGATTTTCAATATTGAGGTTCTTGTTGAATTTGTTGGTGTTTTTCAATGTTGGGGTTGTTGTTGAATTTTTGCTGTTTTTCATTGTTGAGGTTTTTTTTTGAATTTCTAGGTCTTTTTCAATATTGAGGTTGATGCACCTGTTGGTGTTTTTCAAAGTTGAGGTTGTTGTTGAATTTTTTGATATTTTTCATTGTTGTGGTTTTTTTTGAATTTGTTGGTCTTTTTGAATGTTGAGGTTGTTTTTGAATTTTTTGGTGTTTTTGATTGTTGAGGTTTCTGTTGAATTTGCTGGTGTTTTTGAATGTTGAGGTTGTTGTTGAATTTTTTTGATGTTTTTCATTGTTGAGGTTTTTGTTGAATTTGTTGGTGTTTTTCAATGTTGGGTTTGTTGTTGAATTTTTTGGTGTTTTTCATTGTTGAGGTTGTTGTTGAAATTGTTGGAGTTTTCCAATGTTGAGATTGTTATTGAATTTTTTGGCGTTTTTCATTGCTGAGGTTGTTGTTGAATTTTTTGATGTTATTCATTCAATAACAACCTCAATATTGAAAATCACCAGCAAATTCAACAACAACCTCAACAGGTTGTTGTTGAATTTGCTGGTGATTTTCAATATTGAGGTTGTTGTTGAATTTATTGGTGTGATCAATGGTTTTTTTTGAACTTTTTTGTGTTTTTCAAATTTGAGGTTGCTGTTGAATTTGTTGCTGTTTTTCAATGTTGAGGTTGTTGAATTTGTTGGTGTTTTTGAATGTTGAGGTTGTTGTTGAATTTTTTTTAGTGATTTTCATTGTTGAGGTTGTTGTTGAATTTATTGGTGTTATCAATGGTTTTTTTTTACTTTTTTTTATTTTTCAAAGATCAGGTTGCAGTTGAATTTGTTGGTGTTTTTCGAAGTTGAGGTTGTTGTTTAATTTTTCGAATTTTTTCATTGTTGAGGTTGTTGTTGAATTTGCCGCTCTTTTTCAATGATGAGGTTGTTGAAATTGTTGGTATTTTTCGAAGTTGAGGTTGTTGTTGAATTTTTTGGTGTTTTTGAATGGTGAGGTTTTTGTTGAATCTGTTGGTGTTTTTGAATGTTGAGGTTGTTGTTGAATTTATTGGTGCTTTCAATGTTTTTTTAAAAACTGTTTTGTATTTTTCAAAGTTGAGGTTGCAGGTGAATTTGTTGCTGTTTTTCAATGTAGAGGATGTTGAATTTGTTGGTGTTTTTCAAAGTTGAGGTTGTTGTTCAATTTTTTGGTATTTTACAATGTTGTGGTTGTTGTTGAATTTGTGGGTGATTTTCAATATTGAGGTTGTTGTTGAATTTATTGGTGTTTTCAATGCTTTTTTTAGAACTTTTTTGTATTTTTCAAAGTTGAGGTTGCAGTTGAATTTGTTGCTGTTTTTCAATGTTGAGGTTTTTGAATTTGTTGGTGTATTTCAAAGTTGAGCATGTTGTTGAATATTTTTTGGTGTTTTTCATTGTTGAGGTTGTTGTTGAATTTGTTGGTGTTTTTGAATGTTGAGGTTGTTGTTGAATTTTTTTTAGTGATTTTCATTGTTGAGGTTGTTGTTCAATTTGCTGGTGTTTTGCAATGTTGAGTTTGTTGTTGACTTTGTTGGTGATTTTCAATATTGAGGTTGTTGTTGAATTTATTGGTGTTATCAATGGTTTTTTTTTAACTTTTTTTTATTTTTCAAAGATCAGGTTGCAGTTGAATTTGTTGGTGTTTTTCGAAGTTGAGGTTGTTGTTTAATTTTTCGAACTTTTTCATTGTTGAGGTTGTTGTTGAATTTGCCGCTCTTTTTCAATGATGAGGTTGCTGAATTTGTTGGTATTTTTCGAAAGTTGAGGTTGTTGTTGAATTTTTTGGTGTTATTGAATGGTGAGGTTGTTGTTGAATTTTTTGGTGTTTTTGAATGTTGAGGTTGTTGAATTTGTGGATTTGTGAATTTTTCAAAGTTGAGGATTTTGTTGAATTTTTTGGTGTTTTTCATTGTTGAGGTTTTTGTTGAATCTGTTGGTGTTTTTGAATGTTGAGGTTGTTGTTGAATTTATTGGTGCTTTCAATGTTTTTTTAAAAACTGTTTTGTATTTTTCAAAGTTGAGGTTGCAGGTGAATTTGTTGCTGTTTTTCAATGTAGAGGATGTTGAATTTGTTGGTGTTTTTCAAAGTTGAGGTTGTTGTTCAATTTTTTGGTATTTTACAATGTTGTGGTTGTTGTTGAATTTGTGGGTGATTTTCAATATTGAGGTTGTTGTTGAATTTATTGGTGTTTTCAATGCTTTTTTTAGAACTTTTTTGTATTTTTCAAAGTTGAGGTTGCAGTTGAATTTGTTGCTGTTTTTCAATGTTGAGGTTTTTGAATTTGTTGGTGTATTTCAAAGTTGAGCATGTTGTTGAATATTTTTTGGTGTTTTTCATTGTTGAGGTTGTTGTTGAATTTGTTGGTGTTTTTGAATGTTGAGGTTGTTGTTGAATTTTTTTTAGTGATTTTCATTGTTGAGGTTGTTGTTCAATTTGCTGGTGTTTTGCAATGTTGAGTTTGTTGTTGACTTTGTTGGTGATTTTCAATATTGAGGTTGTTGTTGAATTTATTGGTGTTATCAATGGTTTTTTTTTAACTTTTTTTTATTTTTCAAAGATCAGGTTGCAGTTGAATTTGTTGGTGTTTTTCAAAGTTGAGGTTGTTGTTTAATTTTTCGAATTTTTTCATTGTTGAGGTTGTTGTTGAATTTGCCGCTCTTTTTCAATGATGAGGTTGCTGAATTTGTTGGTATTTTTCGAAAGTTGAGGTTGTTGTTGAATTTTTTGGTGTTATTGAATGGTGAGGTTGTTGTTGAATTTTTTGGTGTTTTTGAATGTTGAGGTTGTTGAATTTGTGGATTTGTGAATTTTTCAAAGTTGAGGATTTTGTTGAATTTTTTGGTGTTTTTCATTGTTGAGGTTTTTGTTGAATCTGTTGGTGTTTTTGAATGTTGAGGTTGTTGTTGAATTTATTGGTGCTTTCAATGTTTTTTTAAAAACTGTTTTGTATTTTTCAAAGTTCAGGTTGCAGGTGAATTTGTTGGTGTTTTTCAATGTAGAGGATGTTGAATATGTTGGTGTTTTTCAAAGTTGAGGATGTTGTTCAATTTTTTGGTGTTTTGCAATGTTGTGGTTGTTGTTGAATTTGTGGGTGATTTTCAATATTGAGGTTGTTGTTGAATTTATTGGTGTTTTCAATGCTTTTTTTAGAACTTTTTTGTATTTTTCAAAGTTGAGGTTGCAGTTGAATTTGTTGCTGTTTTTCAATGTTGAGATTTTTGAAATTGTTGGTGTATTTCAAAGTTGAGCATGTTGTTGAATATTTTTTGGTGTTTTTCATTGTTGAGGTTGTTGTTGAATTTGTTGGTGTTTTGCAATGTTGAGGTTGTTGTTTACTTTGTTGGTGACTTTCAATATTGAACTGTTGTTTAATTTATTGGTGTTATCATTGGTATTTTTTGAACTTTTTTTTATTTTTCAAAGTTGAGGTTGAAGTTGAATTTGTTGGCGTTTATCAAAGTTGAGGTTGTTATTGAATTTTTTAATGTTTTTCATTGTTGATGTTGTTGTTGAATTTGCTGCTCTTTTTAAATGTTGAGGTTGTTGAATTTGTTGGTGTTTTTCAAAGTTGAGGTTGTTGTTGTATTTGTTGGTGATATTCAATATTGAGGTTGTTGTTGAATTTGCTTTGTGTTTTTCAATGTTGAGGTTGTTGAATTTCTTGGTGTTTTTCAAAGTTGAGGTTGTTGTTGCATTTGTTGGTGTTTTTGAATGTTAAGGTTGTGTTGAATTGGTTGGTGTTTGTCAATGTTGAGGTTGTTGAATCTGTTGGTGTTTTTCAAAGTTGAGGTTGTTGTTGAATTTTTTGATCTTTTTCATTGTTGAGGTTTTTGTTGAATTTGTTGGTGATTTTCAATATTGAGGTCTTGTTGAATTTATTGGTGTTATCATTGGTTTTTTTTGAACTTTTTTTTATTTTTCAAAGTTGAGGTTGAAGTTGAATTTGTTGGTGTTTTTCAAATTTGAGGTTGTTGTTGAATTTGCTGCTCTTTTTAAATGTTGAGGTTGTTGAATTTGTTTGTGTTTTTCAAAGTTGAGGGTGTTGTTGAATTTGTTGTTGATATTCAATAGTGAGGTTGTTTTTGAATTTGCTTTGTGTTTTTCAATGTTGAGGTTGTTGAATTTCTTGGTGTTTTTCAAAGTTGAGGTTGTTGTTGCATTTGTTGGTGTTTTTGAATGTTGAGGGTGTTGTTGAATTTGTTGGTGATTTTCAATATTGAGGTTGTTGTTGAATTTGTTGGTGTTTTTCAATGTTGGGGTTGTTGTTGAATTTTTTGCTGTTTTTCATTGTTGAGGTTTTTTTTTGAATTTCTAGGTCTTTTTCAATATTGAGGTTGATGCACCTGTTGGTGTTTTTCAAAGTTGAGGTTGTTGTTGAATTTTTTGATATTTTTCATTGTTGTGGTTTTTTTTGAATTTGTTGGTCTTTTTGAATGTTGAGGTTGTTTTTGAATTTTTTGGTGTTTTTGATTGTTGAGGTTTCTGTTGAATTTGCTGGTGTTTTTGAATGTTGAGGTTGTTGTTGAATTTTTTGATGTTTTTCATTGTTGAGGTTTTTGTTGAATTTGTTGGTGTTTTTCAATGTTGGGTTTGTTGTTGAATTTTTTGGTGTTTTTCATTGTTGAGGTTGTTGTTGAAATTGTTGGAGTTTTCCAATGTTGAGATTGTTATTGAATTTTTTGGCGTTTTTCATTGCTGAGGTTGTTGTTGAATTTTTTGATGTTATTCATTCAATAACAACCTCAATATTGAAAATCACCAGCAAATTCAACAACAACCTCAACAGGTTGTTGTTGAATTTGCTGGTGATTTTCAATATTGAGGTTGTTGTTGAATTTATTGGTGTGATCAATGGTTTTTTTTGAACTTTTTTGTGTTTTTCAAATTTGAGGTTGCTGTTGAATTTGTTGCTGTTTTTCAATGTTGAGGTTGTTGAATTTGTTGGTGTTTTTGAATGTTGAGGTTGTTGTTGAATTTTTTTTAGTGATTTTCATTGTTGAGGTTGTTGTTGAATTTATTGGTGTTATCAATGGTTTTTTTTTTAACTTTTTTTTATTTTTCAAAGATCAGGTTGCAGTTGAATTTGTTGGTGTTTTTCGAAGTTGAGGTTGTTGTTTAATTTTTCGAATTTTTTCATTGTTGAGGTTGTTGTTGAATTTGCCGCTCTTTTTCAATGATGAGGTTGTTGAAATTGTTGGTATTTTTCGAAGTTGAGGTTGTTGTTGAATTTTTTGGTGTTTTTGAATGGTGAGGTTTTTGTTGAATCTGTTGGTGTTTTTGAATGTTGAGGTTGTTGTTGAATTTATTGGTGCTTTCAATGTTTTTTTAAAAACTGTTTTGTATTTTTCAAAGTTGAGGTTGCAGGTGAATTTGTTGGTGTTTTTCAATGTAGAGGATGTTGAATTTGTTGGTGTTTTTCAAAGTTGAGGTTGTTGTTCAATTTTTTGGTATTTTACAATGTTGTGGTTGTTGTTGAATTTGTGGGTGATTTTCAATATTGAGGTTGTTGTTGAATTTATTGGTGTTTTCAATGCTTTTTTTAGAACTTTTTTGTATTTTTCAAAGTTGAGGTTGCAGTTGAATTTGTTGCTGTTTTTCAATGTTGATGTTTTTGAATTTGTTGGTGTATTTCAAAGTTGAGCATGTTGTTGAATATTTTTTGGTGTTTTTCATTGTTGAGGTTGTTGTTGAATTTGTTGGTGTTTTTGAATGTTGAGGTTGTTGTTGAATTTTTTTTAGTGATTTTCATTGTTGAGGTTGTTGTTCAATTTGCTGGTGTTTTGCAATGTTGAGTTTGTTGTTGACTTTGTTGGTGATTTTCAATATTGAGGTTGTTGTTGAATTTATTGGTGTTATCAATGGTTTTTTTTTAACTTTTTTTTATTTTTCAAAGATCAGGTTGCAGTTGAATTTGTTGGTGTTTTTCGAAGTTGAGGTTGTTGTTTAATTTTTCGAATTTTTTCATTGTTGAGGTTGTTGTTGAATTTGCCGCTCTTTTTCAATGATGAGGTTGTTGAATTTGTTGGTATTTTTCGAAAGTTGAGGTTGTTGTTGAATTTTTTGGTGTTATTGAATGGTGAGGTTGTTGTTGAATTTTTTGGTGTTTTTGAATGTTGAGGTTGTTGAATTTGTGGATTTGTGAATTTTTCAAAGTTGAGGATTTTGTTGAATTTTTTGGTGTTTTTCATTGTTGAGGTTTTTGTTGAATCTGTTGGTGTTTTTGAATGTTGAGGTTGTTGTTGAATTTATTGGTGCTTTCAATGTTTTTTTAAAAACTGTTTTGTATTTTTCAAAGTTCAGGTTGCAGGTGAATTTGTTGGTGTTTTTCAATGTAGAGGATGTTGAATATGTTGGTGTTTTTCAAAGTTGAGGATGTTGTTCAATTTTTTGGTGTTTTGCAATGTTGTGGTTGTTGTTGAATTTGTGGGTGATTTTCAATATTGAGGTTGTTGTTGAATTTATTGGTGTTTTCAATGCTTTTTTTAGAACTTTTTTGTATTTTTCAAAGTTGAGGTTGCAGTTGAATTTGTTGCTGTTTTTCAATGTTGAGATTTTTGAAATTGTTGGTGTATTTCAAAGTTGAGCATGTTGTTGAATATTTTTTGGTGTTTTTCATTGTTGAGGTTGTTGTTGAATTTGTTGGTGTTTTGCAATGTTGAGGTTGTTGTTTACTTTGTTGGTGACTTTCAATATTGAACTGTTGTTTAATTTATTGGTGTTATCATTGGTATTTTTTGAACTTTTTTTTATTTTTCAAAGTTGAGGTTGAAGTTGAATTTGTTGGCGTTTATCAAAGTTGAGGTTGTTATTGAATTTTTTAATGTTTTTCATTGTTGATGTTGTTGTTGAATTTGCTGCTCTTTTTAAATGTTGAGGTTGTTGAATTTGTTGGTGTTTTTCAAAGTTGAGGTTGTTGTTGTATTTGTTGGTGATATTCAATATTGAGGTTGTTGTTGAATTTGCTTTGTGTTTTTCAATGTTGAGGTTGTTGAATTTCTTGGTGTTTTTCAAAGTTGAGGTTGTTGTTGCATTTGTTGGTGTTTTTGAATGTTAAGGTTGTGTTGAATTGGTTGGTGTTTGTCAATGTTGAGGTTGTTGAATCTGTTGGTGTTTTTCAAAGTTGAGGTTGTTGTTGAATTTTTTGATCTTTTTCATTGTTGAGGTTTTTGTTGAATTTGTTGGTGATTTTCAATATTGAGGTCTTGTTGAATTTATTGGTGTTATCATTGGTTTTTTTTGAACTTTTTTTTATTTTTCAAAGTTGAGGTTGAAGTTGAATTTGTTGGTGTTTTTCAAATTTGAGGTTGTTGTTGAATTTGCTGCTCTTTTTAAATGTTGAGGTTGTTGAATTTGTTTGTGTTTTTCAAAGTTGAGGGTGTTGTTGAATTTGTTGTTGATATTCAATAGTGAGGTTGTTTTTGAATTTGCTTTGTGTTTTTCAATGTTGAGGTTGTTGAATTTCTTGGTGTTTTTCAAAGTTGAGGTTGTTGTTGCATTTGTTGGTGTTTTTGAATGTTGAGGGTGTTGTTGAATTTGTTGGTGATTTTCAATATTGAGGTTGTTGTTGAATTTGTTGGTGTTTTTCAATGTTGGGGTTGTTGTTGAATTTTTTGCTGTTTTTCATTGTTGAGGTTTTTTTTTGAATTTCTAGGTCTTTTTCAATATTGAGGTTGATGCACCTGTTGGTGTTTTTCAAAGTTGAGGTTGTTGTTGAATTTTTTGATATTTTTCATTGTTGTGGTTTTTTTTGAATTTGTTGGTCTTTTTGAATGTTGAGGTTGTTTTTGAATTTTTTGGTGTTTTTGATTGTTGAGGTTTCTGTTGAATTTGCTGGTGTTTTTGAATGTTGAGGTTGTTGTTGAATTTTTTGATGTTTTTCATTGTTGAGGTTTTTGTTGAATTTGTTGGTGTTTTTCAATGTTGGGTTTGTTGTTGAATTTTTTGGTGTTTTTCATTGTTGAGGTTGTTGTTGAAATTGTTGGAGTTTTCCAATGTTGAGATTGTTATTGAATTTTTTGGCGTTTTTCATTGCTGAGGTTGTTGTTGAATTTTTTGATGTTATTCATTCAATAACAACCTCAATATTGAAAATCACCAGCAAATTCAACAACAACCTCAACAGGTTGTTGTTGAATTTGCTGGTGATTTTCAATATTGAGGTTGTTGTTGAATTTATTGGTGTGATCAATGGTTTTTTTTGAACTTTTTTGTGTTTTTCAAATTTGAGGTTGCTGTTGAATTTGTTGCTGTTTTTCAATGTTGAGGTTGTTGAATTTGTTGGTGTTTTTGAATGTTGAGGTTGTTGTTGAATTTTTTTTAGTGATTTTCATTGTTGAGGTTGTTGTTGAATTTATTGGTGTTATCAATGGTTTTTTTTTTTACTTTTTTTTATTTTTCAAAGATCAGGTTGCAGTTGAATTTGTTGGTGTTTTTCGAAGTTGAGGTTGTTGTTTAATTTTTCGAATTTTTTCATTGTTGAGGTTGTTGTTGAATTTGCCGCTCTTTTTCAATGATGAGGTTGTTGAAATTGTTGGTATTTTTCGAAGTTGAGGTTGTTGTTGAATTTTTTGGTGTTTTTGAATGGTGAGGTTTTTGTTGAATCTGTTGGTGTTTTTGAATGTTGAGGTTGTTGTTGAATTTATTGGTGCTTTCAATGTTTTTTTAAAAACTGTTTTGTATTTTTCAAAGTTGAGGTTGCAGGTGAATTTGTTGGTGTTTTTCAATGTAGAGGATGTTGAATTTGTTGGTGTTTTTCAAAGTTGAGGTTGTTGTTCAATTTTTTGGTATTTTACAATGTTGTGGTTGTTGTTGAATTTGTGGGTGATTTTCAATATTGAGGTTGTTGTTGAATTTATTGGTGTTTTCAACGCTTTTTTTAGAACTTTTTTGTATTTTTCAAAGTTGAGGTTGCAGTTGAATTTGTTGCTGTTTTTCAATGTTGATGTTTTTGAATTTGTTGGTGTATTTCAAAGTTGAGCATGTTGTTGAATATTTTTTGGTGTTTTTCATTGTTGAGGTTGTTGTTGAATTTGTTGGTGTTTTTGAATGTTGAGGTTGTTGTTGAATTTTTTTTAGTGATTTTCATTGTTGAGGTTGTTGTTCAATTTGCTGGTGTTTTGCAATGTTGAGTTTGTTGTTGACTTTGTTGGTGATTTTCAATATTGAGGTTGTTGTTGAATTTATTGGTGTTATCAATGGTTTTTTTTTAACTTTTTTTTATTTTTCAAAGATCAGGTTGCAGTTGAATTTGTTGGTGTTTTTCGAAGTTGAGGTTGTTGTTTAATTTTTCGAATTTTTTCATTGTTGAGGTTGTTGTTGAATTTGCCGCTCTTTTTCAATGATGAGGTTGTTGAATTTGTTGGTATTTTTCGAAAGTTGAGGTTGTTGTTGAATTTTTTGGTGTTATTGAATGGTGAGGTTGTTGTTGAATTTTTTGGTGTTTTTGAATGTTGAGGTTGTTGAATTTGTGGATTTGTGAATTTTTCAAAGTTGAGGATTTTGTTGAATTTTTTGGTGTTTTTCATTGTTGAGGTTTTTGTTGAATCTGTTGGTGTTTTTGAATGTTGAGGTTGTTGTTGAATTTATTGGTGCTTTCAATGTTTTTTTAAAAACTGTTTTGTATTTTTCAAAGTTCAGGTTGCAGGTGAATTTGTTGGTGTTTTTCAATGTAGAGGATGTTGAATATGTTGGTGTTTTTCAAAGTTGAGGATGTTGTTCAATTTTTTGGTGTTTTGCAATGTTGTGGTTGTTGTTGAATTTGTGGGTGATTTTCAATATTGAGGTTGTTGTTGAATTTATTGGTGTTTTCAATGCTTTTTTTAGAACTTTTTTGTATTTTTCAAAGTTGAGGTTGCAGTTGAATTTGTTGCTGTTTTTCAATGTTGAGATTTTTGAAATTGTTGGTGTATTTCAAAGTTGAGCATGTTGTTGAATATTTTTTGGTGTTTTTCATTGTTGAGGTTGTTGTTGAATTTGTTGGTGTTTTGCAATGTTGAGGTTGTTGTTTACTTTGTTGGTGACTTTCAATATTGAACTGTTGTTTAATTTATTGGTGTTATCATTGGTATTTTTTGAACTTTTTTTTATTTTTCAAAGTTGAGGTTGAAGTTGAATTTGTTGGCGTTTATCAAAGTTGAGGTTGTTATTGAATTTTTTAATGTTTTTCATTGTTGATGTTGTTGTTGAATTTGCTGCTCTTTTTAAATGTTGAGGTTGTTGAATTTGTTGGTGTTTTTCAAAGTTGAGGTTGTTGTTGTATTTGTTGGTGATATTCAATATTGAGGTTGTTGTTGAATTTGCTTTGTGTTTTTCAATGTTGAGGTTGTTGAATTTCTTGGTGTTTTTCAAAGTTGAGGTTGTTGTTGCATTTGTTGGTGTTTTTGAATGTTAAGGTTGTGTTGAATTGGTTGGTGTTTGTCAATGTTGAGGTTGTTGAATCTGTTGGTGTTTTTCAAAGTTGAGGTTGTTGTTGAATTTTTTGATCTTTTTCATTGTTGAGGTTTTTGTTGAATTTGTTGGTGATTTTCAATATTGAGGTCTTGTTGAATTTATTGGTGTTATCATTGGTTTTTTTTGAACTTTTTTTTATTTTTCAAAGTTGAGGTTGAAGTTGAACTTGTTGGTGTTTTTCAAATTTGAGGTTGTTGTTGAATTTGCTGCTCTTTTTAAATGTTGAGGTTGTTGAATTTGTTTGTGTTTTTCAAAGTTGAGGGTGTTGTTGAATTTGTTGTTGATATTCAATAGTGAGGTTGTTTTTGAATTTGCTTTGTGTTTTTCAATGTTGAGGTTGTTGAATTTCTTGGTGTTTTTCAAAGTTGAGGTTGTTGTTGCATTTGTTGGTGTTTTTGAATGTTGAGGGTGTTGTTGAATTTGTTGGTGATTTTCAATATTGAGGTTGTTGTTGAATTTGTTGGTGTTTTTCAATGTTGGGGTTGTTGTTGAATTTTTTGCTGTTTTTCATTGTTGAGGTTTTTTTTTGAATTTCTAGGTCTTTTTCAATATTGAGGTTGATGCACCTGTTGGTGTTTTTCAAAGTTGAGGTTGTTGTTGAATTTTTTGATATTTTTCATTGTTGTGGTTTTTTTTGAATTTGTTGGTCTTTTTGAATGTTGAGGTTGTTTTTGAATTTTTTGGTGTTTTTGATTGTTGAGGTTTCTGTTGAATTTGCTGGTGTTTTTGAATGTTGAGGTTGTTGTTGAATTTTTTGATGTTTTTCATTGTTGAGGTTTTTGTTGAATTTGTTGGTGTTTTTCAATGTTGGGTTTGTTGTTGAATTTTTTGGTGTTTTTCATTGTTGAGGTTGTTGTTGAAATTGTTGGAGTTTTCCAATGTTGAGATTGTTATTGAATTTTTTGGCGTTTTTCATTGCTGAGGTTGTTGTTGAATTTTTTGATGTTATTCATTCAATAACAACCTCAATATTGAAAATCACCAGCAAATTCAACAACAACCTCAACAGGTTGTTGTTGAATTTGCTGGTGATTTTCAATATTGAGGTTGTTGTTGAATTTATTGGTGTGATCAATGGTTTTTTTTGAACTTTTTTGTGTTTTTCAAATTTGAGGTTGCTGTTGAATTTGTTGCTGTTTTTCAATGTTGAGGTTGTTGAATTTGTTGGTGTTTTTGAATGTTGAGGTTGTTGTTGAATTTTTTTTAGTGATTTTCATTGTTGAGGTTGTTGTTGAATTTATTGGTGTTATCAATGGTTTTTTTTTTTACTTTTTTTTATTTTTCAAAGATCAGGTTGCAGTTGAATTTGTTGGTGTTTTTCGAAGTTGAGGTTGTTGTTTAATTTTTCGAATTTTTTCATTGTTGAGGTTGTTGTTGAATTTGCCGCTCTTTTTCAATGATGAGGTTGTTGAAATTGTTGGTATTTTTCGAAGTTGAGGTTGTTGTTGAATTTTTTGGTGTTTTTGAATGGTGAGGTTTTTGTTGAATCTGTTGGTGTTTTTGAATGTTGAGGTTGTTGTTGAATTTATTGGTGCTTTCAATGTTTTTTTAAAAACTGTTTTGTATTTTTCAAAGTTGAGGTTGCAGGTGAATTTGTTGGTGTTTTTCAATGTAGAGGATGTTGAATTTGTTGGTGTTTTTCAAAGTTGAGGTTGTTGTTCAATTTTTTGGTATTTTACAATGTTGTGGTTGTTGTTGAATTTGTGGGTGATTTTCAATATTGAGGTTGTTGTTGAATTTATTGGTGTTTTCAATGCTTTTTTTAGAACTTTTTTGTATTTTTCAAAGTTGAGGTTGCAGTTGAATTTGTTGCTGTTTTTCAATGTTGAGGTTTTTGAATTTGTTGGTGTATTTCAAAGTTGAGCATGTTGTTGAATATTTTTTGGTGTTTTTCATTGTTGAGGTTGTTGTTGAATTTGTTGGTGTTTTTGAATGTTGAGGTTGTTGTTGAATTTTTTTTAGTGATTTTCATTGTTGAGGTTGTTGTTCAATTTGCTGGTGTTTTGCAATGTTGAGTTTGTTGTTGACTTTGTTGGTGATTTTCAATATTGAGGTTGTTGTTGAATTTATTGGTGTTATCAATGGTTTTTTTTTAACTTTTTTTTATTTTTCAAAGATCAGGTTGCAGTTGAATTTGTTGGTGTTTTTCGAAGTTGAGGTTGTTGTTTAATTTTTCGAATTTTTTCATTGTTGAGGTTGTTGTTGAATTTGCCGCTCTTTTTCAATGATGAGGTTGTTGAATTTGTTGGTATTTTTCGAAAGTTGAGGTTGTTGTTGAATTTTTTGGTGTTATTGAATGGTGAGGTTGTTGTTGAATTTTTTGGTGTTTTTGAATGTTGAGGTTGTTGAATTTGTGGATTTGTGAATTTTTCAAAGTTGAGGATTTTGTTGAATTTTTTGGTGTTTTTCATTGTTGAGGTTTTTGTTGAATCTGTTGGTGTTTTTGAATGTTGAGGTTGTTGTTGAATTTATTGGTGCTTTCAATGTTTTTTTAAAAACTGTTTTGTATTTTTCAAAGTTCAGGTTGCAGGTGAATTTGTTGGTGTTTTTCAATGTAGAGGATGTTGAATATGTTGGTGTTTTTCAAAGTTGAGGATGTTGTTCAATTTTTTGGTGTTTTGCAATGTTGTGGTTGTTGTTGAATTTGTGGGTGATTTTCAATATTGAGGTTGTTGTTGAATTTATTGGTGTTTTCAATGCTTTTTTTAGAACTTTTTTGTATTTTTCAAAGTTGAGGTTGCAGTTGAATTTGTTGCTGTTTTTCAATGTTGAGATTTTTGAAATTGTTGGTGTATTTCAAAGTTGAGCATGTTGTTGAATATTTTTTGGTGTTTTTCATTGTTGAGGTTGTTGTTGAATTTGTTGGTGTTTTGCAATGTTGAGGTTGTTGTTTACTTTGTTGGTGACTTTCAATATTGAACTGTTGTTTAATTTATTGGTGTTATCATTGGTATTTTTTGAACTTTTTTTTATTTTTCAAAGTTGAGGTTGAAGTTGAATTTGTTGGCGTTTATCAAAGTTGAGGTTGTTATTGAATTTTTTAATGTTTTTCATTGTTGATGTTGTTGTTGAATTTGCTGCTCTTTTTAAATGTTGAGGTTGTTGAATTTGTTGGTGTTTTTCAAAGTTGAGGTTGTTGTTGTATTTGTTGGTGATATTCAATATTGAGGTTGTTGTTGAATTTGCTTTGTGTTTTTCAATGTTGAGGTTGTTGAATTTCTTGGTGTTTTTCAAAGTTGAGGTTGTTGTTGCATTTGTTGGTGTTTTTGAATGTTAAGGTTGTGTTGAATTGGTTGGTGTTTGTCAATGTTGAGGTTGTTGAATCTGTTGGTGTTTTTCAAAGTTGAGGTTGTTGTTGAATTTTTTGATCTTTTTCATTGTTGAGGTTTTTGTTGAATTTGTTGGTGATTTTCAATATTGAGGTCTTGTTGAATTTATTGGTGTTATCATTGGTTTTTTTTGAACTTTTTTTTATTTTTCAAAGTTGAGGTTGAAGTTGAATTTGTTGGTGTTTTTCAAATTTGAGGTTGTTGTTGAATTTGCTGCTCTTTTTAAATGTTGAGGTTGTTGAATTTGTTTGTGTTTTTCAAAGTTGAGGGTGTTGTTGAATTTGTTGTTGATATTCAATAGTGAGGTTGTTTTTGAATTTGCTTTGTGTTTTTCAATGTTGAGGTTGTTGAATTTCTTGGTGTTTTTCAAAGTTGAGGTTGTTGTTGCATTTGTTGGTGTTTTTGAATGTTGAGGGTGTTGTTGAATTTGTTGGTGATTTTCAATATTGAGGTTGTTGTTGAATTTGTTGGTGTTTTTCAATGTTGGGGTTGTTGTTGAATTTTTTGCTGTTTTTCATTGTTGAGGTTTTTTTTTGAATTTCTAGGTCTTTTTCAATATTGAGGTTGATGCACCTGTTGGTGTTTTTCAAAGTTGAGGTTGTTGTTGAATTTTTTGATATTTTTCATTGTTGTGGTTTTTTTTGAATTTGTTGGTCTTTTTGAATGTTGAGGTTGTTTTTGAATTTTTTGGTGTTTTTGATTGTTGAGGTTTCTGTTGAATTTGCTGGTGTTTTTGAATGTTGAGGTTGTTGTTGAATTTTTTGATGTTTTTCATTGTTGAGGTTTTTGTTGAATTTGTTGGTGTTTTTCAATGTTGGGTTTGTTGTTGAATTTTTTGGTGTTTTTCATTGTTGAGGTTGTTGTTGAAATTGTTGGAGTTTTCCAATGTTGAGATTGTTATTGAATTTTTTGGCGTTTTTCATTGCTGAGGTTGTTGTTGAATTTTTTGATGTTATTCATTCAATAACAACCTCAATATTGAAAATCACCAGCAAATTCAACAACAACCTCAACAGGTTGTTGTTGAATTTGCTGGTGATTTTCAATATTGAGGTTGTTGTTGAATTTATTGGTGTGATCAATGGTTTTTTTTGAACTTTTTTGTGTTTTTCAAATTTGAGGTTGCTGTTGAATTTGTTGCTGTTTTTCAATGTTGAGGTTGTTGAATTTGTTGGTGTTTTTGAATGTTGAGGTTGTTGTTGAATTTTTTTTAGTGATTTTCATTGTTGAGGTTGTTGTTGAATTTATTGGTGTTATCAATGGTTTTTTTTTTTACTTTTTTTTATTTTTCAAAGATCAGGTTGCAGTTGAATTTGTTGGTGTTTTTCGAAGTTGAGGTTGTTGTTTAATTTTTCGAATTTTTTCATTGTTGAGGTTGTTGTTGAATTTGCCGCTCTTTTTCAATGATGAGGTTGTTGAAATTGTTGGTATTTTTCGAAGTTGAGGTTGTTGTTGAATTTTTTGGTGTTTTTGAATGGTGAGGTTTTTGTTGAATCTGTTGGTGTTTTTGAATGTTGAGGTTGTTGTTGAATTTATTGGTGCTTTCAATGTTTTTTTAAAAACTGTTTTGTATTTTTCAAAGTTGAGGTTGCAGGTGAATTTGTTGGTGTTTTTCAATGTAGAGGATGTTGAATTTGTTGGTGTTTTTCAAAGTTGAGGTTGTTGTTCAATTTTTTGGTATTTTACAATGTTGTGGTTGTTGTTGAATTTGTGGGTGATTTTCAATATTGAGGTTGTTGTTGAATTTATTGGTGTTTTCAATGCTTTTTTTAGAACTTTTTTGTATTTTTCAAAGTTGAGGTTGCAGTTGAATTTGTTGCTGTTTTTCAATGTTGATGTTTTTGAATTTGTTGGTGTATTTCAAAGTTGAGCATGTTGTTGAATATTTTTTGGTGTTTTTCATTGTTGAGGTTGTTGTTGAATTTGTTGGTGTTTTTGAATGTTGAGGTTGTTGTTGAATTTTTTTTAGTGATTTTCATTGTTGAGGTTGTTGTTCAATTTGCTGGTGTTTTGCAATGTTGAGTTTGTTGTTGACTTTGTTGGTGATTTTCAATATTGAGGTTGTTGTTGAATTTATTGGTGTTATCAATGGTTTTTTTTTAACTTTTTTTTATTTTTCAAAGATCAGGTTGCAGTTGAATTTGTTGGTGTTTTTCGAAGTTGAGGTTGTTGTTTAATTTTTCGAATTTTTTCATTGTTGAGGTTGTTGTTGAATTTGCCGCTCTTTTTCAATGATGAGGTTGTTGAATTTGTTGGTATTTTTCGAAAGTTGAGGTTGTTGTTGAATTTTTTGGTGTTATTGAATGGTGAGGTTGTTGTTGAATTTTTTGGTGTTTTTGAATGTTGAGGTTGTTGAATTTGTGGATTTGTGAATTTTTCAAAGTTGAGGATTTTGTTGAATTTTTTGGTGTTTTTCATTGTTGAGGTTTTTGTTGAATCTGTTGGTGTTTTTGAATGTTGAGGTTGTTGTTGAATTTATTGGTGCTTTCAATGTTTTTTTAAAAACTGTTTTGTATTTTTCAAAGTTCAGGTTGCAGGTGAATTTGTTGGTGTTTTTCAATGTAGAGGATGTTGAATATGTTGGTGTTTTTCAAAGTTGAGGATGTTGTTCAATTTTTTGGTGTTTTGCAATGTTGTGGTTGTTGTTGAATTTGTGGGTGATTTTCAATATTGAGGTTGTTGTTGAATTTATTGGTGTTTTCAATGCTTTTTTTAGAACTTTTTTGTATTTTTCAAAGTTGAGGTTGCAGTTGAATTTGTTGCTGTTTTTCAATGTTGAGATTTTTGAAATTGTTGGTGTATTTCAAAGTTGAGCATGTTGTTGAATATTTTTTGGTGTTTTTCATTGTTGAGGTTGTTGTTGAATTTGTTGGTGTTTTGCAATGTTGAGGTTGTTGTTTACTTTGTTGGTGACTTTCAATATTGAACTGTTGTTTAATTTATTGGTGTTATCATTGGTATTTTTTGAACTTTTTTTTATTTTTCAAAGTTGAGGTTGAAGTTGAATTTGTTGGCGTTTATCAAAGTTGAGGTTGTTATTGAATTTTTTAATGTTTTTCATTGTTGATGTTGTTGTTGAATTTGCTGCTCTTTTTAAATGTTGAGGTTGTTGAATTTGTTGGTGTTTTTCAAAGTTGAGGTTGTTGTTGTATTTGTTGGTGATATTCAATATTGAGGTTGTTGTTGAATTTGCTTTGTGTTTTTCAATGTTGAGGTTGTTGAATTTCTTGGTGTTTTTCAAAGTTGAGGTTGTTGTTGCATTTGTTGGTGTTTTTGAATGTTAAGGTTGTGTTGAATTGGTTGGTGTTTGTCAATGTTGAGGTTGTTGAATCTGTTGGTGTTTTTCAAAGTTGAGGTTGTTGTTGAATTTTTTGATCTTTTTCATTGTTGAGGTTTTTGTTGAATTTGTT
This sequence comes from Cetorhinus maximus, assembly GCF_964194155.1. Classification (NCBI taxonomy): domain Eukaryota; kingdom Metazoa; phylum Chordata; class Chondrichthyes; order Lamniformes; family Cetorhinidae; genus Cetorhinus; species Cetorhinus maximus. Next base: position 160,142 of record NW_027596362.1, read on the forward strand.
GGTGATTTTCAATATTGAGGTCTTGTTGAATTTATTGGTGTTATCATTGGTTTTTTTTGAACTTTTTTTTATTTTTCAAAGTTGAGGTTGAAGTTGAATTTGTTGGTGTTTTTCAAAGTTGAGGGTGTTGTTGAATTTGTTGTTGATATTCAATAGTGAGGTTGTTTTTGAATTTGCTTTGTGTTTTTCAATGTTGAGGTTGTTGAATTTCTTGGTGTTTTTCAAAGTTGAGGTTGTTGTTGCATTTGTTGGTGTTTTTGAATGTTGAGGGTGTTGTTGAATTTGTTGGTGATTTTCAATATTGAGGTTCTTGTTGAATTTGTTGGTGTTTTTCAATGTTGGGGTTGTTGTTGAATTTTTTGGTGTTTTTCATTGTTGAGGTTTTTTTTGAATTTCTAGGTCTTTTTCAATGTTGAGGTTGTTGATACTGTTGCTGTTTTTCAAAGTTGAGGTTGTCGTTGAATTTTTTGGAGTTTTTCATTGTTGAGTTTTTTATTGACTTTGTTGGTGTTTTTGAATGGTGAGGTTGTTGTTGAAATTTTTGTTATTTTTCAATGTTGAGGTTGTTGTTGAATTTGTTGGTGATTTTCAATGCTGAGTTTGTTGTTGAATTTTTTGGTTTTTTTTCATTGTTGAGGTTGTGTTGAAATTGTTGGAGTTTTTCAATGTTGTGGTTGTTGTTGAATTTTTTGCTGTTTTTCATTGTTGAGGTTGTTGTTGAATTTTTTGATGTTATTCATTGTTGAGGTTGTTGTTGAATTTGTTGGTGATTTTCAATATTGAAGTTGTTGTTGAATTTATTGGTTTTATCAATGTGTTTTTTTGAACTTTTTTTTATTTTTCAAAGTTGAGGTTGAAGTTGAATTTGTTGGTGATTTTCAAATTTGAGGTTGTTGTTGAAATTGCTGCTCTTTTTAAATGCTGAGGTTGTTGAATTTGTTGGTGTTTTTCGAAGTTGAGGTTGTTGTTGAATTTTTTGATGTTTTTCATTGTTGAGGTTGTTGTTGAATTTGCCGCTCTTTTTCAATGATGAGGTTGTTGAATTTGTTGGTATTTTTCGAAGTTGAGGTTGTGGTTGAATTTTTTGGTGTTTTTGAATGTTGAGATTGTTTAATTTGTGGGTGTTTTTCAAAGTTGAGGATTTTGTTGAATTTTTTGGTGTTTTTCATTGTTGAGGCTTTTGTTGAATCTGTTGGTGTTTTTGAATGTTGACGTTGTTGTTAAATTTATTGGTGTTATCAATGTTTTTTTAAAAACTATTTTGTATTTTTCAAAGTTGAGGTTGCAGGTGAATTTGTTGCTGTTTTTCAATGTAGAGGATGTTGAATTTGTTGGTGTTTTTCAAACTTGAGGTTGTTGTTCAATTTTTAGGTGTTTTGCAATGTTGTGGTTGTTGTTGAATTTGTGGGTGATTTTCAATATTGAGGTTGTTGTTGAATTTATTGGTGTTTTCAATGCTTTTTTTAGAACTTTTTTGTATTTTTCAAAGTTGAGGTTGCAGTTGAATTTGTTGCTCTTTTTCAATGTTGAGGTTTTTGAATTAGTTGGTGTATTTCAAAGTTGAGCATGTTGTTGAATATTTTTTGGTGTTTTTCATTGTTGAGGTTGTTGTTGAATTTGTTGGTGTTTTGCAATGTTGAGGTTGTTGTTTACTTTTTTGGTGATTTTCAACATTGAACTGTTGTTTAATTTATTTGTGTTATCATTGGTATTTATTGAACTTTTTTTTATTTTTCAAAGTTGAGGTTGAAGTTGAATTTTTTTATGTTTTTCATTGTTGATGTTGTTGTTGAATTTGCTGCTGTTTTTAAATGTTGAGGTTTTTGAATTTGTTTGTGTTTTTCAAAGTTGAGGGTGTTGTTGAATTTGTTGTTGATATTCAATATTGAGGTTGTTGTTGAATTTGCTTTGTGTTTTTCAATGTTGAGGTTGTTGAATTACTTGGTGTTTTTCAATGTTGAGGTTGTTGTTGCATTTGTTGGTGTTTTTGAATGTTGAGGTTGTTGCTGAATATGTTGGTGATTTTCAATATTGAGGTTCTTGTTGAATTTGTTGGTGTTTTTCAATGTTGGGGTTGTTGTTGAATTTTTTGCTGTTTTTCATTGTTGAGGTTTTTTTTTGAATTTCTAGGTCTTTTTCAATATTGAGGTTGATGCACCTGTTGGTGTTTTTCAAAGTTGAGGTTGTTGTTGAATTTTTTGATATTTTTCATTGTTGTGGTTTTTTTTGAATTTGTTGGTCTTTTTGAATGTTGAGGTTGTTTTTGAATTTTTTGGTGTTTTTGATTGTTGAGGTTTCTGTTGAATTTGCTGGTGTTTTTGAATGTTGAGGTTGTTGTTGAATTTTTTTGATGTTTTTCATTGTTGAGGTTTTTGTTGAATTTGTTGGTGTTTTTCAATGTTGGGTTTGTTGTTGAATTTTTTGGTGTTTTTCATTGTTGAGGTTGTTGTTGAAATTGTTGGAGTTTTCCAATGTTGAGATTGTTATTGAATTTTTTGGCGTTTTTCATTGCTGAGGTTGTTGTTGAATTTTTTGATGTTATTCATTCAATAACAACCTCAATATTGAAAATCACCAGCAAATTCAACAACAACCTCAACAGGTTGTTGTTGAATTTGCTGGTGATTTTCAATATTGAGGTTGTTGTTGAATTTATTGGTGTGATCAATGGTTTTTTTTGAACTTTTTTGTGTTTTTCAAATTTGAGGTTGCTGTTGAATTTGTTGCTGTTTTTCAATGTTGAGGTTGTTGAATTTGTTGGTGTTTTTGAATGTTGAGGTTGTTGTTGAATTTTTTTTAGTGATTTTCATTGTTGAGGTTGTTGTTGAATTTATTGGTGTTATCAATGGTTTTTTTTTTTACTTTTTTTTATTTTTCAAAGATCAGGTTGCAGTTGAATTTGTTGGTGTTTTTCGAAGTTGAGGTTGTTGTTTAATTTTTCGAATTTTTTCATTGTTGAGGTTGTTGTTGAATTTGCCGCTCTTTTTCAATGATGAGGTTGTTGAAATTGTTGGTATTTTTCGAAGTTGAGGTTGTTGTTGAATTTTTTGGTGTTTTTGAATGGTGAGGTTTTTGTTGAATCTGTTGGTGTTTTTGAATGTTGAGGTTGTTGTTGAATTTATTGGTGCTTTCAATGTTTTTTTAAAAACTGTTTTGTATTTTTCAAAGTTGAGGTTGCAGGTGAATTTGTTGGTGTTTTTCAATGTAGAGGATGTTGAATTTGTTGGTGTTTTTCAAAGTTGAGGTTGTTGTTCAATTTTTTGGTATTTTACAATGTTGTGGTTGTTGTTGAATTTGTGGGTGATTTTCAATATTGAGGTTGTTGTTGAATTTATTGGTGTTTTCAATGCTTTTTTTAGAACTTTTTTGTATTTTTCAAAGTTGAGGTTGCAGTTGAATTTGTTGCTGTTTTTCAATATTGAGGTTTTTGAATTTGTTGGTGTATTTCAAAGTTGAGCATGTTGTTGAATATTTTTTGGTGTTTTTCATTGTTGAGGTTGTTGTTGAATTTGTTGGTGTTTTTGAATGTTGAGGTTGTTGTTGAATTTTTTTTAGTGATTTTCATTGTTGAGGTTGTTGTTCAATTTGCTGGTGTTTTGCAATGTTGAGTTTGTTGTTGACTTTGTTGGTGATTTTCAATATTGAGGTTGTTGTTGAATTTATTGGTGTTATCAATGGTTTTTTTTTAACTTTTTTTTATTTTTCAAAGATCAGGTTGCAGTTGAATTTGTTGGTGTTTTTCGAAGTTGAGGTTGTTGTTTAATTTTTCGAATTTTTTCATTGTTGAGGTTGTTGTTGAATTTGCCGCTCTTTTTCAATGATGAGGTTGCTGAATTTGTTGGTATTTTTCGAAAGTTGAGGTTGTTGTTGAATTTTTTGGTGTTATTGAATGGTGAGGTTGTTGTTGAATTTTTTGGTGTTTTTGAATGTTGAGGTTGTTGAATTTGTGGATTTGTGAATTTTTCAAAGTTGAGGATTTTGTTGAATTTTTTGGTGTTTTTCATTGTTGAGGTTTTTGTTGAATCTGCTGGCGTTTTTGAATGTTAAGGTTGTTGTTGAATTTATTGGTGCTTTCAATGTTTTTTTAAAAACTGTTTTGTATTTTTCAAAGTTCAGGTTGCAGGTGAATTTGTTGGTGTTTTTCAATGTAGAGGATGTTGAATATGTTGGTGTTTTTCAAAGTTGAGGATGTTGTTCAATTTTTTGGTGTTTTGCAATGTTGTGGTTGTTGTTGAATTTGTGGGTGATTTTCAATATTGAGGTTGTTGTTGAATTTATTGGTGTTTTCAATGCTTTTTTTAGAACTTTTTTGTATTTTTCAAAGTTGAGGTTGCAGTTGAATTTGTTGCTGTTTTTCAATGTTGAGATTTTTGAAATTGTTGGTGTATTTCAAAGTTGAGCATGTTGTTGAATATTTTTTGGTGTTTTTCATTGTTGAGGTTGTTGTTGAATTTGTTGGTGTTTTGCAATGTTGAGGTTGTTGTTTACTTTGTTGGTGACTTTCAATATTGAACTGTTGTTTAATTTATTGGTGTTATCATTGGTATTTTTTGAACTTTTTTTTATTTTTCAAAGTTGAGGTTGAAGTTGAATTTGTTGGCGTTTATCAAAGTTGAGGTTGTTATTGAATTTTTTAATGTTTTTCATTGTTGATGTTGTTGTTGAATTTGCTGCTCTTTTTAAATGTTGAGGTTGTTGAATTTGTTGGTGTTTTTCAAAGTTGAGGTTGTTGTTGTATTTGTTGGTGATATTCAATATTGAGGTTGTTGTTGAATTTGCTTTGTGTTTTTCAATGTTGAGGTTGTTGAATTTCTTGGTGTTTTTCAAAGTTGAGGTTGTTGTTGCATTTGTTGGTGTTTTTGAATGTTAAGGTTGTGTTGAATTGGTTGGTGTTTGTCAATGTTGAGGTTGTTGAATCTGTTGGTGTTTTTCAATGTTGAGGTTGTTGTTGAATTTTTTGATCTTTTTCATTGTTGAGGTTTTTGTTGAATTTGTTGGTGATTTTCAATATTGAGGTCTTGTTGAATTTATTGGTGTTATCATTGGTTTTTTTTGAACTTTTTTTTATTTTTCAAAGATCAGGTTGCAGTTGAATTTGTTGGTGTTTTTCGAAGTTGAGGTTGTTGTTTAATTTTTCGAATTTTTTCATTGTTGAGGTTGTTGTTGAATTTGCCGCTCTTTTTCAATGATGAGGTTGTTGAAATTGTTGGTATTTTTCGAAGTTGAGGTTGTTGTTGAATTTTTTGGTGTTTTTGAATGGTGAGGTTTTTGTTGAATCTGTTGGTGTTTTTGAATGTTGAGGTTGTTGTTGAATTTATTGGTGCTTTCAATGTTTTTTTAAAAACTGTTTTGTATTTTTCAAAGTTGAGGTTGCAGGTGAATTTGTTGGTGTTTTTCAATGTAGAGGATGTTGAATTTGTTGGTGTTTTTCAAAGTTGAGGTTGTTGTTCAATTTTTTGGTATTTTACAATGTTGTGGTTGTTGTTGAATTTGTGGGTGATTTTCAATATTGAGGTTGTTGTTGAATTTATTGGTGTTTTCAATGCTTTTTATAGAACTTTTTTGTATTTTTCAAAGTTGAGGTTGCAGTTGAATTTGTTGCTGTTTTTCAATATTGAGGTTTTTGAATTTGTTGGTGTATTTCAAAGTTGAGCATGTTGTTGAATATTTTTTGGTGTTTTTCATTGTTGAGGTTGTTGTTGAATTTGTTGGTGTTTTTGAATGTTGAGGTTGTTGTTGAATTTTTTTTAGTGATTTTCATTGTTGAGGTTGTTGTTCAATTTGCTGGTGTTTTGCAATGTTGAGTTTGTTGTTGACTTTGTTGGTGATTTTCAATATTGAGGTTGTTGTTGAATTTATTGGTGTTATCAATGGTTTTTTTTTAACTTTTTTTTATTTTTCAAAGATCAGGTTGCAGTTGAATTTGTTGGTGTTTTTCGAAGTTGAGGTTGTTGTTTAATTTTTCGAATTTTTTCATTGTTGAGGTTGTTGTTGAATTTGCCGCTCTTTTTCAATGATGAGGTTGCTGAATTTGTTGGTATTTTTCGAAAGTTGAGGTTGTTGTTGAATTTTTTGGTGTTATTGAATGGTGAGGTTGTTGTTGAATTTTTTGGTGTTTTTGAATGTTGAGGTTGTTGAATTTGTGGATTTGTGAATTTTTCAAAGTTGAGGATTTTGTTGAATTTTTTGGTGTTTTTCATTGTTGAGGTTTTTGTTGAATCTGCTGGCGTTTTTGAATGTTAAGGTTGTTGTTGAATTTATTGGTGCTTTCAATGTTTTTTTAAAAACTGTTTTGTATTTTTCAAAGTTCAGGTTGCAGGTGAATTTGTTGGTGTTTTTCAATGTAGAGGATGTTGAATATGTTGGTGTTTTTCAAAGTTGAGGATGTTGTTCAATTTTTTGGTGTTTTGCAATGTTGTGGTTGTTGTTGAATTTGTGGGTGATTTTCAATATTGAGGTTGTTGTTGAATTTATTGGTGTTTTCAATGCTTTTTTTAGAACTTTTTTGTATTTTTCAAAGTTGAGGTTGCAGTTGAATTTGTTGCTGTTTTTCAATGTTGAGATTTTTGAAATTGTTGGTGTATTTCAAAGTTGAGCATGTTGTTGAATATTTTTTGGTGTTTTTCATTGTTGAGGTTGTTGTTGAATTTGTTGGTGTTTTGCAATGTTGAGGTTGTTGTTTACTTTGTTGGTGACTTTCAATATTGAACTGTTGTTTAATTTATTGGTGTTATCATTGGTATTTTTTGAACTTTTTTTTATTTTTCAAAGTTGAGGTTGAAGTTGAATTTGTTGGCGTTTATCAAAGTTGAGGTTGTTATTGAATTTTTTAATGTTTTTCATTGTTGATGTTGTTGTTGAATTTGCTGCTCTTTTTAAATGTTGAGGTTGTTGAATTTGTTGGTGTTTTTCAAAGTTGAGGTTGTTGTTGTATTTGTTGGTGATATTCAATATTGAGGTTGTTGTTGAATTTGCTTTGTGTTTTTCAATGTTGAGGTTGTTGAATTTCTTGGTGTTTTTCAAAGTTGAGGTTGTTGTTGCATTTGTTGGTGTTTTTGAATGTTAAGGTTGTGTTGAATTGGTTGGTGTTTGTCAATGTTGAGGTTGTTGAATCTGTTGGTGTTTTTCAATGTTGAGGTTGTTGTTGAATTTTTTGATCTTTTTCATTGTTGAGGTTTTTGTTGAATTTGTTGGTGATTTTCAATATTGAGGTCTTGTTGAATTTATTGGTGTTATCATTGGTTTTTTTTGAACTTTTTTTTATTTTTCAAAGTTGAGGTTGAAGTTGAACTTGTTGGTGTTTTTCAAATTTGAGGTTGTTGTTGAATTTGCTGCTCTTTTTAAATGTTGAGGTTGTTGAATTTGTTTGTGTTTTTCAAAGTTGAGGGTGTTGTTGAATTTGTTGTTGATATTCAATAGTGAGGTTGTTTTTGAATTTGCATTGTGTTTTTCAATGTTGAGGTTGTTGAATTTCTTGGTGTTTTTCAAAGTTGAGGTTGTTGTTGCATTTGTTGGTGTTTTTGAATGTTGAGGGTGTTGTTGAATTTGTTGGTGATTTTCAATATTGAGGTTCTTGTTGAATTTGTTGGTGTTTTTCAATGTTGGGGTTGTTGTTGAATTTTTTGGTGTTTTTCATTGTTGAGGTTTTTTTTGAATTTCTAGGTCTTTTTCAATGTTGAGGTTGTTGATACTGTTGCTGTTTTTCAAAGTTGAGGTTGTCGTTGAATTTTTTGGAGTTTTTCATTGTTGAGTTTTTTATTGACTTTGTTGGTGTTTTTGAATGGTGAGGTTGTTGTTGAAATTTTTGTTATTTTTCAATGTTGAGGTTGTTGTTGAATTTGTTGGTGATTTTCAATGCTGAGTTTGTTGTTGAATTTTTTGGTTTTTTTTCATTGTTGAGGTTGTGTTGAAATTGTTGGAGTTTTTCAATGTTGTGGTTGTTGTTGAATTTTTTGTTGTTTTTCATTGTTGAGGTTGTTGTTGAATTTTTTGATGTTATTCATTGTTGAGGTTGTTGTTGAATTTGTTGGTGATTTTCAATATTGAAGTTGTTGTTGAATTTATTGGTTTTATCAATGTGTTTTTTTGAACTTTTTTTTATTTTTCAAAGTTGAGGTTGAAGTTGAATTTGTTGGTGTTTTTCAAATTTGAGGTTGTTGTTGAAATTGCTGCTCTTTTTAAATGTTGAGGTTGTTGAATTTGTTGGTGTTTTTCGAAGTTGAGGTTGTTGTTGAATTTTTTGATGTTTTTCATTGTTGAGGTTGTTGTTGAATTTGCCGCTCTTTTTCAATGATGAGGTTGTTGAATTTGTTGGTATTTTTCGAAGTTGAGGTTGTTGTTGAATTTTTTGGTGTTTTTGAATGTTGAGGTTGTTGAATTTGTGGATTTGTGAATTTTTCAAAGTTGAGGATTTTGTTGAATTTTTTGGTGTTTTTCATTGTTGAGGTTTTTGTTGAATCTGTTGGCGTTTTTGAATGTTAAGGTTGTTGTTGAATTTATTGGTGCTTACAATGTTTTTTTAAAAACTGTTTTGTATTTTTCAAAGTTCAGGTTGCAGGTGAATTTGTTGGTGTTTTTCAATGTAGAGGATGTTGTATTTGTTGGTGTTTTTCAAAGTTGAGGATGTTGTTCAATTTTTTGGTGTTTTGCAATGTTGTGGTTGTTGTTGAATTTGTGGGTGATTTTCAATATTGAGGTTGTTGTTGAATTTATTGGTGTTTTCAATGCTTTTTTTAGAACTTTTTTGTATTTTTCAAAGTTGAGGTTGCAGTTGAATTTGTTGCTGTTTTTCAATGTTGAGATTTTTGAAATTGTTGGTGTATTTCAAAGTTGAGCATGTTGTTGAATATTTTTTGGTGTTTTTCATTGTTGAGGTTGTTGTTGAATTTGTTGGTGTTTTGCAATGTTGAGGTTGTTGTTTACTTTGTTGGTGACTTTCAATATTGAACTGTTGTTTAATTTATTGGTGTTATCACTGGTATTTTTTGAACTTTTTTTTATTTTTCAAAGTTGAGGTTGAAGTTGAATTTGTTGGCGTTTATCAAAGTTGAGGCTGTTATTGAATTTTTTAATGTTTTTCATTGTTGATGTTGTTGTTGAATTTGCTGCTCTTTTTAAATGTTGAGGTTGTTGAATTTGTTGGTGTTTTTCAAAGTTGAGGTTGTTGTTGCATTTGTTGGTGATATTCAATATTGAGGTTGTTGTTGAATTTGCTTTGTGTTTTTCAATGTTGAGGTTGTTGAATTTCTTGGTGTTTTTCAAAGTTGAGGTTGTTGTTGCATTTGTTGGTGTTTTTGAATGTTGAGGTTGTGTTGAATTGGTTGGTGTTTGTCAATGTTGAGGTTGTTGAATCTGTTGGTGTTTTTCAAAGTTGAGGTTGTTGTTGAATTTTTTGGTCTTTTTCATTGTTGAGGTTTTTGTTGAATTTGTTGCTGTTTTTCAATATTGAGGTTGTTGTTGACTTTGTTGGTGATTTTCAATATTGAGGTCTTGTTGAATTTATTGGTGTTATCATTGGTTTTTCCTGAACTTTTTTTTATTTTTCATAGTTGAGGTTGAAGTTGAATTTGTTGGTGTTTTTCAAATTTGAGGTTGTTGTTGAATTTGCTGCTCTTTTTAAATGTTGAGGTTGTTGAATTTGTTTGTGTTTTTCAAAGTTGAGGGTGTTGTTGAATTTGTTGTTGATATTCAATAGTGAGGTTGTTTCTGAATTTGCTTTGTGTTTTTCAATGTTGAGGTTGTTGAATTTCTTAGTGTTTTTCAAAGTTGAGGTTGTTGTTGCATTTGTTGGTGTTTTTGAATGTTGAGGGTGTTGTTGAATTTGTTGGTGATTTTCAATATTGAGGTTGTTGTTGAATTTGTTGGTGTTTTTCAATGTTGGGGTTGTTGTTGAATTTTTTGGTGTTTTTCATTGTTGAGGATTTTTTTGAATTTCTAGGTCTTTTTCAATGTTGAGGTTGTTGATACTCTTGCTGTTTTTCAAAGTTGAGGTTGTCGTTGAATTTTTTGGAGTTTTTCATTGTTGAGGTTTTTGTTGAATCTGTTGGCGTTTTTGAATGTTAAGGTTGTTGTTGAATTTATTGGTGCTTACAATGTTTTTTTAAAAACTGTTTTGTATTTTTCAAAGTTCAGGTTGCAGGTGAATTTGTTGGTGTTTTTCAATGTAGAGGATGTTGTATTTGTTGGTGTTTTTCAAAGTTGAGGATGTTGTTCAAATTTTTGGTGTTTTGCAATGTTGTGGTTGTTGTTGAATTTGTGGGTGATTTTCAATATTGAGGTTGTTGTTGAATTTATTGGTGTTTTCAATGCTTTTTTTAGAACTTTTTTGTATTTTTCAAAGTTGAGGTTGCAGTTGAATTTGTTGCTGTTTTTCAATGTTGAGATTTTTGAAATTGTTGGTGTATTTCAAAGTTGAGCATGTTGTTGAATATTTTTTGGTGTTTTTCATTGTTGAGGTTGTTGTTGAATTTGTTGGTGTTTTGCAATGTTGAGGTTGTTGTATTCTTTGTTGGTGACTTACAATATTGAAGTGTTATTTAATTTATTGGTGTTATCATTGGTATTTTTTGAACTTTTTTTTATTTTTCAAAGTTGAGGTTGAAGTTGAATTTGTTGGCGTTTATCAAAGTTGAGGTTGTTATTGAATTTTTTAATGTTTTTCATTGTTGATGTTGTTGTTGAATTTGCTGCTCTTTTTAAATGTTGAGGTTGTTGAATTTGTTGGTGTTTTTCAAAGTTGAGGTTGTTGTTGCATTTGTTGGTGATATTCAATATTGAGGTTGTTGTTGAATTTGCTTTGTGTTTTTCAATGTTGACGTTGTTGAATTTCTTGGTGTTTTTCAAAGTTGAGGTTGTTGTTGCATTTGTTGGTGTTTTTGAATGTTGAGGTTGTGTTGAATCTGTTGGTGTTTTTCAAAGTTGAGGTTGTTGTTGAATTTTTTGGTCTTTTTCATTGTTGAGGTTTTTGTTGAATTTGTTGCTGTTTTTCAATATTGAGGTTGTTGTTGACTTTGTTGGTCATTTTCAATATTGAGGTCTTGTTGAATTTATTGGTGTTATCATTGGTTTTTTTTGAACTTTTTTTCATTTTTCAAAGTTGAGGTTGAAGTTGAATTTGTTGGTGTTTTTCAAAATTGAGGTTGTTGTTGAATTTGCTGCTCTTTTTAAATGTTGAGTTTGTTGAATTTGTTTGTGTTTTTCAAAGTTGAGGGTGTTGTTGAATTTGTTGTTGATATTCAATAGTGAGGTTGTTTTTGAATTTGCTTTGTGTATTTCAATGTTGAGGTTGTTGAATTTCTTGGTGTTTTTCAAAGTTGAGGTTGTTGTTGCATTTGTTGGTGTTTTTGAATGTTGAGGTTGTTGTTGTATTTGTTGGTGATTTTCAATATTGAGGTTGTTGTTGAATTTGTTGGTGTTTTTCAATGTTGGGGTTGTTGTTGAATTTTTTGGTGTTTTTCATTGTTGAGGTTTTTTCTTGAATTTCTAGGTCTTTTTCAATGTTGAGGTTGTTGATACTGTTGGTGCTTTTCAAAGTTGAGGTTGCAGTTGAATTTGTTGCTGTTTTTCAATGTTGAGATTTTTGAAATTGTTGGTGTATTTCAAAGTTGAGCATGTTGTTGAATATTTTTTGGTGTTTTTCATTGTTGAGGTTGTTGTTGATTTTGTTGGTGTTTTGCAATGTTGAGGTTGTTGTTTACTTTGTTGGTGACTTTCAATATTGAACTGTTGTTTAATTTATTGGTGTTATCATTGGTATTTTTTGAACTTTTTTTTATTTTTCAAAGTTGAGGTTGAAGTTGAATTTGTTGGCGTTTATCAAAGTTGAGGTAGTTATTGAATTTTTTTATGTTTTTCATTGTTGATGTTGTTGTTGAATTTGCTGCTCTTTTTAAATGTTGAGGTTGTTGAATTTGTTGGTGTTTTTCAAAGTTGAGGTTGTTGTTGCATTTGTTGGTGATATTCAATATTGAGGTTGTTGTTGAATTTGCTTTGTGTTTTTCAATGTTGACGTTGTTGAATTTCTTGGTGTTTTTCAAAGTTGATGTTGTTGTTGCATTTGTTGGTGTTTTTGAATGTTGAGGTTGTGTTGAATTTGTTGGTGTTTGTCAATGTTGAGGTTGTTGAATCTGTTGGTGTTTTTCAAAGTTGAGGTTGTTGTTGAATTTTTTGGTCTTTTTCATTGTTGAGGTTTTTGTTGAATTTGTTGCTGTTTTTCAATATTGAGGTTGTTGTTGACTTTGTTGGTCATTTTCAATATTGAGGTCTTGTTGAATTTATTGGTGTTATCATTGGTTTTTTTTGAACTTTTTTTTATTTTTCAAAGTTGAGGTTGAAGTTGAATTTGTTGGTGTTTTTCAAATTTGAGGTTGTTGTTGAATTTGCTGCTCTTTTTAAATGTTGAGGTTGTTGAATTTGTTTGTGTTTTTCAAAGTTGAGGGTGTTGTTGAATTTGTTGTTGATATTCAATAGTGACGTTGTTTCTGAATTTGCTTTGTGTTTTTCAATGTTGAGGTTGTTGAATTTCTTGGTGTTTTTCAAAGTTGAGGTTGTTGTTGCATTTGTTGGTGTTTTTGAATGTTGAGGTTGTTGTTGAATTTGTTGGTGATTTTCAATATTGAGGTTGTTGTTGAATTTGTTGGTGTTTTTCAATGTTGGGGTTGTTGTTGAATTTTTTGGTGTTTTTCATTGTTGAGGTTTTTTTTGAATTTCTAGGTCTTTTTCAATGTTGAGGTTGTTGATACTGTTGCTGTTTTTCAAAGTTGAGGTTGTCGTTGAATTTTTTGGAGTTTTTCATTGTTGAGTTTTTTATTGACTTTGTTTGTGTTTTTGAAAGTTGAGGTTGTTGTTGAAATTTTTGTTATTTTTCAATGTTGAGGTTGTTGTTGAATTTGTTGGTGATTTTCAATGCTGAGTTTGTTGTTGAATTTTTTGGTTTCTTTTTCATTGTTGAGGTTGTGTTGAAATTTTTGTTATTTTTCAATGTTGAGGTTGTTGTTGAATTTGTTGGTGATTTTCAATGCTGAGTTTGTTGTTGAATTTTTTTTTTTCATTGTTGAGGTTTTGTTGAAATTGTTGGAGTTTTTCAATGTTGTGGTTGTTGTTGAATTTTTTGTTGTTTTTCATTGTTGAGGTTGTTGTTGAATTTTTTGGTGTTATTCATTGTTGAGGTTGTTGTTGAATTTGTTGGTGATTTTCAATATTGAGGTTGTTCTTGAATTTATTGGTTTTATCAATGTGTTTCTTTGAACTTTTTTTTATTTTTCAAAGTTGAGGTTGAAGTTGAATTTGTTGGTGTTTTTCAAATTTGAGGTTGTTGTTGAAATTGCTGCTCTTTTTAAATGTTGAGGTTGTTGAATTTGTTGGTGTTTTTCAAAGTTGAGGTTGTTGTTGAATTTGTTGGTGATATTCAATAGTGAGGTTGTTGTTGAATTTGCTTTGTGTTTTTCAATGTTGAGGTTGTTGAATTTCTTGGTGTTTTTCAAAGTTGAGGTTGTTGTTGCATTTGTTGGTGTTTTTCAATGTTGGGGTTGTTCTTGAATTTTTTGCTGTTTTTCATTGTTGAGGTTTTTTTTTGAATTTCTAGGTCTTTTTCAATGTTGAGGTTGATGAACCTGTTGGTGTTTTTCAAAGTTGAGGTTGTTGTTGAATTTTTTGGTATTTTTCATTGTTGAGGTTTTTTTTGAATTTTTTGGTCTTTTTGAATGTTGAGGTTGTTTTTGAATTTTTTGGTGTTTTTGATTGTTGAGGTTTCTGTTGAATTTGCTGGTGCTTTTGAATGTTGAGGTTGTTGTTGAACTTTTTGATATTTTTCATTGTTGAGGTTTTTGTTGAATTTGTTGGTGTTTTTCAATGTTGAGTTTGTTGTTGAATTTTTTGGTGTTTTTCATTGTTGAGGTTGTTGTTGAAATTGTTGGAGTTTTTCAATGTTGAGGTTGTTATTGAATTTTTTGGCGTTTTTCATTGCTGAGGTTGTTGTTGAATTTTTTGATGTTATTCATTCAATAACAACCTCAATATTGAAAATCACCAGCAAATTCAACAACAACCTCTACAGGTTGTTGTTGAATTTGCTGGGGATTTTCAATATTGAGGTTGTTATTGAATTTATTGGTGTGATCAATGGGTTTTTTTGAACTTTTTTGTGTTTTTTAAATTTGAGGTTGCTGTTGAATATGTTAGTGATTTTCATTGTTGAGGTTGTTGTTCAATTTGTTGGTGTTTTGCAATGTTGAGTTTGTTGCTGACTTTGTTGGTGATTTTCAATATTGAGGTTGTTGTTGAATTTATTGGTGTTATCAATGGGGTTTTTTTTAACTTTTTTTTATTTTTCAAAGATCAGATTGCAGTTGAATTTGTTGGTGTTTTTCGAAGTTGAGGTTGTTGTTTAATTTTTCGATGTTTTTCATTGTTGAGGTTGTTGTTGAATTTGCCGCTCTTTTTCAATGATGATGTTGTTGAATTTGTTGGTATTTTTCGAAGTTGAGGTTGTTGTTGAATTTTTTGGTGTTTTTGAATGTTGAAGTTTTTGTTGAATCTGTTGGTGTTTTTGAATGTTGAGGTTGTTGTTGAATTTATTATTGCTTTCAATGTTTTTTTAAAAACTGTTTTGTATTTTTCAAAGTTGAGGTTGCAGGTGAATTTGTTGGTGTTTTTCAATGTAGAGGATGTTGAATTTGTTGGTGTTTTTCAAAGTTGAGGTTGTTGTTCAATTTTTTGGTATTTTACAATGTTGTGGTTGTTGTTGAATTTGTGGGTGATTTTCAATATTAAGGTTGTTGTTGAATTTATTGGTGTTTTCAATGCTTTTTTTAGAACTTTTCTGTATTTTTCAAAGTTGAGGTTGCATTTGAATTTGTTGCTGTTTTTCAATGTTGAGATTTTTGAATTTGTTGGTGTATTTCAAAGTTGAGCATGTTGTTGAATATTTTTTGGTGTTTTTCATTGCTGAGGTTGTTGTTGAATTTGTTGGTGTTTTTGAATGTTGAGGTTGTTGTTGAAATTTTTTTAGTTATTTTCATTGTTGAGGTTGTTGTTCAATTTGTTGGTGTTTTGCAATGTTGAGTTTGTTGTTGACTTTGTTGGTGATTTTCAATATTGAGGTTGTTGTTGAATTTATTGGTGTTATCAATGGTTTTTTTTTATCTTTGTTTTATTTTTCAAAGATCAGGTTGCAGTTGAATTTGTTGGTGTTTTTCGAAGTTGAGGTTGTTGTTGAATTTTTTGATGTTTTTCATTGTTGAGGTTCTTGTTGAATTTGCCGCACTTTTTCAATGATGAGGTTGTTGAATTTGTTTGTATTTTTCGAAGTTGAGGTTGTTGTTGTATTTTTTGGTGTTTTTGAATGTTGAGGTTGTTGAATTTGTGGATTTGTGAATTTTTCAAAGTTGAAGATTTTGTTGAATTTTTTGGTGTTTTTCATTGTTGAGGTTTTTGTTGAATCTGTTGGCCTTTTTGAATGTTAAGGTTGTTGTTGAATTTATTGGTGCTTTTAATGTTTTTTTAATAACTGTATTGTATTTTTCAAAGTTCAGGTTGCAGGTGAATTTGTTGGTGTTTTTCAATGTAGAGGATGTTGAATTTGTTGGTGTTTTTCAAAGTTGAGGATGTTGTTCAATTTTTTGGTGTTTTGCAATATTGTGGTTGTTGTTGAATTTGTGGGTGATTTTCAATATTGAGGTTGTTGTTGAATTTATTGGTGTTTTCAATGCTTTTTTTAGAACTTTTTTGTATTTTTCAAAGTTGAGGTTGCAGTTGAATTTGTTGCTGTTTTTCAATGTTGAGATTTTTGAAATTGTTGGTGTATTTCAAAGTTGAGCATGTTGTTGAATATTTTTTGGTGTTTTTCATTGTTGAGGTTGTTGTTGAATTTGTTGGTGTTTTGCAATGTTGAGGTTGTTGTTTACTTTGTTGGTGACTTTCAATATTGAACTGTTGTTTAATTTATTGGTGTTATCATTGGTATTTTTTGAACTTTTTTTTATTTTTCAAAGTTGAGGTTGAAGTTGAATTTGTTGGGGTTTATCAAAGTTGAGGTTGTTATTGAATTTTTTAATGTTTTTCATTGTTGATGTTGTTGTTGAATTTGCTGCTCTTTTTAAATGTTGAGGTTGTTGAATTTGTTTGTGTTTTTCAAAGTTGAGGTTGTTGTTGCATTTGTTGGTGATATTCAATATTGAGGTTGTTGTTGAATTTGTTGGTGCTTTTGAATGTTGAGGTTGTTGTTGAATTTGTTGGTGATTTTCAATATTGAGGTTGTTGTTGAATTTGTTGGTGTTTTTCAATGTTGGGGTTGTTGTTGAATTTTTTGGTGTTTTTCATTGTTGAGGTTTTTTTTCAATTTCTAGGTCTTTTTCAATGTTGAGGTTGTTGATACTGTTGGTGTTTTTCAATGTTGAGGTTGTCGTTGAATTTTTTGGAGTTTTTCATTGTTGAGTTTTTTATTGACTTTGTTGGTGTTTTTGAATGTTGAGGTTGTTGTTGAAATTTTTGTTGTTTTTCATTGTTGAGGTTGTTGTTGAATTTGATGGTGATTTTCAATGCTGAGTTTGTTGTTGAATTTTTTGGTTTTTTTTTCATTGTTGAGGTTGTGTTGAAATTGTTGGAGTTTTTCAATGTTGTGGTTGTTGTTGAATTTTTTGTTGTTTTTCATTGTTGAGGTTGTTGTTGAATTTTTTGATGTTATTCATTGTTGAGGTTGTTGTTGAATTTGTTGGTGATTTTCAATATTGAGGTTGTTGATGAATTTATTGGTTTTATCAATGTGTTTTTTTGAACTTTTTTTTATTTTTCAAAGTTGAGGTTGAAGTTGAATTCGTTGGTGTTTTTCAATGTTGGGGTTGTTGTTGAATTTTTGGCTGTTTTTCATTGTTGAGGTTTTTTTTTGAATTTCTAGGTCTTTTTCAATGTTGAGGTTGATCAACCTATTGGTGTTTTTCAAAGATGAGGTTGTTGTTGAATTTTTTGGTATTTTTCATTGTTGAGGTTTTTTTTGAATTTGTTGGTCTTTTTGAATGTTGAGGTTGTTGTTGAATTTTTTGATGTTTTTCATTGTTGAGGTTTATGTTCAATTTGTTGGTGTTTTTCAATGTTGAGTTTGTTGTTGAATTTTTTGGTGTTTTTCATTGTTGAGGTTGTTGTTGAAATTGTTGGAGTTTTTCAATGTTGAGGTTGTTATTGAATTTTTTGGCGTTTTTCATTGCTGAGGTTGTTGTTGAATTTTTTGATGTTATTCATTCAATAACAACCTCAATATTGAAAATCCCCAGCAAATTCAACAACAACCTCAACAGGTTGTTGTTGAATTTGCTGGGGATTTTCAATATTGAGGTTGTTATTGAATTTATTGGTGTGATCAATGGGTTTTTTTGAACTTTTTTGTGTTTTTAAATTTGAGGTTGCTGTTGAATATGTTAGTGATTTTCATTGTTGAGGTTGTTGTTCAATTTGTTGGTGTTTTGCAATGTTGAGTTTGTTGCTGACTTTGTTGGTGATTTTCAATATTGAGGTTGTTGTTGAATTTATTGGTGCTATCAATGGGTTTTTTTTTAACTTTTTTTTATTTTTCAAAGATCAGATTGCAGTTGAATTTGTTGGTGTTTTTCGAAGTTGAGGTTGTTGTTTAATTTTTCGATGTTTTTCATTGTTGAGGTTGTTGTTGAATTTGCCGCTCTTTTTCAATGATGATGTTGTTGAATTTGTTGGTATTTTTCGAAGTTGAGGTTGTTGTTGAATTTTTTGGTGTTTTTGAATGTTGAGGTTTTTGTTGAATCTGTTGGTGTTTTTGAATGTTGAGGTTGTTGTTGAATTTATTATTGCTTTCAATGTTTTTTTAAAAACTGTTTTGTATTTTTCAAAGTTGAGGTTGCAGGTGAATTTGTTGGTGTTTTTCAATGTAGAGGATGTTGAATTTGTTGGTGTTTTTCAAAGTTGAGGTTGTTGTTCAATTTTTTGGTATTTTACAATGTTGTGGTTGTTGTTGAATTTGTGGGTGATTTTCAATATTAAGGTTGTTGTTGAATTTATTGGTGTTTTCAATGCTTTTTTTAGAACTTTTCTGTATTTTTCAAAGTTGAGGTTGCATTTGAATTTGTTGCTGTTTTTCAATGTTGAGATTTTTGAATTTGTTGGTGTATTTCAAAGTTGAGCATGTTGTTGAATATTTTTTGGTGTTTTTCATTGCTGAGGTTGTTGTTGAATTTGTTGGTGTTTTTGAATGTTGAGGTTGTTGTTGAAATTATTTTAGTTATTTTCATTGTTGAGGTTGTTGTTCAATTTGTTGGTGTTTTGCAATGTTGAGTTTGTTGTTGACTTTGTTGGTGATTTTCAATATTGAGGTTGTTGTTGAATTTATTGGTGTTATCAATGGTTTTTTATTATCTTTGTTTTATTTTTCAAAGATCAGGTTGCAGTTGAATTTGTTGGTGTTTTTCGAAGTTGAGGTTGTTGTTGAATTTTTCGATGTTTTTCATTGTTGAGGTTCTTGTTGAATTTGCCGCACTTTTTCAATGATGAGGTTGTTGAATTTGTTTGTATTTTTCGAAGTTGAGGTTGTTGTTGTATTTTTTGGTGTTTTTGAATGTTGAGGTTGTTGAATTTGTGGATTTGTGAATTTTTCAAAGTTGAAGATTTTGTTGAATTTTTTGGTGTTTTTCATTGTTGAGGTTTTTGTTGAATCTGTTGGCGTTTTTGAATGTTAAGGTTGTTGTTGAATTTATTGGTGCTTTTAATGTTTTTTTAATAACTGTTTTGTATTTTTCAAAGTTCAGGTTGCAGGTGAATTTGTTGGTGTTTTTCAATGTAGAGGATGTTGAATTTGTTGGTGTTTTTCAAAGTTGAGGATGTTGTTCAATTTTTTGGTGTTTTGCAATGTTGTGGTTGTTGTTGAATTTGTGGGTGATTTTCAATATTGAGGTTGTTGTTGAATTTATTGGTGTTTTCAATGCTTTTTTTAGAACTTTTTTGTATTTTTCAAAGTTGAGGTTGCAGTTGAATTTGTTGCTGTTTTTCAATGTTGAGATTTTTGAAATTGTTGGTGTATTTCAAAGTTGAGCATGTTGTTGAATATTTTTTGGTGTTTTTCATTGTTGAGGTTGTTGTTGAATTTGTTGGTGTTTTGCAATGTTGAGGTTGTTGTTTACTTTGTTGGTGACTTTCAATATTGAACTGTTGTTTAATTTATTGGTGTTATCATTGGTATTTTTTGAACTTTTTTTTATTTTTCAAAGTTGAGGTTGAAGTTGAATTTGTTGGGGTTTATCAAAGTTGAGGTTGTTATTGAATTTTTTTATGTTTTTCATTGTTGATGTTGTTGTTGAATTTGCTGCTCTTTTTAAATGTTGAGGTTGTTGAATTTGTTTGTGTTTTTCAAAGTTGAGGTTGTTGTTGCATTTGTTGGTGATATTCAATATTGAGGTTGTTGTTGAATTTGTTGGTGCTTTTGAATGTTGAGGTTGTTGTTGAATTTGTTGGTGATTTTCAATATTGAGGTTGTTGTTGAATTTGTTGGTGTTTTTCAATGTTGGGGTTGTTGTTGAATTTTTTGGTGTTTTTCATTGTTGAGGTTTTTTTTCAATTTCTAGGTCTTTTTCAATGTTGAGGTTGTTGATACTGTTGGTGTTTTTCAATGTTGAGGTTGTCGTTGAATTTTTTGGAGTTTTTCATTGTTGAGTTTTTTATTGACTTTGTTGGTGTTTTTGAATGTTGAGGTTGTTGTTGAAATTTTTGTTGTTTTTCATTGTTGAGGTTGTTGTTGAATTTGATGGTGATTTTCAATGCTGAGTTTGTTGTTGAATTTTTTGGTTTTTTTCTCATTGTTGAGGTTGTGTTGAAATTGTTGGAGTTTTTCAATGTTGTGGTTGTTGTTGAATTTTTTGTTGTTTTTCATTGTTGAGGTTGTTGTTGAATTTTTTGATGTTATTCATTG
Source organism: Cetorhinus maximus (assembly GCF_964194155.1). Classification (NCBI taxonomy): domain Eukaryota; kingdom Metazoa; phylum Chordata; class Chondrichthyes; order Lamniformes; family Cetorhinidae; genus Cetorhinus; species Cetorhinus maximus. The sequence goes on from NW_027596362.1 coordinate 180,063, forward strand.
TTGAGGTTGTTGTTGAATTTGTTGGTGATTTTCAATATTGAGGTTGTTGATGAATTTATTGGTTTTATCAATGTGTTTTTTTGAACTTTTTTTTATTTTTCAAAGTTGAGGTTGAAGTTGAATTCGTTGGTGTTTTTCAATGTTGGGGTTGTTGTTGAATTTTTGGCTGTTTTTCATTGTTGAGGTTTTTTTTTGAATTTCTAGGTCTTTTTCAATGTTGAGGTTGATCAACCTATTGGTGTTTTTCAAAGATGAGGTTGTTGTTGAATTTTTGGTATTTTTCATTGTTGAGGTTTTTTTTGAATTTGTTGGTCTTTTTGAATGTTGAGGTTGTTGTTGAATTTTTTGATGTTTTTCATTGTTGAGGTTTATGTTGAATTTGTTGGTGTTTTTCAATGTTGAGTTTGTTGTTGAATTTTTTGGTGTTTTTCATTGTTGAGGTTGTTGTTGAAATTGTTGGAGTTTTTCAATGTTGAGGTTGTTATTGAATTTTTTGGCGTTTTTCATTGCTGAGGTTGTTGTTGAATTTTTTGATGTTATTCATTCAATAACAACCTCAATATTGAAAATCACCAGCAAATTCAACAACAACCTCAACAGGTTGTTGTTGAATTTGCTGGGGATTTTCAATATTGAGGTTGTTATTGAATTTCTTGGTGTGATCAATGGGTTTTTTTGAACTTTTTTGTGTTTTTTAAATTTGAGGTTGCTGTTGAATATGTTAGTGATTTTCATTGTTGAGGTTGTTGTTCAATTTGTTGGTGTTTTGCAATGTTGAGTTTGTTGCTGACTTTGATGGTGATTTTCAATATTGAGGTTGTTGTTGAATTTATTGGTGTTATCAATGGGTTTTTTTTTTACTTTTTTTTATTTTTCAAAGATCAGATTGCAGTTGAATTTGTTGGTGTTTTTCGAACTTGAGGTTGTTGTTTAATTTTTCGATGTTTTTCATTGTTGAGGTTGTTGTTGAATTTGCCGCTCTTTTTCAATGATGATGTTGTTGAATTTGTTGGTATTTTTCGAAGTTGCGGTTGTTGTTGAATTTTTTGGTGTTTTTGAATGTTGAGGTTTTTGTTGAATCTGTTGGTGTTTTTGAATGTTGAGGTTGTTGTTGAATTTATTGGTGCTTTCAATGTTTTTTTAAAAACTGTTTTGTATTTTTCAAAGTTGAGGTTGCAGGTGAATTTGTTGGTGTTTTTCAATGTAGAGGATGTTGAATTTGTTGGTGTTTTTCAAAGTTGAGGTTGTTGTTCAATTTTTTGGTATTTTACAATGTTGTGGTTGTTGTTGAATTTGTGGGTGATTTTCAATATTGAGGTTGTTGTTGAATTTATTGGTGTTTTCAATGCTTTTTTTAGAACTTTTCTTTATTTTTCAAAGTTGAGGTTGCATTTGAATTTGTTGCTGTTTTTCAATGTTGAGGTTTTTGAATTTGTTGGTGTATTTCAAAGTTGAGCATGTTGTTGAATATTTTTTGGTGTTTTTCATTGTTGAGGTTGTTGTTGAATTTGTTGGTGTTTTTGAATGTTGAGTTTGTTGTTGACTTTGTTGGTGATTTTCAATATTGAGGTTGTTGTTGAATTTATTGGTGTTATCAATGGTTTTTTTTTATCTTTGTTTTATTTTTCAAAGATCAGGTTGCAGTTGAATTTGTTGGTGTTTTTCGAAGTTGAGGTTGTTGTTGAATTTTTTGATGTTTTTCATTGTTGAGGTTCTTGTTGAATTTGCCGCACTTTTTCAATGATGAGGTTGTTGAATTTGTTTGTATTTTTCGAAGTTGAGGTTGTTGTTGTATTTTTTGGTGTTTTTGAATGTTGAGGTTGTTGAATTTGTGGATTTGTGAATTTTTCAAAGTTGAAGATTTTGTTGAATTTTTTGGTGTTTTTCATTGTTGAGGTTTTTGTTGAATCTGTTGGCGTTTTTGAATGTTAAGGTTGTTGTTGAATTTATTGGTGCTTACAATGTTTTTTTAATAACTGTTTTGTATTTTTCAAAGTTCAGGTTGCAGGTGAATTTGTTGGTGTTTTTCAATGTAGAGGATGTTGAATTTGTTGGTGTTTTTCAAAGTTGAGGTTGTTGTTCAATTTTTTGGTGTTTTGCAATGTTGTGGTTGTTGTTGAATTTGAGGGTGATTTTCAATATTGAGGTTGTTGTTGAATTTATTGGTGTTTTCAATGCTTTTTTTAGAACTTTTTTGTATTTTTCAAAGTTGAGGTTGCAGTTGAATTTGTTGCTGTTTTTCAATGTTGAGATTTTTGAAATTGTTGGTGTATTTCAAAGTTGAGCATGTTGTTGAATATTTTTTGGTGTTTTTCATTGTTGAGGTTGTTGTTGAATTTGTTGGTGTTTTGCAATGTTGAGGTTGTTGTTTACTTTGTTGGTGACTTTCAATATTGAACTGTTGTTTAATTTACTGGTGTTATCATTGGTATTTTTTGAACTTTTTTTTATTTTTCAAAGTTGAGGTTGAAGTTGAATTTGTTGGCGTTTATCAAAGTTGAGGTTGTTATTGAATTTTTTTATGTTTTTCATTGTTGATGTTGTTGTTGAATTTGCTGCTCTTTTTAAATGTTGAGGTTGTTGAATTTGTTGGTGTTTTTCAAAGTTGAGGTTGTTGTTGCATTTGTTGGTGATATTCAATATTGAGGTTGTTGTTGAATTTGCTTTGTGTTTTTCAATGTTGACGTTGTTGAATTTCTTAGTGTTTTTCAATATTGAGGTTGTTGTTGCATTTGTTGGTGTTTTTGAATGTTGAGGTTGTGTTGAATTTGTTGGTGTTTGTCAATCTTGAGGTTGTTGAATCTGTTGTTGTTTTTCAAAGTTGAGGTTGTTGTTGAATTTTTTGGTCTTTTTCATTGTTGAGGTTTTTGTTGAATTTGTTGCTGTTTTTCAATATTGAGGTTGTTGTTGACTTTGTTGGTGATTTTCAATATTGAGGTCTTGTTGAATTTATTGGTGTTATCATTGTTTTTTTTGAACTTTTTTTTATTTTTCAAAGTTGAGGTTGAAGTTGAATTTGTTGGTGTTTTTCAAATTTGAGGTTCTTGTTGAATTTGCTGCTCTTTTTAAATGTTGAGGTTGTTGAATTTGTTTGTGTTTTTCAAAGTTGAGGGTGTTGTTGAATTTGTTGGTGATATTCAATTGTAAGGTTGTTTTTGAATTTGCATTGTGTTTTTCAACGTTGAGGTTGTTGAATTTCTTGGTGTTTTTCAAAGTTGAGGTTGTTGTTGCATTTGTTGGTGTTTTTGAATGTTGAGGTTGTTGTTGAATTTGTTGGTGATTTTCAATATTGATGTTGTTGTTGAATTTGTTGGTGTTTTTCAATGTTGGGGTTGTTGTTGAATTTTTTGGTGTTTTTCATTGTTGAGGTTGTTTTTCAATTTCTAGGTCTTCTTCCATGTTGAGGTTGTTGATACTGTTGGTATTTATCAAAGTTGAGGTTGTCGTTGAATTTTTTGGAGTTTTTCATTGTTGAGTTTTTTATTGACTTTGTTGGTGTTTTTGAATGTTGAGGTTGTTGTTGAAATTTTTGTTATTTTTCATTGTTGAGGTTGTTGTTGAATTTGTTGGTGATTTTCAATGCTGAGTTTGTTGTTGAATTTTTTGGGTTTTTTTTCATTGTTGAGGTTGTGTTGAACTTGTTGGAGTTTTTCAATGTTGTGGTTGTTGTTGAATTTTTTGATGTTATTCATTGTTGAGGTTGTTGTTGAATTTGTTGGTGATTTTCAATATTGAGGTTGTTCTTGAATTTATTGGTTTTATCAATGTGCTTTTTTGAACTTTTTTTTTATTTTTCAAAGTTGAGGTTGAAGTTGAATTTGTTGGTGTTTTTCAAATTTGAGGTTGTTGTTGAAATTGCTGCTCTTTTTAAATGTTGAGGTTGTTGAATTTGTTGGTGTTTTTCAAAGTTGAGGTTGTTGTTGAATTTGTTGGTGATATTCAATACTGAGGTTGTTGTTGAATTTGCTTTGTGTTTTTCAATGTTGAGGTTGTTGAATTTCTTGGTGTTTTTCAAAGTTGAGGTTGTTGTTGCATTTGTTGGTGTTTTTCAGTGTAGGGGTTGTTGTTGAATTTTTTGCTGTTTTTCATTGTTGAGGTTTTTTTTTGAATTTGTTGGTGTTTTTCAATGTTGAGGTTGTTGAACCTGTTGGTATTTTTCAAAGTTGAGGTTGTCGTTGAATTTTTTGGTATTTTTCATTGTTGAGGTTTTTGGTGACTTTGTTGGTGTTTTTGAATGTTGAGGTTGTTGTTGAATTTTTTGCTGTTTTTCATTGTTGAAGTTGTTGTTGAATTTGTTGGTGATCTTCAATGCTGAGTTTGTTGTTGAATTTTTTGCTTATTTTTCATTGTTGAGGTTGTGTTGAAATTGTTGGAGTTATTCAATGTTGAGGTTGTTTTTGAATTTTTTGGTGTTTTTCAATATTGAGGTTGTTGTTGAAATTTTTGTTGTTTTTAATTGTTGAGGTTGTTGTTGAATTTGTTGGTGATTTTCAATGCTGAGTTTGTTGTTGAATTTTTTGGGTTTTTTTCATTGTTGATGTTGTGTTGAAATTGTTGGCGTTTTTCAATGTTGTGGTTGTTGAAACTGTCGGTGTTTTTCAAAGTTGAGGTTGTCGTTGAATTTTTTGTTGTTTTTCAATGTTGAGGTTGTTGTTGAATTTTTTATGTTATTCATTGTTGAGGTTGTGGTTGAATTTGCTGCTCTTTTTAAATGTTTAGGTTGTTGAAATTGTTGATGTTTTTCAAAGTTGAGGTTGTTGTTGAATTTGTTGGTGATATTCAATATTGAGGTTGTTGTTGAATTTGCTTTGTGTATTTTAATGTTGAGGTTGTTGAATTTGTTGGTGTTTTTCAAAGTTGAGGTTGTTGTTGCATTTGTTGGTGTTTTTGAATGTTGAGGTTGTTGTTGAATTTGTTGGTGATTTTGAATATTGAGGTTGTTGCTGAATTTGTTGGTGTCTTTCAATGTTGTGGTTGTTGTTGAATTTTTTGGTGTATTTCATTGTTGAGGTTTTTTTTGAATTTGTTGGTGTTTTTCAATGTTGAGGTTGTTGAATCTGTTGGTGTTTTACAAAGTTGAGGTTGTTGTTGAATTTTTTGGTGATTTTCATTGTTGAGGTTGTTGTTGAATTTGCTGGTGATTTTCAATATTGAAGTTCTTGTTGAATATATTGGTTTGATCAATGGGTTTTTTTGAACTTTTTTGGTGTTTTTCATTGTTGAGGTTTTTGTTGAATGTGTTGCTGTTTTTCAATATTGAGGTTGTTGTTGAATTTGTTGGTGTTTTTCAATGTTGGGGTTGTTGTTGAATTTTTTTGTGTTTTTGAATGTCGAGGCTGTTGAATTTGTTGGTGTTTTTCAAAGTTGAGGATGTTGTTGAATTTTTTGGTGTTTTTCATTGTTGAGTTTTTTGTTGAATTTGCTGTTGTTTTTGAATGTTGAGGTTGTTGTTGAATTTGTTGGTGTTTTTCAATGTTGGGGTTGTTGTTGAATTTTTTTGTGTTTTTGAATGTCGAGCCTGTTGAATTTGTTGGTGTTTTTCAAAGTTGAGGATGTTGTTGAATTTTTTGGTGTTTTTCATTGTTGAGGTTGTTGTTCAATTTGTTGGTGTTTTGCAATGTTGAGGTTGTTGTTGACTTTGTTGATGATTTTCAGTGTTCAGGTTGCTGTTCAATTTATTGGTGTTATCATTGGTTTTTTTTGAACATTTTTTTTATTTTTCAAAGTTGAGGTTGAAGTTGAATTTGTTGGTTTTTTTCAAAGTTGAGTTTGTTGTTGAATTTGTTGGTGATATTCAATATTGTGGTTGCTGTTGAATTGGATTTGTGTTTTTCAATGTTGAGGTTGTTGAATTTGTTGGTGTTTTTCAAAGTTGAGGTTGTTGTTGCATTTGTTGGTGTTTTTGAATGTTGACGTTGTTGTTGAATATGTTGGTAATTTTCAATATTGAGGTTGTTGGTGAATTTGTTGGTGTTTTTCAATGTTGGGGTTGTTGAATTTTTTGGTGTTTTTGAATGTTGTGGTTGTTGAATCTGTTGGTGTTTTTCAAAGTTGAGGAAGTTGTTGAATTTTTTGGTGTTTTTCATTGTTGAAGTTTTTTTTGAATTTGTTGGTGTTTTTGAATGTTGAGGTTGTTGAATCTGTTGGTGTGTTTCAAAGTTGAGGTTGTTGTTGAATTTTTTGATGTTATTCATTGTTGAGGTTGTTGTTGAATTTGCTGGTGATTTTCAATATTGAGGTTCTTGTTGAATATATTGGTTTGATCAATGAGTTTTTTTGAACTTTTTTGGTGTTTTTCATAGTTGAGGTTTTTGTTGAATTTGTTGGTGTTTTTGAATGTTGTGGTTGTTGAATCTGTTGGTGTTTTTCAAAGTTGAGGTTTTATTTGAATTTTTTGGTGTTTTTCATTGTTGAGGTTTTTGTTGAATTTGATGGTGTTTTTGAATGTTGAGTTTGTTGTTGAATTTGTTGGTGATTTCGAATGTTGAGGTTGTTGTTGAATTTTTTGATGTTTTTCATTGTTGAGGTTGTTGTTGAATTCGTTGGTGTATTTGAATGTTGATGTTGTTGTTGAATTTTTTGATGTTATTCATTGTTGAGGTTGTTGCTGAATCTGTTGGTGATTTTCAATATTGAGGTTGTTGATGAATTTGTTGGTGTGTTTCAATGTTGAGGTTTTTGAATTTGTTGCTGTTTTTCAAAATTGAGGTTGTTGTTGAATTTGTTGCTGTTTTTCAATGTTGGAGTTGTTGTTGAATTTTTTGGAGTTTTTCATTGTTCAGGTTGTAGTTCAATTTCTTGGAGTTTTTCAATGTTGAGGTTGTTGAATTTGTTGGTGTTTTTCAAAGCTGAGGATGTTGTTGAATTTTTTGGTGTTTTTCATTGTTGAGGTTTTTGTTGGATTTCCTGGTGTTTTTGAACGTTCAGGTTGTTGAATCTGTTCGTGTTTTTCAAAGTTGAGGTTGTTGTTGAATTTTTTGGTGTTTATATTTGTTGAGGTTTTTGGTCATTTTGTTGGTGTTTTTGAATGTTGAGGTTGTTGTTGAATTTTTTGGTGTTTTTCATTGTTGAGGTTGTGTTGAAATTGTTGGAGTTTCTCAATGTTGAGGTTGTTGTTGAATTTGTTGGTGATTTCCAATATTGAGGTTGTTGTTGAATTTATTGGTGTTATCAATCGGTTTTTTTGAACGTTTTTGTTTTTTTCGAAGTTGAGGTTGCAATTGAATTTGTTGGTGTTTTCCAATGTTGAGGTTACTGAATTTGTTGGTGTTTTTCAATGTTGAGGTTTTTGTTGAATCTTTTGGTGTTTTTCATTTTTGAGGTTTTTATTGAATTTGTTGGTCCTTTTGAATGTTGAGGTTGTTGTTGAATTTTTTGCTGTTTTTCATTGTTGAGGTTGTTGTTGAATTTAATGCTCTTTTTCAATATTAAGGTTGTTGAATTTGTTGGTGTTTTTCAGAGTTGGGTTGTTGTTGAATTTGTTGGTGATTTTCAATATTGAGGTTGTTGTTGAATTTGTTGGTGTTTTTCAATGTTGGGGTGGTTGTTGAATTTTTTGGTGTTTTTGAATGTTGAGGTTGTTGAATGTTGAGGTGTTTTTCAAAGATGACGATTTTGTTAAATTTTTTGGTGTTTTTCGTTATTGAGGTTGTTGTTGAATTTGCTGGTGATTTTCTATATTGAGGTTGTTGTTGAATTTATTGGAGTGATCAATGGGTTTTTTTGATCTTTTTTGTATTTTTCAAAGTTGAGATTGCGGTTGAATTTTTTGGTGTTTCACATTGTTGAGGTTATAGTTGTATTTGTTGGTGATTTTCAATATTGAGGTTGTTGTTGAATTTTTTGGTGTTTTTCAATGTTGGGGTTGTTGTTGAATTTTTTGGTGTTTTTCATTGTTGAGGTTGTTGTTGAATTTTTTGGTGTTTTTCATTGTTGAGGTTGTTGTTGAATTTTTTGTTCTTATTCATTTTTGAGGTTTTTGTTGAATTTGTTGGTCTTTTTGAATCTTGAGATTGTTGTTGAATTTTTTGGTGTAATCAATGGGTTTTTTTGAACTTTATGTATTTTTCGAAGTTGTGGTTGCAATTGAATTTGTTGGTGTTTTTCAATGTTGAGGTTGTTGTTGAATTTTTTGGTGTTTTTCATTTTTCAGGTTTGTTGTTGAATTTTTTGGTGTTTTTCATTGTTGAGGTTGTTGTTGAATTTGTTGGTGTTTTGCAATGTTGTGGTTGATCTTGAATTTTTTGATGTTTTTCATTGTTGAGGTTGCTGTTGAATTTGCTGCTCTTTTTCAATGTTGAGGTTGTTGAATTTGTTGATGTTTTTCGAAGTTGAGGTTATTGTTGAATTTGTTGGTGATTTTCAATATTGAGGTTGTGGTTGAATTTGTTGGTGTTATTCAATGTTGGGGTTGTTGTTGAATTTTTTGGTGTTTTTGAATGTTGAGGTTGTTGAATTTGTTGGTGCTTTTCAAAGTTGAGGATTTTGTTGAATTTTTTGGTGTTTTTCATTGTTGTGGTTGTTGTTGAATTTGCTGGGGATTTTCAATATTGAGCTTGTTGTTGAATTTATTGGTGTGATCAACGGGTTTTTTTGAAACTTTTTGTATTTTTCAAAGTTGATTTTGCTGTTGAATTTCTTGGTGTTTTTCAATGTTTAGGTTGTTAAATTTGTTGGTGTTTTTCAAAGTTGAGGTTGTTGTTGAATTATGTGGTGTTTTTCATTGTTGAGGTTTTTGTAGAATTTGTTGGTGTTTTTGAATGTTGAGGTTGTTGTTGAATTTTGTTAGTGATTTTCTTTGTTGAGGTTGTTGTTCAATTTGTTGGTGTTTTGCAATGTTGAGGTTGTTGTTGACTTTGTTGGTGATTTTCAATATTGAGGTTGTTGTTGAATTTATTGGTGTTATCAATGTTTTTTTTTGAATTTTTTTTTATTTTTCAAAGATCAGGTTGCAGTTGAATTTTTTCCTGTTTTTCAATGTTGAGGTTGTTGAATTTGTTGATGTTTTTCAAAGTTGAGGTTTTTGTTGAATTTTTTTGGTGTTTTTCATTGTTGAGGTTGATTTTAAATTTGTTGGTGGTTTACCATGTTGAGGTTATTGTTGAATTTATTGGTGTTATCATTGGATTTTTTTGAACTTTTTTTTATTTTTCAAAGATGAGGTTGAAGTTGAATTTGTTGGTGTTCTTCAAAGTTGAGATTGTTCTTGAATTTGTTGGTGATATTCAATATTGAGGTTGTTGTTGAATTTGCTTTGTGTTTCTCAATGTTGAGGTTGTTGAATTTGTTGGTGTTTTTCAAAGTTGAGGTTGTTGTTGCATTTGTTGGTGATTTTCAATATTGAGGTTGTTGTTGGATTTGTTGGTCTTTTTCAATGTTGGGTTTGTTGTTGAATTTTTTGGTGTTTTTGAATGTTGAGGTTGTTGAATTTGTTGGTGTTTATCAAAGTTGAGGATGTTGTTGAATTGTTTGGAGTTTTTCATTGTTCAGGCTTTTTTTGAATTTGTTTGTGTTTTTGAATGATGAGGTTGTTGAATCTTTTGGTGTTTTTGAATGTTGAGGTTGTTGTTGAATTTTTTTGGTGTTTTTCATTGCTGAGGTTTTTGTTGAATTTGTTGGTGTTTTTGAATGTTGAGGTAGTTGTTGAATTTTTTGATGTTTTTCATTGCTGAAGTTATTGTTGAATTTGTTGGTGCTTTTCAATGTTGAGGTTGTTGTTGAATTTTTTGGTGATTTTCAATATTGAGGTTGTTGTTGAATTTATTGTTGTATTCAAAGTTTTTTTTTAATCTTTTTGTATTTTTCAAAGTTGAGGTTGTAGTTGAATTTGTTGCGATTTTTCAAAGTTGAATTTGTTGCATTTGTTTGTGTTTTTCAAAGTTGAGGGTGTTGTTGAATTTTTTTGGTGTTTTTCATTGTTGAGGTTGTTGTTGAATTTGTTGGTGTTTTTGAATGTTGAGGTTGTTGTTGAATTTGTTTGTGATTTTCAATATTGAGGTTCTTGTTGAATTTATTGCTGTGATCAATGGGTTTTTTTGAACTTTTTAGTATTTTTCAAAGTTGAGGTTGCTGTTGAATCTGTTGGTGTTTTTCAATATTGAGGTTTTTGTTGAATTTGTTGGTGATTTTCAATGTTGATGTTGTTGTTGAATGTATTGGTGTTATCAATGGTTCTTTTTGAACTTTTTTTTATTTTTCAAAGTTGAGATTGCAGTTGAATTTCTTGGTGTTTTTCAAAGTTGAGGTTGTTGTTGATTTTTTTGGTGTTTTTCACTGTTGAGGTTTTTGTAGAATTTGTTGGTGTTTTTGAATGTTGAGGTTGTTGCTAAATATTTTTGTGTTTTTCATTGTTCAGATTGTTTTGAATTTGTTGGTGATTTTCAATATTGAGCTTGTAATTGAATTTGTTGCTGTTTTTCAATGTTGAGGCTTTTGAATTTTTTTTGGTGTTTTTCAAAGTTGAGGTTGTTGAATTTCTTGGTGTTTTTCAAAGTTGAGGTTATTGTGAATTTTTAGGTGTTTTTCATTGTTGAGGTTGTTGTTGAATTTGTGGGTGATTTTCAATATTGAGGTTGTAGTTGAATTTGTTGGTATTTCTCAATGTTGAGGTTTTTGAATTTTTTGTTCTTTTTCAAATTTGAGGTTGTTGTTGAATTTGTTGCTTTTTTTTCAATGTTGAGGTTGTTGCATTTGTTGGTGTTTTTGATTTTTGAGGTTGTTGTTGAATTTGTTTGTGATTTTCAATATTGAGGATGTTGGTGAATTTATTGGAGTTATAAATGGGTTTTTTTTAACTTTTTTATATATTTCAAAGTAGAGGTTGCAGTTGAATTTGTTGGTGTTTTTGAAAATTGAGGTTGTTGTTGAATTTTATTGTGTTTTCCATTGTTGAGGATTTTGTAGAATTTGTTGGTGTTTTTGAATCTTGAGGTTGTTGTTGAATTTTTTTAGTGTTTTTCATTGTTGAGGTTGTTGTTGAATTTGTTGGTGTTTTGCAATGTTGATGTTGTTGTTGAATTTATTGGTGTTATCAATGGTTTTTCTTAAACTTTTTTTTATTATTCAAAGTTGTGGTTGCAGTTGAATTTGTTGGTGTTTTTAAAAGTTGAGATTGTTGTTGAATTTTTTGATCTATTTCATTGTTGAGGTTGTTGTTGAATTTGCTGCTCTTTTTCAAGGTTGAGGTTGTTGAATTTGTTGGTGTTTTTCAAAGTTGAGGTTGTTGTTTAATTTGTTGCTGATATTCAATATTGAGGTTGTTGTTGAAATTGTTGGTGTTTTTCAATATTGAAGTTGTTGTTGAATTTGTTGGTGTTTTTGAATGTTGCGCTTGTTGTTGAATTTGTTGGTGATTTTCAATGTTGAGGATGATGTTGAATTTATTGGTGTTATCAATGGTTTTATTTGAACTTTTTTTTATTTTTCAAAGTTCAGGTTGCAGTTGAATTTGTTGGTGTTTTTCAAAGTTGAGGTTGTTGTTGAATTTTTTGGTGTTTTTCAGTGTTGAGGTTTTTGTAGAATTTGTTGGTGTTTTTGAATGTTTAGGTTGTTGTTGAATTTTTTGGTGTTTTCCATTGTTGAGATTGTTGTTGAATTTGTTGGTGATTTTCAATATTGAGGTTGTAGTTGAATTTGATGGTGTTTTTCAGTGTTGATGTTTTTGAATTTTTTGGTGTTTTTCAAAGTTGAGGTTGTTGAATTAGTTGGTGTTTTTCAAAGTTGAGGTTGTTGTTGAATTTTTTGCTGTTTTTCATTGTTGAGGTTTTTGTTGAATTTGACGGTTTTTTTGAGTGTTGAGGTTGGTGAATATGTTAGTGTTTTTCAAAGTTGAGGTTGTTGATGAATTTTTTGGTGTTTTTCTTTGTTGAGGTTTTTGTTGAATTTGACGGTGTTTTTGAATGTTGACGTGGTTGAATATGTTGGTGTTGTCAAAGTTGAGGTTGTTGTTAAATTTTTTGGTTTTTTTTTCATTGTTGAGGTTGTTGTTGAAATTGTTGGTGTTTTTCAATGTTGACGTTGTTGTTGAATTTTATGGTGTTTTTCATTGTTGAGGTTGTTGTTGAGTTTCTTGGAGTTTTTAAATGTTTAGGTTGTTGAATTTGTTGGTGTTTTCAAAGTTGAGGATGTTGTTGAATTTTTTGCTGTTTTTCATTGTTGAGGTTTTTGTTGGATTTGTTGGTGTTTTTCAAAGTTGAGGTTGTTGTTGAACTGGTTGGTGATTTTCACTATTTAAGTTGTTGAATTTGTTGGTCTTTTTCAAGATTGAGGTTGTTGAATTTGTTGGTGATTTTCAAAGTTGAGGTTGTTGTTGAATTTTTTGGTGTTTTTCATTGTTGAGGTTTTTTTAGAATGTGTTGGTGTTTTTGAATGTTGTGGATGTTGTTGAATTTTTTAGTGTTTTTCATTGTTGAGGATGTTGTTGAATTTGTTGGTGTTTTGCAATGTTGAGCTTGTTGACTTTGTTGGTGATTTTCAATATTGAGGTTGTTGTTGAAGTTATTGGTGTTATCAATGGTTTGTTTGGAACTTTTTTTTATTTTTCAAAGTTGAGGTTGCAGTTGAATTTGTTGGTGTTTTTCAAAGTTGAGGTTGTTGTACAATTTTTTGATGTTTTTCATTGTTGACGTTGTTGCTGAATTTGCTGCTCTTTTCAATTTTGAGGTTGTTGAAATTGTTGATGTTTTTCAAAGTTGGGGTTGTTGTTTAATTTGATGATGATATTCAATATTGAGGTCGTTGTTGAATTTGTTGGTGTTTTTCAATGTTGAGGTTGTTGTTGAATTTGTTGGTGTTTTTGAATGTTGAGGTTGTTTTGAATTTGTTGTTGAATTTCAATATTGAAGTTGTTGTTGAATTTGTTGGTGTTTTTCAAAGTTGAGGATGTTGCTGAATTTTTTGGTTTTTTTCATTGTTGAGGTTTTTGTAGAATTTGTTGGTGTTTTTGAATGTTGAGGTTATTGTTGAATTTGATCGTGCTTTTCAATATTGAGGTTGTTATTGAATTTGTTGGTGTATTTCAATTTTGGGTTGTTGTCTGATAAAGTTAGAAATTGAGAAATTGTAGGTTCAGGTGAATGTAGAAACCTGATTAGTTGCAAAATATAGGAATAGTGATATTGAAGGCATAGTTGTGCGAACAACATTGAAAAATGAGTAGGATGCCAGAAATAGATCAATTTATGCTGTTGGACTGCAGACATTATTGGAGATTGAGAAACTGATTGAAATGGAGAAACTTGTAGATTCAGTGAACGAGCGGATCATGCAAACAGCGAATTTGCTGGAAATGGGAGATTTTACACATTTTGGGAATGAGTTATATCTGCTGATAGAGAAAATGCTTGAATTTGCTGAATTGCTAATATTTGACATTTTCAGAGATACAGACAGACAGGTTTGCTGAAACTGAAGGGAATGGAGAAATTGAACTTGCAGCGCATGCGGAGAAGCTGCAAATGTGCTCAGTCTAACAGATTTGTGGAATTGGCGTATTTGATAGATAAATAGAACTACATTTCCTGATAAAGTTAGGAATTGAGAAATTGTGGGTTCATGTGAATGTAGAAATTTGATTAGTTGCAAATTATAGGAATGGTGATATTGAAAGCATAGTTGTACGATCAACATAGAAAAATGAGTAGGATGTCAGAAATAGATCTATTTATGCTGTTGGACTGCAGACATTATTGCAGATTGAGAAATTGAATGAAATGGAGAAACTTGTAGATTCAGAGAACGAGCGGATCATGCAAGCAGCGAATTTGTTGGAAATGGGAGCTTTTACAAATTTTGGGAATGAGTTATATCTGCTGATACAGAAAATGCTTGAATTTGCTGAATTGCTAATATTTGACATATTGAGAGACACAGAAGCCAGGTTTGCTGAAACTGAAGGGAATTGAGAAATTGAAGTTGCAGTGAATGCGGCGAAGCTGCAAATGTGCTCATTCTAACAGATTTGTGGAGTTGGAGTATTTCAAAGATAAATACAACTACATTTGCTGATAAAGTTAGAAATTGAGAAATTGTAGGTTCAGGTGAATGTAGAAACCTGATTAGTTGCAAAATATAGCAATGGAGATATTGAAGGCATAATTGACCGAAATCAACATTGAAAATTGAGTAGGTTGTCAGTAAAAGATCTATTTATGCTGTTGGACTGCAGACATTATTGGAGATTGAAAAATTGATTCAAATGCTGAAACTTGTAGATTCAGTGAACGAGCGGATCATGCAAACAGCGAATTTGTTGGAAATGGGAGATTTTACACATTTTGGAAATGAGTTATATCTGCTGATAGAGAAAATGCTTCAATTTGCTGAATTGCTAATATTTGACATTTTGTGACATACCGACAGCCAGGTTTGCTGAAACTGAAGGGAATGGAGAAATTGAAGTTGCAGTGAATGCGGAGAAGCTGCAAATGCGCTCAGTCTAACAGATTTGATAGATAAATAGAACTACATTTGCTGATAAAGTTAGAAATTGAGAAATTGTAGGTTCAGGTGAATCATAAGTAACTGTTAGAAATAGAGAGACATATTTAGATAGGCAGTGGAAATTGATAGAGATAGCCAGGATGATGGAAAGTAAGAAACTTGTACATCCAGAGAAGGAGTAGAAGCTACAAGCAGCGAATTTCATGAAAGTAGGAGATTTTACTAATATGCAGAATGAGAAATCTCTGCAGATAGAGAAAATGCTGGAATTATATCAATTGTTAGAAAATGATATTATGCAATCCACTGCGAAACGGGTTTGCTTGAATTGAGAAATATGGAGAAATTGATAGTGTAGCCAACGCAGAGAAGCTGGGAATCATGCAGAAGTAGATTAATTCCAAGAAACTGAGTACTTCCTGGATGTAGAAACCTGATTATTTGAAAGAATATAGGAATGGTGATATTGAAGGCATAGTTGTACGACCAACATTAGAAAATGAGTAGGTTGTCAGAAATAGATCTATTTATCTTGTTGGACTGCTGAAATTATTGTAGACTGAGAAATTGATGGAAATGAAGAAAGTTGAAGATTCAGTGAACGAGCGGATCATGCAAACAGCGAATTTGTTGAAAATGGGAGATTTTACACATTTTGGGAATGAGTTATATCTGCTGATAGAGAAAATACTTGAATTTGCTGAATTGCTAATATTTGACATATTGAGAGATACAGAAGCCAGGTTTGCTGAAACTGAAGGGAATTGAGAAATTGAAGTTGCAGTGAATGCGGCGAAGCTGCAAATGTGCTCATTCTAACAGATTTGTGGAGTTGGAGTATTTCAAAGATAAATAGAACTACATTTGCTGATAAAGTTAGAAATTAAGAAATTGTAGGTTCAGGTGAATGTAGAAACCTGATTAGCTACCAAATATAGGAATGGAGATATTGAAGGCATACTTGAACGAAATCAACAGTTAAAAATGAGTAGGTTGTCAGAAATTGATCTATTTATGCTGTTGGACTGCAGACATTATTGCAGATTGAGAAATTGATTGAAATGGAGAAACTTGTAGATTCACTGAACGAGCGGGTCATGCAAGCAGCGAATTTGTTCGAAAAGGGAGATTTTACAAATTTTGGGAATGAGATATACCTGTTGTTAGAGAAAATGCTTGAATTTGCTGATTTGCTAATATTTGACATTTTGAGAGAGACCGACAGCCAGATTTGCAAAAACTGAAGGGAATGGAGAAATTGAAGTTGCATTGAATGCGGAGAAGCTGCAAATGTGCTCAGTCTAACAGATTTCTCGAATTGGAGTATTTGGTAGATAAATAGAACTACATTTGCTGATAAAGTTAGAAATTGAGAAATTGTAGGTTCAGGTGAATGTAGAAACCTGATAAGTTGCAAAATATAGGAATGGAGATATTGAAAGCATACTTGAATGAAATCAACATTTCAAAATGAGTAGGTTGTCAGAAATAGATCTATTTATGCTGTTGGACTGCAGACATTATTGCAGATTGAGAAATTGATTGAAATGGAGAAACTTGTAGATTCACTGAACGAGCGGGTCATGCAAGCAGCGAATTTGTTCGAAAAGGGAGATTTTACAAATTTTGGGAATGAGATATATCTTCTGATAGAGAAAATGCTTGAATTTGCTGAATTGCTAATATTTGACATTTTGAGTGATACAGACAGCCAGGTCTGCTAAAACTGAAGGGAATGGAGAAATTGAAGATGCAGTGAATGCGGCGAAGCGGCAAATGTGCTCAGTCTAACAGAGTTGTGGAATTGGAGTATTTGAAAGATAAATCGAACTACATTTGCTGATAAAGTTAGAAATTGAGAAATTGTAGCTTCAGGTGAATGTAGAAACCTGATTAGCTACAAAATATAGGAATGGAGATATTGAAGGCATACTTGAACGAAATCAACATTTAAAAATGAGTAGGTTGTCAGAGCACATCATTCAAACAGCGAATTTGTTGGAAATTGGAGATTTGACTCACCTTGGGAATGAGTTAAATCTGCTGATAGAGAAAATGCTTGAATTTGATCAATAACCAATATTTGACATTTTGAGAGATACAGACTGCTGGATTTACTAAAACTGAAGGTTTGCAGAAATTGAAGTTGCAGTGAATGCGGAGAAGCTGCAAATGTACTCAGTCTAACAGATTTCTGGAATTGGAGTATTTGATAGATAAATATAACTACATTTGCTGAGAAAGTTAGAAATTGAGAAATTGTAGGTTCAGCTGTATGTAGAAACGTGATGAGCTGCAAAAATAGGAATGGAGATATTGAAGGCTTACTTCAGCGAAATCAACATTGTAAAATGAGTAGGTTGTCAGAAATAGATCTATTTATGTTGTTTGACTGCAGAAAATATTGGAGATTGAGAACGTGATTGAAATGGTGAAACTTGTAGATTCAGTGTACGAGCAGATCATTCAAACTGCGAATTTGTTGGAAATTGGAGATTTGACTCATCTTGGGAATGAGTTATATCTGCTGATAGAGAAAATGCTTGAATTTGATCAATAACCAATATTTGACATTTTGAGAGATACAGACTGCTGGATTTACTAAAACTGAAGGTTTGCAGAAATTGAAGTTGCAGTGAATGCGGAGAAGCTGCAAATGTACTCAGTCTAACAGATTTCTGGAATTGGAGTATTTGATAGATAAATATAACTACATTTGCTGAGAAAGTTAGAAATTCAGAAATTGGAGGTTCAGCTGTATGTAGAAACGTGATGAGCTGCAAAAATAGGAATGGAGATATTGAAGGCTTACTTCAGCGAAATCAACATTCAAAAATGAGTAGGTTGTCAGAAATAGATCTATTTATGTTGTTTGACTGCAGAAAATATTGGAGATTGAGAATGTGATTGAAATGGTGAAACTTGTAGATTCAGTGAACTAGCAGATCATTCAAACTGCGAATTTGTTGGAAATTGGAGATTTGACTCATTTTGGGAATGAGTTATATCTGTTGATAGAGAAAATGCTTGAATTTGCAGAATAACTAATATTTGACATTTTGAGAGATACAGACAGCTAGGTTTGCTAAAAACGAAGGGAATGCAGAAATTGAAGTTGCAGTGAATGCGGAGAAGCTGCAAATGTGCTCAGTCTAACAGATTTGTGGAATTGGAGTATTTGATTGATAAATACAACCGCATTTGCTGATAAAGTTAGAAATTGAGAAATTGTAGGTTCAGCTGTATGCAGAAACGTGATTAGCTGCAAAAAATAGGAATGGAGATATTGAAGGCTTACTTCAGCGAAATCAACATTGAAAAATGAATGATTGTCAGAAATAGATCTATTTATGTTGTTGGACTGCAGAAAATATTGGAGATTGAGAAATTGATTGAAATGGTGATACTTCTAGAACGAGCAAATCATGCAATCAGCGAATTTGTTGGAAAAATGAGATTTTACTAATTTTGGGAATGAGTTACTTCTGCTGATAGAGAAAATGCTTGATTTTGCTGAATTGCTAATATTTGACATTTTGAGAGATACAGACAGCTAGGTTTGCTAAAAATGAAGGGAATGGAGATATTGAAGTTGCAGTGAATTCGGAGAAGCTGCAAATATGCTCAGTCTAACAGATTTCTGGAATTGGAGTATTTGATTGATAAATACAACTACATTTGCTGATAAAATTAGAAATTGAGTAATTGTAGGTTCAGCTGTATGTAGAAACGTGATCAGCTGCAAAAAATAGGAATGGAGATATTGAAGGCTTACTTCAGCGAAATCAACATTGAAAAATGAGTAGGTTGTCAGAAATACATTTATTTATGTTGTTGGACTGCAGAAAATATTGGATATTGAGAAATTGATTGAAATGGTGAAACCAGTAGATTCAGTGAACGAGCGGATCATGCAAACAGCGAATTTGTTGGAAATGGGAGACTTTACTCATTTTGGGAATGAGTTATATCTGCTGATAGAGAAAATGCTTGAATTTGCTCAATAACCAATATTTGACATTTTGAGAGATACAGACTGCTGGATTTACTTAAACTGAAGGTTTGGAGAAATTGAAGTTGCAGTGAATGCGGAGAAGCTGCAAATGTACTCAGTCTAACAGATTTCTGGAATTGGAGTATCTGATACATAAAAAGAACTACATTTTCTGATAAAGTTAGAAATTGAGAAATTGTAGGTTCAGCTGTATGTAGAAACGTGATTAGCTGCAAAAAATAGGAATGGAGATATTGAAAGCTAACATCAGCGAAATCAACATTGAAAAATGAGTAGGTTGTCAGAAATAGATCTATTTATGTTGTTGGATGCAGAAAATATTGGATATTGAGAAATTGATTGAAATGGTGAAACCTGTAGATTCAGTGAACAAGCGAATCATGCAAACAGCGAATTTGTTGGAAATGGGAGATTTTACTCATTTTGGGAATGAGTTACATCTGCTGATAGAGAAAATGCTTGAATTTGCTGAATTGCTAATATTTGACATTTTGAGAGATACAGACAGCTAGGTTTGCTAAAACTGAAGGGAATGGAGAAAGTCTGGTTGCCGTGAATGCAGAGAAGCTGCAAATGTGCTCAGTCTAACAGATTTGTGGAATTGGAGTATTTGATAGATAAATAGAACTACATTTGCTGATAAAGTTAGAAATTGAGAAATTGTAGGTTCAGCTGTATGTAGAAACGTGATTAGCTGCAAAAATAGGAATGGAGATATTGAAGGCTTACTTCAGCGAAATCAACATTCAAAAATGAGTAGGTTGTCAGAAATAGATTTATTTATGTTGTTGGACTGCAGAAAATATTGGAGATTGAGAATGCGATTGAAATGGTGAAACTTGTAGATTCAGTGAACGAGCACATCATTCAAATTGCGAATTTGTTGGAATTTGGAGATTTGACTCATTTTGGGAATGAGTTATATCTGTTGATAGAGAAAATGCTTGAATTTGCTGAATAACTAATATTTGACATTTTGAGAGATACAGACAGCTGGGTTTGCGAAAAACGAAGGGAATGTAGAAATTGAAGTTGCAGTGAATGCGGAGAAGCTGCAAATGTGCTCAGTCTAACAGATTTCTGGAATTGGAGTATTTGATTGATAAATACAACTGTATTTGCTGAAAAAGTTAGAAATTGAGAAATTGTAGGTTCAGCTGTATGTAGAAACGTGATCAGCAGCAAAAAATTGGAATGGAGATATTGAATTTTTACTTCAGCGAAATCAACATTGAAAAATGAGTAGGTTGTCAGAAATAGATCTATTTATGTTGTTGGACTGTAGAAAGTATTGGAGAATGAGAAATTGATTGAAAT
Source organism: Cetorhinus maximus (assembly GCF_964194155.1). Classification (NCBI taxonomy): domain Eukaryota; kingdom Metazoa; phylum Chordata; class Chondrichthyes; order Lamniformes; family Cetorhinidae; genus Cetorhinus; species Cetorhinus maximus. The sequence goes on from NW_027596362.1 coordinate 199,834, forward strand.
GGTGATACTTCTAGAACGAGCAAATCATGCAATCAGCGAATTTGTTGGAAAAATGAGATTTTACTAATTTTGGGAATGAGTTACATCTGCTGATAGAGACAATGCTTGAATTTCCTGAATTGCTAATATTTGACATTTTGAGAGAAACAGACAGCTAGGTTTGCTAAAACTGAATGGAATGGAGAAATTCTGGTAGCAATGAATGCAGAGAAGCTGCAAATGTGCTCAGTCTAACAGATTTGTGGAATTGGAGTATTTGATAGATAAATAGAACTACATTTGCTGAGAAAGTTAGAAATTGAGAAATTGTAGGTTCAGTTTCATGTAGAAACGTGATTAGTTGCTAAAAATAGCAATGGAGATATTCAAGGCTTACTTCAGCGTAATCAACATTGAAAAATGAGTAGGTTGTCAGAAATAGATCTATTTATGTTGTTGGACTGCAGAAAATATTGGAGATTGAGAAATTGATTGAAATGGTGAAACTTGTAGATTCAGTGAACGAGCACATCATTCAAACTGCGAATTTCTTGGAAATTGGAGATTTGACTCATCTTGGGAATGAGTTATATCTGCTGGTAGAGAAAATGCTTGAATTTGCTGAATAACTAATATTTGACATTTTGAGAGATACAGACAGCTAGGTTTGCTAAAAACGAAGGGAATGTAGAAATTGAAGTTGCAGTGAATGCGGAGAAGCTGCAAATGTGCTCAGTCTAACAGATTTCTGCAATTGGAGTATTTGATTGATAAATACAACTACATTTGCTGATAAAGTTAGAAATTGAGAAATTGTAGGTTCAGCTGTATGCAGAAACGTGATTAGCTGCAAAAAATAGGAATGGAGATATTGAAGGCTTACTTCAGCGAAATCAACATTGAAAAATGAGTAGATTGTCAGAAATAGATCTATTTATGTTGTTGGACTGCAGAAAATATTGGAGATTGAGTAATTGATTGAAATGGTGATACTTCTACAATCAGTGAACGAGCAAATCGTGCAAACAGCGAATTTGTTGGAAAAATGAGATTTTACTAATTTTGGGAATGAGTTACATCTGCTGATAGAGAAAATGCTTGAATTTGCTCAATAACCAATATTTGACATTTTGAGAGATACAGACTGCTGGTTTTAATAAAACTGAAGGTTTGGAGAAATTGAAGTTGCAGTGAATGCGGAGAAGCTGCAAATGTACTCAGTCTAACAGATTTCTGGAATTGGAGTATTTGATAGATAAATAGAACTACATTTGCTGATAAAGTTAGAAATTGAGAAATTGTAGGTTCAGCTGTATGTAGAAACGTGATTAGCTGCAAAAAATAGGAATGGAGATATTGAAGGCTTACTTCAGCGAAATCAACATTGAAAACTGAGTAGGTTGTCAGAAATAGATCTATTTATGTTGTTGGATGCAGAAAATATTGGACATTGAGAAATTGATTGAAATGGTGAAACCTGTAGATTCAGTGAACGAGCGAATCATGCAAACAGCGAATTTGTTGGAAATGGGAGATTTTACTGATTTTGGGAATGAGTTATATCTGCTGATAGAGAAAATGCTTGAATTTGCTCAATAACAAATATTTCACATTTTGAGAGATACAGACTGCTGGATTTACTTAAACTGAAGATTTGGAGAAATTGAAGTTGCAGTGAATGCGGAGAAGCTGCGAATGTACTCAGTCTAACAGATTTCTGCAATTGGAGTATTTGATAGATATAAAAAACTACATTTGCTGATAAAGTTAGAAATTGAGAAATTGTAGGTTCAGCTGTATGCCGAAACGTGATTAGCTGCAAAAAATAGGAATGGAGATATTGAAGGCTTACTTCAGCGAAATCAACATTGAAAAATGAGTAGATTGTCAGAAATACATCTATTTATGTTGTTGGACTGCAGAAAGTATTGGAGATTGAGAAATTGATTGAAATGGTGATACTTCTAGAATCAGTGAACGAGCAAATCATGCAATCAGCGAATTTGTTGGAAAAATGAGATTTTACTAATTTTGGGAATGAGTTACAGCTGCTGATAGAGAAAATGCTTGAATTTGCTGAATTGCTAATATTTGACATTTTGAGAGAAACAGACAGCTAGGTTTGCTAAAACTGAATGGAATGGAGAACGTCTGGTTGCAGTGAATGCAGAGAAGCTGCAAATGTGCTCAGTCTAACAGATTTGTGGAATTGGAGTATTTGATAGATAAATAGAACTAGATTTGCTGATAAAGTTAGAAATTGAGAAATTGTAGGTTCAGCTGAATGCAGCAACGTGATTAGCTGCAAAAATAGGAATGGAGATATTGAAGGTTAACTTCAGCGAAATCAACATTGAAAAATGAGTAGGTTGTCAGAAATAGATCTATTTATGTTGTTGGACTGCAGAAAATATTGGAGATTGAGAATGTGCTTGAAATGGTGAAACTTGTAGATTCAGTGAATGAGCAGATCATTCAAGCTGCGAATTTGTTGGAAATTGAAGATTTGACTCATTTTGGGAACGAGTTATATCTGTTGATAGAGAAAATGCATGAATTTGCTGAATAACTAATATTTGACATTTTGAGAGATACAGACAGCTAGGTTTGCTAAAAACGAAGGGAATGTAGAAACTGAAGTTGCAGTGAATGCGGAGAAGCTGCAAATGTGCTCAGTCCAACAGATTTCTAAAATTGGAGTATTTGATTGATAAATACAACTACATTTGCTGATAAAGTTAGAAATTGAGAAATTGTAGATTCAGCTGTATGTAGAAACGTGATCAGCTGCAAAAAATTGGAATGGAGATATTGAAGGCTTACTTCAGCGAAATCAACAATGAAAACTGAGTAGGTTGTCAGAAATAGATCTATTTATGCTGTTGGACTGCATAAAATATTGGATATTGAGAAATTGATTGAAATGGTGAAACCTGTAGATTCAGTGAACGAGCGAATCATGCAAATAGCGAATTTGTTAGAAATGGGAGATTTTACTTATTTTGGGAATGAGTTATATCTGCTGATAGAGAAAATGCTTGAATTTGCTCAATACCCAATATTTGACATTTTGAGAGATACAGACTGCTGGATTTACTTAAACTGAAGGTTAGGAGAAATTGAAGTTGCAGTGAATGCGGAGAAGCTGCAAATGCACTCAGTCTTACAGATTTCTGCAATTGGAGTATTTGATAGATATAAAAAAACTACATTTGCTGATAAAGTTAGAAATTGAGAAATTGTAGGTTCAGCTGTATGCAGAAACGTGTTTAGATGCAAAAAATATGAATGGAGATATTGAAGGCTTACTTCAGCGAAATCAACATTGAAAAATGAGTAGATTGTCAGAAATAGATCTATTTATGTTGTTGGACTGCAGAAAGTATTGGAGATTGAGAAATTGATTGAAATGGTGATACTTCTAGAATCAGTGAACGAGCAAATCATGCAATCAGCGAATTTGTTGGAAAAATGAGATTTTACTAATTTTGAGAATCAGTTACATCTGCTGATAGAGAAAATGCTTGAAATTGCTGAATTGCTAATAATTGACATTTTGAGAGATACAGACAGCTAGGTTTGCTAAAACTGAATGGAATGGAGAAATTCTGGTTGCAATGAATGCAGAGAAGCTGCAAATGTGCTCAGTCTAACAGATTTGTGGAATTGGAGTATTTGATAGATAAATAGAACTACTATTGCTGAGAAAGTTAGAAATTGAGAAATTGGAGGTTCAGGTTCATGTAGAAACGTGATTAGTTGCTAAAAATAGCAATGGAGATATTGAAGGCTTACTTCAGCGTAATCAACATTGAAAAATGAGTAGGTTGTCAGAAATAGATCTGTTTATGTTGTTGGACTGCAGAAAATATTGGAGATTGAGAAATTGATTGAAATGGTGAAACTTGTAGATTCAGTGAACGAGCAGATCATTCAAACTGCGGATTTGTTGGAAATTGGAGATTTCACTCATCTTGGGAATGAGTTATATCTGCTGATAGAGAAAATGCTTGAATTTGATCAATAACCAATATTTGACATTTTGAGAGATACAGACTGCTCGATTTACTAAAACTGAAGGTGTGCAGAAATTGAAGTTGCAGTGAATGCGGAGAAGCTGCAAATGTACTCAGTCTAACAGATTTCTGGATTTGGAATATTTGATAGATAAATAGAACTACATTTGCTGAGAAAGTTAGAAATTGAGAAATTGTAGGTTCAGCTGTATGTAGAAACGTGATGAGCTGCAAAAATAGGAATGGAGATATTGAAGGCTTACTTCAGCGAAATCAACATTGAAAAATGAGTAGGTTGTCAGAAATACATCTATTTATGTTGTTTGACTGCAGAAAATATTGGAGATTGAGAATGTGATTGAAATGGTGAAACTTGTAGATTCTGTGAACGAGCAGATCATTCAAACTCCGAATTTGTTGGAAATTGAAGATTTGACTCATTTTGGGAATGAGTTAAATCTGTTGATAGAGAAAATGCTTGAATTTGCTGAATAACTAATATTTGACATTTTGAGTGTTACAGACAGCTAGGTTTGCTAAAAACGAAGGGAAGGTAGAAATTGAAGTTGCAGTGAATGCGGAGAAACTGCAAATGTACTCAGTCTAACAGATTTCTGGAATTGGAGTATTTGATTGATAAATACAACTACATTTGCTGATAAAGTTAGAAATTGAGAAATTGTAGGTCCAGCTGTATGCAGAAACGTGATTAGCTGCAAAAAATAGGAATGGAGATATTGAAGGCTTACTTCAGCGAAATCGACATTGAAAAATGAGTAGATTGTCAGAAATAGATCTATTTATGTTGTTGGACTGTAGAAAGTATTGGAGAATGAGAAATTGATTGAAATGGTGATACTTCTAGAACGAGCAAATCATGCAATCAGCGAATTTGTTGGAAAAATGAGATTTTACTAATTTTGGGAATGAGTTACATCTGCTGATAGAGAAAATGCTTGAATTTCCTGAATTGCTAATATTTGACATTTTGAGAGATACAGACAGCTAGGTTTGCTATAACTGAATGGAATGGAGAAATTCTGGTTGCAATGAATGCAGAGAAGCTGCAAATGTGCTCAGTCTAACAGATTTGTGGAATTGGAGTATTTGATAGATAAATAGAACTACATTTGCTGAGATAGTTAGAAATTGAGAAATTGGAGGTTCAGTTTCATGTAGAAACGTGATTATTGCTAAAAATAGCAATGGAGATATTGAAGGCTTACTTCAGCGTAATCAACATTGAAAAATGAGTAGGTTGTCAGAAATAGATCTATTTATGTTGTTGGACTGCAGAAAATATTGGAGATTGAGAAATTGATTGAAATGGTGAAACTTGTAGATTCAGTGAACGAGCAGATCATTCAAACTGCGAATTTCTTGGAAATTGGAGATTTGACTCATTTTTGGAATGAGTTATATCTGCTGGTAGAGAAAATGCTTGAATTTGCTGAATAACTAATATTTGACATTTTGAGAGATACAGACAGCTAGGTTTGCTAAAAACGAAGGGAATGTAGAAACTGAAGTTGCAGTGAATGCGGAGAAGCTGCAAATGTGCTCAGTCCAACAGATTTCTAGAATTGGAGTATTTGATTGATAAATACAACTACATTTGCTGATAAAGTTAGAAATTGAGAAATTGTAGATTCAGCTGTATGTAGAAACGTGATCAGCTGCAAAAAATTGGAATGGAGATATTGAAGGCTTACTTCAGCGAAATCAACATTGAAAAATGAGTAGGTTGTCAGAAATAGATCTATTTATGCTGTTGGACTGCAGAAAATATTTGATATTGAGAAATTGATTCAAATGGTGAAACCTGTAGATTCAGTGAACGAGCGAATCATGCAAACAGCGAATTTGTTGGAAATGGGAGATTTTACTTATTTTGGGAATGAGTTATATCTGCTGATAGAGAAAATGCTTGAATTTGCTCAATACCCAATATTTGACATTTTGAGAGATACAGACTGCTGGATTTACTAAAACTGAAGGTTAGGAGAAATTGAAGTTGCAGTGAATGCGGAGAAGCTGCAAATGCACTCAGTCTAACAGATTTCTGCAATTGGAGTATTTGATAGATATAAAAAACTACATTTGCTGATAAAGTTAGAAATTGAGAAATTGTAGGTTCAGCTGTATGCAGAAACGTGTTTAGCTGCAAAAAATAGGAATGGAGATATTGAAGGCTTACTTCAGCGAAATCAACATTGAAAAATGATTGATTGTCAGAAATAGATCTATTTATGTTGTTGGACTGCAGAAAATATTGGAGATTGAGTAATTGATTGAAATGGTGATACTTCTACAATCAGTGAACGAGCAAATCGTGCAAACAGCGAATTTGTTGGAAAAATGAGATTTTACTAATTTTGGGAATGAGTTACATCTGCTGATAGAGAAAATGCTTGAATTTGCTCAATAACCAATATTTGACATTTTGAGAGATACAGACTGCTGGTTTTAATAAAACTGAAGGTTTGGAGAAATTGAAGTTGCAGTGAATGCGGAGAAGCTGCAAATGTACTCAGTCTAACAGATTTCTGGAATTGGAGTATTTGATAGATAAATAGAACTACATTTGCTGATAAAGTTAGAAATTGAGAAATTGTAGGTTCAGCTGTATGTAGAAACGTGATTAGCTGCAAAAAATAGGAATGGAGATATTGAAGGCTTACTTCAGCGAAATCAACATTGAAAACTGAGTAGGTTGTCAGAAATAGATCTATTTATGTTGTTGGATGCAGAAAATATTGGACATTGAGAAATTGATTGAAATGGTGAAACCTGTAGATTCAGTGAACGAGCGAATCATGCAAACAGCGAATTTGTTGGAAATGGGAGATTTTACTGATTTTGGGAATGAGTTATATCTGCTGATAGAGAAAATGCTTGAATTTGCTCAATAACAAATATTTCACATTTTGAGAGATACAGACTGCTGGATTTACTTAAACTGAAGATTTGGAGAAATTGAAGTTGCAGTGAATGCGGAGAAGCTGCGAATGTACTCAGTCTAACAGATTTCTGCAATTGGAGTATTTGATAGATATAAAAAACTACATTTGCTGATAAAGTTAGAAATTGAGAAATTGTAGGTTCAGCTGTATGCCGAAACGTGATTAGCTGCAAAAAATAGGAATGGAGATATTGAAGGCTTACTTCAGCGAAATCAACATTGAAAAATGAGTAGATTGTCAGAAATACATCTATTTATGTTGTTGGACTGCAGAAAGTATTGGAGATTGAGAAATTGATTGAAATGGTGATACTTCTAGAATCAGTGAACGAGCAAATCATGCAATCAGCGAATTTGTTGGAAAAATGAGATTTTACTAATTTTGGGAATGAGTTACAGCTGCTGATAGAGAAAATGCTTGAATTTGCTGAATTGCTAATATTTGACATTTTGAGAGAAACAGACAGCTAGGTTTGCTAAAACTGAATGGAATGGAGAACGTCTGGTTGCAGTGAATGCAGAGAAGCTGCAAATGTGCTCAGTCTAACAGATTTGTGGAATTGGAGTATTTGATAGATAAATAGAACTAGATTTGCTGATAAAGTTAGAAATTGAGAAATTGTAGGTTCAGCTGAATGCAGCAACGTGATTAGCTGCAAAAATAGGAATGGAGATATTGAAGGTTAACTTCAGCGAAATCAACATTGAAAAATGAGTAGGTTGTCAGAAATAGATCTATTTATGTTGTTGGACTGCAGAAAATATTGGAGATTGAGAATGTGCTTGAAATGGTGAAACTTGTAGATTCAGTGAATGAGCAGATCATTCAAGCTGCGAATTTGTTGGAAATTGAAGATTTGACTCATTTTGGGAACGAGTTATATCTGTTGATAGAGAAAATGCATGAATTTGCTGAATAACTAATATTTGACATTTTGAGAGATACAGACAGCTAGGTTTGCTAAAAACGAAGGGAATGTAGAAACTGAAGTTGCAGTGAATGCGGAGAAGCTGCAAATGTGCTCAGTCCAACAGATTTCTAAAATTGGAGTATTTGATTGATAAATACAACTACATTTGCTGATAAAGTTAGAAATTGAGAAATTGTAGATTCAGCTGTATGTAGAAACGTGATCAGCTGCAAAAAATTGGAATGGAGATATTGAAGGCTTACTTCAGCGAAATCAACAATGAAAACTGAGTAGGTTGTCAGAAATAGATCTATTTATGCTGTTGGACTGCATAAAATATTGGATATTGAGAAATTGATTGAAATGGTGAAACCTGTAGATTCAGTGAACGAGCGAATCATGCAAATAGCGAATTTGTTAGAAATGGGAGATTTTACTTATTTTGGGAATGAGTTATATCTGCTGATAGAGAAAATGCTTGAATTTGCTCAATACCCAATATTTGACATTTTGAGAGATACAGACTGCTGGATTTACTTAAACTGAAGGTTAGGAGAAATTGAAGTTGCAGTGAATGCGGAGAAGCTGCAAATGCACTCAGTCTTACAGATTTCTGCAATTGGAGTATTTGATAGATATAAAAAAACTACATTTGCTGATAAAGTTAGAAATTGAGAAATTGTAGGTTCAGCTGTATGCAGAAACGTGTTTAGATGCAAAAAATATGAATGGAGATATTGAAGGCTTACTTCAGCGAAATCAACATTGAAAAATGAGTAGATTGTCAGAAATAGATCTATTTATGTTGTTGGACTGCAGAAAGTATTGGAGATTGAGAAATTGATTGAAATGGTGATACTTCTAGAATCAGTGAACGAGCAAATCATGCAATCAGCGAATTTGTTGGAAAAATGAGATTTTACTAATTTTGAGAATCAGTTACATCTGCTGATAGAGAAAATGCTTGAAATTGCTGAATTGCTAATAATTGACATTTTGAGAGATACAGACAGCTAGGTTTGCTAAAACTGAATGGAATGGAGAAATTCTGGTTGCAATGAATGCAGAGAAGCTGCAAATGTGCTCAGTCTAACAGATTTGTGGAATTGGAGTATTTGATAGATAAATAGAACTACTATTGCTGAGAAAGTTAGAAATTGAGAAATTGGAGGTTCAGGTTCATGTAGAAACGTGATTAGTTGCTAAAAATAGCAATGGAGATATTGAAGGCTTACTTCAGCGTAATCAACATTGAAAAATGAGTAGGTTGTCAGAAATAGATCTGTTTATGTTGTTGGACTGCAGAAAATATTGGAGATTGAGAAATTGATTGAAATGGTGAAACTTGTAGATTCAGTGAACGAGCAGATCATTCAAACTGCGGATTTGTTGGAAATTGGAGATTTCACTCATCTTGGGAATGAGTTATATCTGCTGATAGAGAAAATGCTTGAATTTGATCAATAACCAATATTTGACATTTTGAGAGATACAGACTGCTCGATTTACTAAAACTGAAGGTGTGCAGAAATTGAAGTTGCAGTGAATGCGGAGAAGCTGCAAATGTACTCAGTCTAACAGATTTCTGGATTTGGAATATTTGATAGATAAATAGAACTACATTTGCTGAGAAAGTTAGAAATTGAGAAATTGTAGGTTCAGCTGTATGTAGAAACGTGATGAGCTGCAAAAATAGGAATGGAGATATTGAAGGCTTACTTCAGCGAAATCAACATTGAAAAATGAGTAGGTTGTCAGAAATACATCTATTTATGTTGTTTGACTGCAGAAAATATTGGAGATTGAGAATGTGATTGAAATGGTGAAACTTGTAGATTCTGTGAACGAGCAGATCATTCAAACTCCGAATTTGTTGGAAATTGAAGATTTGACTCATTTTGGGAATGAGTTAAATCTGTTGATAGAGAAAATGCTTGAATTTGCTGAATAACTAATATTTGACATTTTGAGTGTTACAGACAGCTAGGTTTGCTAAAAACGAAGGGAAGGTAGAAATTGAAGTTGCAGTGAATGCGGAGAAACTGCAAATGTACTCAGTCTAACAGATTTCTGGAATTGGAGTATTTGATTGATAAATACAACTACATTTGCTGATAAAGTTAGAAATTGAGAAATTGTAGGTCCAGCTGTATGCAGAAACGTGATTAGCTGCAAAAAATAGGAATGGAGATATTGAAGGCTTACTTCAGCGAAATCGACATTGAAAAATGAGTAGATTGTCAGAAATAGATCTATTTATGTTGTTGGACTGTAGAAAGTATTGGAGAATGAGAAATTGATTGAAATGGTGATACTTCTAGAACGAGCAAATCATGCAATCAGCGAATTTGTTGGAAAAATGAGATTTTACTAATTTTGGGAATGAGTTACATCTGCTGATAGAGAAAATGCTTGAATTTCCTGAATTGCTAATATTTGACATTTTGAGAGATACAGACAGCTAGGTTTGCTATAACTGAATGGAATGGAGAAATTCTGGTTGCAATGAATGCAGAGAAGCTGCAAATGTGCTCAGTCTAACAGATTTGTGGAATTGGAGTATTTGATAGATAAATAGAACTACATTTGCTGAGATAGTTAGAAATTGAGAAATTGGAGGTTCAGTTTCATGTAGAAACGTGATTATTGCTAAAAATAGCAATGGAGATATTGAAGGCTTACTTCAGCGTAATCAACATTGAAAAATGAGTAGGTTGTCAGAAATAGATCTATTTATGTTGTTGGACTGCAGAAAATATTGGAGATTGAGAAATTGATTGAAATGGTGAAACTTGTAGATTCAGTGAACGAGCAGATCATTCAAACTGCGAATTTCTTGGAAATTGGAGATTTGACTCATTTTTGGAATGAGTTATATCTGCTGGTAGAGAAAATGCTTGAATTTGCTGAATAACTAATATTTGACATTTTGAGAGATACAGACAGCTAGGTTTGCTAAAAACGAAGGGAATGTAGAAACTGAAGTTGCAGTGAATGCGGAGAAGCTGCAAATGTGCTCAGTCCAACAGATTTCTAGAATTGGAGTATTTGATTGATAAATACAACTACATTTGCTGATAAAGTTAGAAATTGAGAAATTGTAGATTCAGCTGTATGTAGAAACGTGATCAGCTGCAAAAAATTGGAATGGAGATATTGAAGGCTTACTTCAGCGAAATCAACATTGAAAAATGAGTAGGTTGTCAGAAATAGATCTATTTATGCTGTTGGACTGCAGAAAATATTTGATATTGAGAAATTGATTCAAATGGTGAAACCTGTAGATTCAGTGAACGAGCGAATCATGCAAACAGCGAATTTGTTGGAAATGGGAGATTTTACTTATTTTGGGAATGAGTTATATCTGCTGATAGAGAAAATGCTTGAATTTGCTCAATACCCAATATTTGACATTTTGAGAGATACAGACTGCTGGATTTACTAAAACTGAAGGTTAGGAGAAATTGAAGTTGCAGTGAATGCGGAGAAGCTGCAAATGCACTCAGTCTAACAGATTTCTGCAATTGGAGTATTTGATAGATATAAAAAACTACATTTGCTGATAAAGTTAGAAATTGAGAAATTGTAGGTTCAGCTGTATGCAGAAACGTGTTTAGCTGCAAAAAATAGGAATGGAGATATTGAAGGCTTACTTCAGCGAAATCAACATTGAAAAATGATTGATTGTCAGAAATAGATCTATTTATGTTGTTGGACTGCAGAAAATATTGGAGATTGAGTAATTGATTGAAATGGTGATACTTCTACAATCAGTGAACGAGCAAATCGTGCAAACAGCGAATTTGTTGGAAAAATGAGATTTTACTAATTTTGGGAATGAGTTACATCTGCTGATAGAGAAAATGCTTGAATTTGCTCAATAACCAATATTTGACATTTTGAGAGATACAGACTGCTGGTTTTAATAAAACTGAAGGTTTGGAGAAATTGAAGTTGCAGTGAATGCGGAGAAGCTGCAAATGTACTCAGTCTAACAGATTTCTGGAATTGGAGTATTTGATAGATAAATAGAACTACATTTGCTGATAAAGTTAGAAATTGAGAAATTGTAGGTTCAGCTGTATGTAGAAACGTGATTAGCTGCAAAAAATAGGAATGGAGATATTGAAGGCTTACTTCAGCGAAATCAACATTGAAAACTGAGTAGGTTGTCAGAAATAGATCTATTTATGTTGTTGGATGCAGAAAATATTGGACATTGAGAAATTGATTGAAATGGTGAAACCTGTAGATTCAGTGAACGAGCGAATCATGCAAACAGCGAATTTGTTGGAAATGGGAGATTTTACTGATTTTGGGAATGAGTTATATCTGCTGATAGAGAAAATGCTTGAATTTGCTCAATAACAAATATTTCACATTTTGAGAGATACAGACTGCTGGATTTACTTAAACTGAAGATTTGGAGAAATTGAAGTTGCAGTGAATGCGGAGAGCTGCGAATGTACTCAGTCTAACAGATTTCTGCAATTGGAGTATTTGATAGATATAAAAAACTACATTTGCTGAGATAGTTAGAAATTGAGAAATTGGAGGTTCAGTTTCATGTAGAAACGTGATTATTGCTAAAAATAGCAATGGAGATATTGAAGGCTTACTTCAGCGTAATCAACATTGAAAAATGAGTAGGTTGTCAGAAATAGATCTATTTATGTTGTTGGACTGCAGAAAATATTGGAGATTGAGAAATTGATTGAAATGGTGAAACTTGTAGATTCAGTGAACGAGCAGATCATTCAAACTGCGAATTTCTTGGAAATTGGAGATTTGACTCATTTTTGGAATGAGTTATATCTGCTGGTAGAGAAAATGCTTGAATTTGCTGAATAACTAATATTTGACATTTTGAGAGATACAGACAGCTAGGTTTGCTAAAAACGAAGGGAATGTAGAAACTGAAGTTGCAGTGAATGCGGAGAAGCTGCAAATGTGCTCAGTCCAACAGATTTCTAGAATTGGAGTATTTGATTGATAAATACAACTACATTTGCTGATAAAGTTAGAAATTGAGAAATTGTAGATTCAGCTGTATGTAGAAACGTGATCAGCTGCAAAAAATTGGAATGGAGATATTGAAGGCTTACTTCAGCGAAATCAACATTGAAAAATGAGTAGGTTGTCAGAAATAGATCTATTTATGCTGTTGGACTGCAGAAAATATTTGATATTGAGAAATTGATTCAAATGGTGAAACCTGTAGATTCAGTGAACGAGCGAATCATGCAAACAGCGAATTTGTTGGAAATGGGAGATTTTACTTATTTTGGGAATGAGTTATATCTGCTGATAGAGAAAATGCTTGAATTTGCTCAATACCCAATATTTGACATTTTGAGAGATACAGACTGCTGGATTTACTAAAACTGAAGGTTAGGAGAAATTGAAGTTGCAGTGAATGCGGAGAAGCTGCAAATGCACTCAGTCTAACAGATTTCTGCAATTGGAGTATTTGATAGATATAAAAAACTACATTTGCTGATAAAGTTAGAAATTGAGAAATTGTAGGTTCAGCTGTATGCAGAAACGTGTTTAGCTGCAAAAAATAGGAATGGAGATATTGAAGGCTTACTTCAGCGAAATCAACATTGAAAAATGATTGATTGTCAGAAATAGATCTATTTATGTTGTTGGACTGCAGAAAATATTGGAGATTGAGTAATTGATTGAAATGGTGATACTTCTACAATCAGTGAACGAGCAAATCGTGCAAACAGCGAATTTGTTGGAAAAATGAGATTTTACTAATTTTGGGAATGAGTTACATCTGCTGATAGAGAAAATGCTTGAATTTGCTCAATAACCAATATTTGACATTTTGAGAGATACAGACTGCTGGTTTTAATAAAACTGAAGGTTTGGAGAAATTGAAGTTGCAGTGAATGCGGAGAAGCTGCAAATGTACTCAGTCTAACAGATTTCTGGAATTGGAGTATTTGATAGATAAATAGAACTACATTTGCTGATAAAGTTAGAAATTGAGAAATTGTAGGTTCAGCTGTATGTAGAAACGTGATTAGCTGCAAAAAATAGGAATGGAGATATTGAAGGCTTACTTCAGCGAAATCAACATTGAAAACTGAGTAGGTTGTCAGAAATAGATCTATTTATGTTGTTGGATGCAGAAAATATTGGACATTGAGAAATTGATTGAAATGGTGAAACCTGTAGATTCAGTGAACGAGCGAATCATGCAAACAGCGAATTTGTTGGAAATGGGAGATTTTACTGATTTTGGGAATGAGTTATATCTGCTGATAGAGAAAATGCTTGAATTTGCTCAATAACAAATATTTCACATTTTGAGAGATACAGACTGCTGGATTTACTTAAACTGAAGATTTGGAGAAATTGAAGTTGCAGTGAATGCGGAGAAGCTGCGAATGTACTCAGTCTAACAGATTTCTGCAATTGGAGTATTTGATAGATATAAAAAACTACATTTGCTGATAAAGTTAGAAATTGAGAAATTGTAGGTTCAGCTGTATGCCGAAACGTGATTAGCTGCAAAAAATAGGAATGGAGATATTGAAGGCTTACTTCAGCGAAATCAACATTGAAAAATGAGTAGATTGTCAGAAATAGATCTATTTATGTTGTTGGACTGCAGAAAGTATTGGAGATTGAGAAATTGATTGAAATGGTGATACTTCTAGAATCAGTGAACGAGCAAATCATGCAATCAGCGAATTTGTTGGAAAAATGAGATTTTACTAATTTTGGGAATGAGTTACAGCTGCTGATAGAGAAAATGCTTGAATTTGCTGAATTGCTAATATTTGACATTTTGAAGAAACAGACAGCTAGGTTTGCTAAAACTGAATGGAATGGAGAACGTCTGGTTGCAGTGAATGCAGAGAAGCTGCAAATGTGCTCAGTCTAACAGATTTGTGGAATTGGAGTATTTGATAGATAAATAGAACTAGATTTGCTGATAAAGTTAGAAATTGAGAAATTGTAGGTTCAGCTGAATGCAGCAACGTGATTAGCTGCAAAAATAGGAATGGAGATATTGAAGGTTAACTTCAGCGAAATCAACATTGAAAAACGAGTAGGTTGTCAGAAATAGATCTATTTATGTTGTTGGACTGCAGAAAATATTGGAGATTGAGAATGTGCTTGAAATGGTGAAACTTGTAGATTCAGTGAACGAGCAGATCATTCAAGCTGCGAATTTGTTGGAAATTGAAGATTTGACTCATTTTGGGAACGAGTTATATCTGTTGATAGAGAAAATGCATGAATTTGCTGAATAACTAATATTTGACATTTTGAGAGATACAGACAGCTAGGTTTGCTAAAAACGAAGGGAATGTAGAAACTGAAGTTGCAGTGAATGCGGAGAAGCTGCAAATGTGCTCAGTCCAACAGATTTCTAGAATTGGAGTATTTGATTGATAAATACAACTACATTGCTGATAAAGTTAGAAATTGAGAAATTGTAGATTCAGCTGTATGTAGAAACGTGATCAGCTGCAAAAAATTGGAATGGAGATATTGAAGGCTTACTTCAGCGAAATCAACATTGAAAACTGAGTAGGTTGTCAGAAATAGATCTATTTATGCTGTTGGACTGCATAAAATATTGGAAAATGAGAAATTGATTGAAATGGTGAAACCTGTAGATTCGGTGAACGAGCGAATCATGCAAACAGCGAATTTGTTAGAAATGGGAGATTTTACTTATTTTGGGAATGAGTTATATCTGCTGATAGAGAAAATGCTTGAATTTGCTCAATACCCAATATTTGACATTTTGAGAGATACAGACTGCTGGATTTACTTAAACTGAAGGTTAGGAGAAATTGAAGTTGCAGTGAATGCGGAGAAGCTGCAAATGCACTCAGTCTTACAGATTTCTGCAATTGGAGTATTTGATAGATATAAAAAAACTACATTTGCTGATAAAGTTAGAAATTGAGAAATTGTAGGTTCAGCTGTATGCAGAAACGTGTTTAGATGCAAAAAATATGAATGGAGATATTGAAGGCTTACTTCAGCGAAATCAACATTGAAAAATGAGTAGATTGTCAGAAATAGATCTATTTATGTTGTTGGACTGCAGAAAGTATTGGAGATTGAGAAATTGATTGAAATGGTGATACTTCTAGAATCAGTGAACGAGCAAATCATGCAATCAGCGAATTTGTTGGAAAAATGAGATTTTACTAATTTTGAGAATCAGTTACATCTGCTGATAGAGAAAATGCTTGAAATTGCTGAATTGCTAATATTTGACATTTTGAGAGATACAGACAGCTAGGTTTGCTAAAACTGAATGGAATGGAGAAATTCTGGTTGCAATGAATGCAGAGAAGCTGCAAATGTGCTCAGTCTAACAGATTTGTGGAATTGGAGTATTTGATAGATAAATAGAACTACTATTGCTGAGAAAGTTAGAAATTGAGAAATTGGAGGTTCAGGTTCATGTAGAAACGTGATTAGTTGCTAAAAATAGCAATGGAGATATTGAAGGCTTACTTCAGCGTAATCAACATTGAAAAATGAGTAGGTTGTCAGAAATAGATCTATTTATGTTGTTGGACTGCAGAAAATATTGGAGATTGAGAAATTGATTGAAATGGTGAAACTTGTAGATTCAGTGAACGAGCAGATCATTCAAACTGCGGATTTGTTGGAAATTGGAGATTTCACTCATCTTGGGAATGAGTTATATCTGCTGATAGAGAAAATGCTTGAATTTGATCAATAACCAATATTTGACATTTTGAGAGATACAGACTGCTCGATTTACTAAAACTGAAGGTGTGCAGAAATTGAAGTTGCAGTGAATGCGGAGAAGCTGCAAATGTACTCAGTCTAACAGATTTCTGGATTTGGAATATTTGATAGGTAAATAGAACTACATTTGCTGAGAAAGTTAGAAATTGAGAAATTGTAGGTTCAGCTGTATGTAGAAACGTGATGAGCTGCAAAAATAGGAATGGAGATATTGAAGGCTTACTTCAGCGAAATCAACATTGAAAAATGAGTAGGTTGTCAGAAATACATCTATTTATGTTGTTTGACTGCAGAAAATATTGGAGATTGAGAATGTGATTGAAATGGTGAAACTTGTAGATTCTGTGAACGAGCAGATCATTCAAACTCCGAATTTGTTGGAAATTGAAGATTTGACTCATTTTGGGAATGAGTTAAATCTGTTGATAGAGAAAATGCTTGAATTTGCTGAATAACTAATATTTGACATTTTGAGTGTTACAGACAGCTAGGTTTGCTAAAAACGAAGGGAAGGTAGAAATTGAAGTTGCAGTGAATGGGGAGAAACTGCAAATGTACTCAGTCTAACAGATTTCTGCAATTGGAGTATTTGATTGATAAATACAACTACATTTGCTGATAAAGTTAGAAATTGAGAAATTGTAGGTTCAGCTGTATGCAGAAACGTGATTAGCTGCAAAAAATAGGAATGGAGATATTGAAGGCTTACTTCAGAGAAATCGACATTGAAAAATGAGTAGATTGTCAGAAATAGATCTATTTATGTTGTTGGACTGTAGAAAGTATTGGAGAATGAGAAATTGATTGAAATGGTGATACTTCTAGAACGAGCAAATCATGCAATCAGCGAATTTGTTGGAAAAATGAGATTTTACTAATTTTGGGAATGAGTTACATCTGCTGATAGAGAAAATGCTTGAATTTCCTGAATTGCTAATATTTGACATTTTGAGAGATACAGACAGCTAGGTTTGCTAAAACTGAATGGAATGGAGAAATTCTGGTTGCAATGAATGCAGAGAAGCTGCAAATGTGCTCAGTCTAACAGATTTGTGGAATTGGAGTATTTGATAGATAAAAGAACTACATTTGCTGAGAAAGTTAGAAATTGAGAAATTGGAGGTTCAGTTTCATGTAGAAACGTGATTATTGCTAAAAATAGCAATGGAGATATTGAAGGCTTACTTCAGCGTAATCAACATTGAAAAATGAGTAGGTTGTCAGAAATAGATCTATTTATGTTGTTGGACTGCAGAAAATATTGGAGATTGAGAAATTGATTGAAATGGTGAAACTTGTAGATTCAGTGAACGAGCAGATCATTCAAACTGCGAATTTCTTGGAAATTGGAGATTTGACTCATTTTTGGAATGAGTTATATCTGCTGGTAGAGAAAATGCTTGAATTTGCTGAATAACTAATATTTGACATTTTGAGAGATACAGACAGCTAGGTTTGCTAAAAACGAAGGGAATGTAGAAACTGAAGTTGCAGTGAATGCGGAGAAGCTGCAAATGTGCTCAGTCCAACAGATTTCTAGAATTGGAGTATTTGATTGATAAATACAACTACATTTGCTGATAAAGTTAGAAATTGAGAAATTGTAGATTCAGCTGTATGTAGAAACGTGATCAGCTGCAAAAAATTGGAATGGAGATATTGAAGGCTTACTTCAGCGAAATCAACATTGAAAAATGAGTAGGTTGTCAGAAATAGATCTATTTATGCTGTTGGACTGCAGAAAATATTTGATATTGAGAAATTGATTCAAATGGTGAAACCTGTAGATTCAGTGAACGAGCGAATCATGCAAACAGCGAATTTGTTGGAAATGGGAGATTTTACTTATTTTGGGAATGAGTTATATCTGCTGATAGAGAAAATGCTTGAATTTGCTCAATACCCAATATTTGACATTTTGAGAGATACAGACTGCTGGATTTACTAAAACTGAAGGTTAGGAGAAATTGAAGTTGCAGTGAATGCGGAGAAGCTGCAAATGCACTCAGTCTAACAGATTTCTGCAATTGGAGTATTTGATAGATATAAAAAACTACATTTGCTGATAAAGTTAGAAATTGAGAAATTGTAGGTTCAGCTGTATGCAGAAACGTGTTTAGCTGCAAAAAATAGGAATGGAGATATTGAAGGCTTACTTCAGCGAAATCAACATTGAATAATGAGTAGATTGTCAGAAATAGATCTATTTATGTTGTTGGACTGCAGAAAGTATTGGAGATTGAGAAATTGATTGAAATGGTGATACTTCTAGAATCAGTGAACGAGCAAATCATGCAATCAGCGAATTTGTTGGAAAAATGAGATTTTACTAATTTTGAGAATCAGTTACATCTGCTGATAGAGAAAATGCTTGAAATTGCTGAATTGCTAATAATTGACATTTTGAGAGATACAGACAGCTAGGTTTGCTAAAACTGAATGGAATGGAGAAATTCTGGTTGCAATGAATGCAGAGAAGCTGCAAATGTGCTCAGTCTAACAGATTTGTGGAATTGGAGTATTTGATGGATAAATAGAACTACTATTGCTGAGAAAGTTAGAAATTGAGAAATTGGAGGTTCAGGTTCATGTAGAAACGTGATTAGTTGCTAAAAATAGCAATGGAGATATTGAAGGCTTACTTCAGCGTAATCAACATTGAAAAATGAGTAGGTTGTCAGAAATAGATCTATTTATGTTGTTGGATGCAGAAAATATTGGAGATTGAGAAATTGATTGAAATGGTGAAACTTGTAGATTCAGTGAACGAGCAGATCATTCAAACTGCGGATTTGTTGGAAATTGGAGATTTCACTCATCTTGGGAATGAGTTATATCTGCTGATAGAGAAAATGCTTGAATTTGATCAATAACCAATATTTGACATTTTGAGAGATACAGACTGCTCGATTTACTAAAACTGAAGGTGTGCAGAAATTGAAGTTGCAGTGAATGCGGAGAAGCTGCAAATGTACTCAGTCTAACAGATTTCTGGATTTGGAATATTTGATAGATAAATAGAACTACATTTGCTGAGAAAGTTAGAAATTGAGAAATTGTAGGTTCAGCTGTATGTAGAAACGTGATGAGCTGCAAAAATAGGAATGGAGATATTGAAGGCTTACTTCAGCGAAATCAACATTGAAAAATGAGTAGGTTGTCAGAAATACATCTATTTATGTTGTTTGACTGCAGAAAATATTGGAGATTGAGAATGTGATTGAAATGGTGAAACTTGTAGATTCTGTGAACGAGCAGATCATTCAAACTGCGAATTTGTTGGAAATTGGAGATTTGACTCATTTTGGGAATGAGTTATATCTGTTGATAGAGAAAATGCTTGAATTTGCTGAATAACTAATATTTGACATTTTGAGTGTTACAGACAGCTAGGTTTGCTAAAAACGAAGGGAATTTAGAAATTGAAGTTGCAGTGAATGCGGAGAAACTGCAAATGTACTCAGTCTAACAGATTTCTGGAATTGGAGTATTTGATTGATAAATACAACTACATTTGCTGATAAAGTTAGAAATTGAGAAATTGTAGGTTCAGCTGTATGCAGAAACGTGATTTGCAGCAAAAAATAGGAATGGAGATATTGAAGGCTTACTTCAGCGAAATCGACATTGAAAAATGAGTAGATTGTCAGAAATAGATCTATCTATGTTGTTGGACTGTAGAAAGTATTGGAGAATGAGAAATTGATTGAAATGGTGATACTTCTAGAACGAGCAAATCATGCAATCAGCGAATTTGTTGGAAAAATGAGATTTTACTAATTTTGGGAATGAGTTACATCTGCTGATAGAGAAAATGCTTGAATTTGCTTCAATTGCTAATATTTGACATTTTGAGAGATACAGACAGCTAGGTTTGCTAAAACTGAATGGAATGGAGAAATTCTGGTTGCAATGAATGCAGAGAAGCTGCAAATGTGCTCAGTCTAACAGATTTGTGGAATTGGAGTATTTGATAGATAAATAGAACTACATTTGCTGAGAAAGTTAGAAATTGAGAAATTGTAGGTTCAGTTTCATGTAGAAACGTGATTAGTTGCTAAAAATAGCAATGGAGATATTCAAGGCTTACTTCAGCGTAATCAACATTGAAAAATGAGTAGGTTGTCAGAAATAGATCTATTTATGTTGTTGGACTGCAGAAAGTATTGGAGATTGAGAAATTGATTGAAATGGTGAAACTTGTAGATTCAGTGAACGAGCACATCATTCAAATGCGAATTTCTTGGAAATTAGAGATTTGACTCATCTTGGGAATGAGTTATATCTGCTGGTAGAGAAAATGCTTGAATTTGCTGAATAACTAAAATTTGACATTTTGAGAGATACAGACAGCTAGGTTTGCTAAAAACGAAGGGAATGTAGAAATTGAAGTTGCAGTGAATGCGGAGAAGCTGCAAATGTGCTCAGTCTAACAGATTTCTGCAATTGGAGTATTTGATTGATAAATACAACTACATTTGCTGATAAAGTTAGAAATTGAGAAATTGTAGGTTCAGCTGTATGCAGAAACGTGATTAGCTGCAAAAAATAGGAATGGAGATATTGAAGGCTTACTTCAGAGAAATCAACATTGAAAAATGATTGATAGTCAGAAATAGATCTATTTATGTTGTTGGACTGCAGAAAATATTGGAGATTGAGTAATTGATTGAAATGGTGATACTTCTTGAATCAGTGAACGAGCAAATCATGCAAACAGCGAATTTGTTGGAAAAATGAGATTTTACTAATTTTGGGAATGAGTTACATCTGCTGATAGAGAAAATGCTTGAATTTGCTCAATAACCAATATTTGACATTCTGAGAGATACAGACTGCTGGATTTAATAAAACTGAAGGTTTGGAGAAATTGAAGTTGCAGTGAATGCGGAGAAGCTGCAAATGTACTCAGTCTAACAGATTTCTGGAATTGGAGTATTTGATAGATAAATAGAACTACATTTGCTGATAAAGTTAGAAATTGAGAAATTGTAGGTTCAGCTGTATGTAGAAACGTGATTAGCTGCAAAAAATAGGAATGGAGATATTGAAGGCTTACTTCAGCGAAATCAACATTGAAAACTGAGTAGGTTGTCAGAAATAGATCTATTTATGTTGTTGGATGCAGAAAATATTGGACATTGAGAAATTGATTGAAATGGTGAAACCTGTAGATTCAGTGAACGAGCGAATCATGCAAACAGCGAATTTGTTGGAAATGGGAGATTTTACTGATTTTGGGAATGAGTTATATCTGCTGATAGAGAAAATGCTTGAATTTGATCAATAACCAATATTTGACATTTTGAGAGATACAGACTGCTGGATTTACTAAAACTGATGGTGTGCAGAAATTGAAGTTGCAGTGAATGCGGAGAAGCTGCAAATGTACTCAGTCTAACAGATTTCTGGATTTGGAATATTTGATAGATAAATAGAACTACATTTGCTGAGAAAGTTAGAAATTGAGAAATTGTAGGTTCAGCTGTATGTAGAAACGTGATGAGCTGCAAAAATAGGAATGGAGATATTGAAGGCTTACTTCAGCGAAATCAACATTGAAAAATGAGTAGGTTGTCAGAAATACATCTATTTATGTTGTTTGACTGCAGAAAATATTGGAGATTGAGAATGTGATTGAAATGGTGAAACTTGTAGATTCTGTGAACGAGCAGATGATTCAAACTGCGAATTTGTTGGAAATTGGAGATTTGACTCATTTTGGGAATGAGTTATATCTGTTGATAGAGAAAATGCTTGAATTTGCTGAATAACTAATATTTGACATTTTGAGTGTTACAGACAGCTAGGTTTGCTAAAAACGAAGGGAATGTAGAAATTGAAGTTGCAGTGAATGCGGAGAAGCTGCAAATGTGCTCAGTCCAACAGATTTCTAGAATTGGAGTATTTGATTGATAAATACAACTACATTTGCTGAGAAAGTTAGAAATTGAGAAATTGTAGATTCAGCTGTATGTAGAAACGTGATCAGCTGCAAAAAATTGGAATGGAGATATTGAAGGCTTACTTCAGCGAAATCAACATTGAAAACTGAGTAGGTTGTCAGAAATAGATCTATTTATGTTGTTGGACTGCAGAAAATATTCGACATTGAGAAATTCATTGAAATGGTGATACTTCTCGAATCAGTGAACGAGCAAATCATGCAATCAGCGAATTTGTTGGAAAAATGAGATTTTACTAATTTTGGGAATGAGTTACAGCTGCTGATAGAGAAAATGCTTGAATTTGCTGAATTGCTAATATTTGACACTTTGAGAGATACAGACAGCTAGGTTTGCTAAAACTGAATGGAATGGAGAAATTCTGGTTGCAGTGAATGCAGAGAAGCTGCAAATGTGCTCAGTCTAACAGATTTGTGGAATTGGAGTATTTGATAGATAAATAGAACTACATTTGCTGAGAAAGTTAGAAATTGAGAAATTGTAGGTTCAGCTGAATGCAGCAACGTGATTAGCTGCAAAAGTAGGAATGGAGATATTGAAGGCTTACTTCAGCGAAATCAACATTGAAAAATGAGTAGGTTGTCAGAAATAGATCTATTTATGTTGTTTGACTGCAGAAAATATTGGAGATTGAGAATGTGATTGAAATGGTGAAACTTGTAGATTCTGTGAACGAGCAGATCATTCAAACTGCGAATTTGTTGGAAATTGGAGATTTGACTCATTTTTGGAATGAGTTATATCTGTTGGTAGAGAAAATGCTTGAATTTGCTGAATAACTAATATTTTACATTTTGAGAGATACAGACAGCTAGGTTTGCTAAAAACAAAGGGAATGTAGAAACTGAAGTTGCAGTGAATGCGGAGAAGCTGCAAATGTGCTCAGTCCAACAGATTTCTAGAATTGGATTATTTGATTGATAAATACAACTGCATTTGCTGATAAAGTTAGAAATTGAGAAATTGTAGATTCAGCTGTATGTACAAACGTGATCAGCTGCAAAAAATTGGAATGGAGATATTGAAGGCTTACTTCAGCGAAATCAACATTGAAAAATGAGTAGGTTGTCAGAAATAGATCTATTTATGCTGTTGGACTGCAGAAAATATTTGATATTGAGAAATTGATTGAAATGGTGAAACCTGTAGATTCAGTGAACGAGCGAATCATGCAAACAGCGAATTTGTTGGAAATGGGAGATTTTACTGATTTTGGGAATGAGTTATATCAGCTGATAGAGAAAATGCTTGAATTTGCTCAATACCCAATATTTGACATTTTGAGAGATACAGACTGCTGGATTTACTTAAACTGAACGTTAGGAGAAATTGAAGTTGCAGTGAATGCGGAGAAGCTGCAAATGCACTCAGTCTAACAGATTTCTGCAATTGGAGTATTTGATAGATATAAAAAACTACATTCGCTGATAAAGTTAGAAATTGAGAAATTGTAGGTTCAGCTGTATGCAGAAACGTGTTTAGCTGCAAAAAATAGGAATGGAGATATTGAAGGCTTACTTCAGCGAAATCAACATTGAATAATGAGTAGATTGTCAGCAATAGATCTATTTATGTTGTTGGACTGCAGAAAGTATTGGAGATTGAGAAATTGATTGAAATGGTGATACTTCTAGAATCAGTGAACGAGCAAATCATGCAATCAGCGAATTTGTTGGAAAAATGAGATTTTACTAATTGTGAGAATCAGTTACATCTGCTGAGAGAGAAAATGCTTGAAATTACTGAATTGCTAATATTTGACATTTTGAGAGATACAGACAGCTAGGTTTGCTAAAACTGAATGGAATGGAGAAATTCTGGTTGCAATGAATGCAGAGAAGCTGCAAATGTGCTCAGTCTAACAGATTTGTGGAATTGGAGTATTTGATAGATAAATAGAACTACATTTGCTGAGAAAGTTAGAAATTGAGAAATTGGAGGTTCAGGTTCATGTAGAAACGTGATTAGTTGCTAAAAATAGGAATGGAGATATTGAAGGCTTACTTCAGCGAAATCAACATTGAAAAATGAGTAGGTTGTCAGAAATACATCTATTTATGTTGTTTGACTGCAGAAAATATTGGAGATTGAGAATGTTCTTGAAATGGTGAAACTTGTAGATTCTGTGAACGAGCAGATCATTCAAACTCCGAATTTGTTGGATATTGGAGATTTGACTCATTTTGGGAATGAGTTATATCTGTTGATAGAGAAAATGCTTGAATTTGCTGAATAACTAATATTTGACATTTTGAGTGTTACAGACAGCTAGGTTTGCTAAAAACGAAGGGAAGGTAGAAATTGAAGTTGCAGTGAATGCGGAGAAGTTGCAAATGTGCTCGGTCTAACAGATTTCTGGAATTGGAGTATTTGATTGATAAATACAACTACATTTGCTGATAAAGTTAGAAATTGAGAAATTGTAGGTTCAGCTGTATGCAGAAACGTGATTAGCTGCAAAAAATAGGAATGGAGATATTGAAGGCTTACTTCAGCGAAATCCACATTTAAAAATGAGTAGATTGTCAGAAATAGATCTATTTATGTTGTTGGACTGCAGAAAGTATTGGAGATTGAGAAATTGATTGAAATGGTGATACTTCTAGAATCAGTGAACGAGCAAATCATGCAATCAGCGAATTTGTTGGAAAAATGAGATTTTACTAATTGTGAGAATCAGTTACATCTGCTGATAGAGAAAATGCTTGAAATTGCTGAATTGCTAATATTTGACATTTTGAGAGATACAGACAGCTAGATTTGCTAAAACTGAATGGAATGGAGAAATTCTGGTTGCAATGAATGCAGAGAAGCTGCAAATGTGCTCAGTCTAACAGATTTGTGGAATTGGAGTATTTGATAGATAAATAGAACTACATTTGCTGAGAAAGTTAGAAATTGAGAAATTGGAGGTTCAGGTTCATGTAGAAACGTGATTAGTTGCTAAAAATAGGAATGGAGATATTGAAGGCTTACTTCAGCGAAATCAACATTGAAAAATGAGTAGGTTGTCAGAAATACATCTATTTATGCTGTTTGACTGCAGAAAATATTGGAGATTGAGAATGTTCTTGAAATGGTGAAACTTGTAGATTCTGTGAACGAGCAGATCATTCAAACTGCGAATTTGTTGGATATTGGAGATTTGACTCATTTTTGGAATGAGTTATATCTGTTGGTAGAGGAAATGCTTGAATTTGCAGAATAACTAATATTTGACATTTTGAGAGATACAGACAGCTAGGTTTGCTAAAAACGAAGGGAATGTAGAAACTGAAGTTGCAGTGAATGCGGAGAAGCTGCAAATGTGCTCAGTCCAACAGATTTCTAGAATTGGAGTATTTGATTGATAAATACAACTACATTTGCTGATAAAGTTAGAAATTGAGAAATTGTAGATTCAGCTGTATGTAGAAACGTGATCAGCTGCAAAAAATTGGAATGGAGATATTGAAGGCTTACTTCAGCGAAATCAACATTGAAAAATGAGTAGGTTGTCAAAAATAGATCTATTTATGCTGTTGGACTGCAGAAAATATTGGAGATTGAGTAATTGATTGAAATGGTGATACTTCTAGAATCAGTGAACGAGCAAATCATGCAAACAGCGAATTTGTTGGAAAAATGAGATTTTACTAATTTTGGGAATGAGTTACATCTGCTGATAGAGAAAATGCTTGAATTTGCTCAATAACCAATATTTGACATTTTGAGAGATACAGACTGCTGGATTTAATAAAACTGAAGGTTTGGAGAAATTGAAGTTGCAGTGAATGCGGAGAAGCTGCAAATGTACTCAGTCTAACAGATTTCTGGAATTGGAGTATTTGATAGATAAATAGAACTACATTTGCTGAGAAAGTTAGAAATTGAGAAATTGTAGGTTCAGCTGTATGTAGAAACGTGATTAGCTGCAAAAAATAGGAATGGAGATATTGAAGGCTTACTTCAGCGAAATCAACATTGAAAACTGAGTAGGTTGTCAGAAATAGATCTATTTATGTTGTTGGATGCAGAAAATATTGGACATTGAGAAATTGATTGAAAACCTGTAGATTCAGTGAACGAGCGAATCATGCAAACAGCGAATTTGTTGGAAATCGGAGATTTTACTGATTTTGGGAATGAGTTATATCTGCTGATAGAGAAAATGCTTGAATTTGCTCAATAACAAATATTTGACATTTTGACAGATACAGACTGCTGGATTTACTTAAACTGAAGATTTGGAGAAATTGAAGTTGCAGTGAATGCGGAGAAGCTGCAAATGTACTCAGTCTAACAGATTTCTGCAATTGGAGTATTTGATAGATATAAAAAACTACATTTGCTGATAAAGTTAGAAATTGAGAAATTGTAGGTTCAGCTGTATGCAGAAACGTGATTAGCTGCAAAAAATAGGAATGGAGATATTGAAGGCTTACTTCAGCGAAATCAACATTGAAAAATGAGTAGATTGTCAGAAATAGATCTATTTATGTTGTTGGACTGCAGAAAGTATTGGAGATTGAGAAATTGATTGAAATGGTGATACTTCTAGAATCAGTGAACGAGCAAATCATGCAATCAGCGAATTTGTTGGAAAAATGAGATTTTACTAATTTTGGGAATGAGTTACAGCTGCTGATAGAGAAAATGCTTGAATTTGCTGAATTGCTAATATTTGACATTTTGAGAGATACAGACAGCTAGGTTTGCTAAAACTGAATGGAATGGAGAAAGTCTGGTTGCAGTGAATGCAGAGAAGCTGCAAATGTGCTCAGTCTAACAGATTTGAGGAATTGGAGTATTTGATAGATAAATAGAACTAGATTTGCTGATAAAGTTAGAAATTGAGAAATTGTAGGTTCAGCTGAATGCAGCAACGTGATTAGCTGCAAAAATAGGAATGGAGATATTGAAGGCTTACTTCAGCGAAATCAACATTGAAAAATGAGTAGGTTGTCAGAAATAGATCTATTTATGTTGTTTGACTGCAGAAAATATTGGAGATTGAGAATGTGATTGAAATGGTGAAACTTGTAGATTCTGTGAACGAGCAGATCAATCAAACTGCGAATTTGTTGGAAATTGGAGATTTGACTCATTTTGGGAATGAGTTATATCTGTTGGTAGAGAAAATGCTTGAATTTGCAGAATAACTAATATTTGACATTTTGAGAGATACAGACAGCTAGGTTTGCTAAAAACGAAGGGAATGTAGAAACTGAAGTTGCAGTGAATGCGGAGAAGCTGCAAATGTGCTCAGTCCAACAGATTTCTAGAATTGGAGTATTTGATTGATAAATACAACTGCATTTGCTGATAAAGTTAGAAATTGAGAAATTGTAGATTCAGCTCTATGTAGAAACGTGATCAGCTGCAAAAAATTGGAATGGTGATATTGAAGGCTTACTTCAGCGAAATCAACATTGAAAAATGAGTAGGTTGTCAGAAATAGATCTATTTATGCTGTTGGACTGCAGAAAATTTTTGATATTGTGAAATTGATTCAAATGGTGAAACCTGTAGATTCAGTGAACGAGCGAATCATGCAAACAGCGAATTTGTTGGAAATGGGAGATTTTACTGATTTTGGGAATGAGTTATATCTGCTGATAGAGAAAATGCTTGAATTTGCTCAATACCCAATATTTGACATTTTGAGAGATACAGACTGCTGGATTTACTTAAACTGAAGGTTAGGAGAAATTGAAGTTGCAGTGAATGCGGAGAAGCTGCAAATGCACTCAGTCTAACAGATTTCTGCAATTGGAGTATTTTATAGATATAAGAAACTACATTCGCTGATAAAGTTAGAAATTGAGAAATTGTAGGTTCAGCTGTATGC
This sequence comes from Cetorhinus maximus, assembly GCF_964194155.1. Classification (NCBI taxonomy): domain Eukaryota; kingdom Metazoa; phylum Chordata; class Chondrichthyes; order Lamniformes; family Cetorhinidae; genus Cetorhinus; species Cetorhinus maximus. The sequence goes on from NW_027596362.1 coordinate 228,258, forward strand.
AGAAACGTGTTTAGCTGCAAAAAATAGGAATGGAGATATTGAAGGCTTACTTCAGCGAAATCAACATTGAATAATGAGTAGATTGTCAGCAATAGATCTATTTATGTTGTTGGACTGCAGAAAGTATTGGAGATTGAGAAATTGATTGAAATGGTGATACTTCTAGAATCAGTGAACGAGCAAATCATGCAATCAGCGAATTTGTTGGAAAAATGAGATTTTACTAATTTTGAGAATCAGTTACATCTGCTGATAGAGAAAATGCTTGTTATTACTGAATTGCTAATATTTGACATTTTGAGAGATACAGACAGCTAGGTTTGCTAAAACTGAATGGAATGGAGAAATTCTGATTGCAATGAATGCAGAGAAGCTGCAAATGTGCTCAGTCTAACAGATTTGTGGAATTGGAGTATTTGATAGATAAATAGAACTACATTTGCTGAGAAAGTTAGAAATTGAGAAATTGGAGGTTCAGGTTCATGTGGAAACGTGATTAGTTGCTAAAAATAGGAATGGAGATATTGAAGGCTTACTTCAGCGAAATCAACATTGAAAAATGAGTAGGTTGTCAGAAATACATCTATTTATGTTGTTTGACTGCAGAAAATATTGGAGATTGAGAATGTTCTTGAAATGGTGAAACTTGTAGATTCTGTGAACGAGCAGATCATTCAAACTGCGAATTTGTTGGAAATTGGAGATTTGACTCATTTTGGGAATGAGTTATATCTGTTGATAGAGAAAATGCTTGAATTTGCTGAATAACTAATATTTGACATTTTGAGTGTTACAGACAGCTAGGTTTGCTAAAAACGAAGGGAAGGTAGAAATTGAAGTTGCAGTGAATGCGGAGAAGCTGCAAATGTGCTCAGTCTAACAGATTTCTGGAATTGGAGTATTTGATTGATAAATACAACTACATTTGCTGATAAAGTTAGAAATTGAGAAATTGTAGGTTCAGCTGTATGCAGAAACGTGATTAGCTGCAAAAAATAGGAATGGAGATATTGAAGGCTTACTTCAGCGAAATCCACATTGAAAACTGAGTAGATTGTCAGAAATAGATCTATTTATGTTGTTGGACTGTAGAAAGTATTGGAGAATGAGAAATTGATTGAAATGGTGATACTTCTAGAACGAGCAAATCATGCAATCAGCGAATTTGTTGGAAAAATGAGATTTTACTAATTTTGGGAATGAGTTACATCCGCTGATAGAGAAAATGCTTGAATTTCCTGAATTGCTAATATTTGACATTTTGAGAGATACAGACAGCTAGGTTTGCTAAAACTGAATGGAATGGAGAAATTCTGGATGCAATGAATGCAGAGAAGCTGCAAATGTGCTCAGTCTAACAGATTTGTGGAATTGGAGTATTTGATAGATAAATAGAACTACATTTGCTGAGAAAGTTAGAAATTGAGAAATTGTAGGTTCAGTTTCATGTAGAAACGTGATTATTGCTAAAAATAGCAATGGAGATATTGAAGGCTTACTTCAGCGTAATCAACATTGAAAAATGAGTAGGTTGTCAGAAATAGATCTATTTATGTTGTTGGACTGCAGAAAATATTGGAGATTGAGAAATTGATTGAAATGGTGAAACTTGTAGATTCAGTGAACGAGCAGATCATTCAAACTGCGAATTTATTGGAAATTGGAGATTTGACTCATTTTTGGAATGAGTTATATCTGTTGGTAGAGAAAATGCATGAATTTGCTGAATAACTAATATTTGACATTTTGAGAGATACAGACAGCTAGGTTTGCTAAAAACGAAGGGAATGTAGAAACTGAAGTTGCAGTGAATGCGGAGAAGCTGCAAATGTGCTCAGTCCAACAGATTTTTAGAATTGGAGTATTTGATTGATAAATACAACTACATTTGCTGATAAAGTTAGAAATTGAGAAATTGTAGATTCAGCTGTATGTAGAAACGTGATCAGCTGCAAAAAATTGGAATGGAGATATTGAAGGCTTACTTCAGCGAAATCAACATTGAAAACTGAGTAGGTTGTCAGAAATAGATCTATTTATGTTGTTGGATGCAGAAAATATTCGACATTGAGAAATTGATTGAAATGGTGAAACCTGTAGATTCAGTGAACGAGCGAATCATGCAAACAGCGAATTTGTTGGAAATGTGAGATTTTACTGATTTTGGGAATGAGTTATATCTGCTGATAGAGAAAATGCTTGAATTTGCTCAATAACAAATATTTGACATTTTGACAGATACAGACTGCTGGATTTACTTAAACTGAAGATTTGGAGAAATTGAAGTTGCAGTGAATGCGGAGAAGCTGCGAATGTACTCAGTCTAACAGATTTCTGGAATTGGAGTATTTGATAGATATAAAAAACTACATTTGCTGATAAAGTTAGAAATTGAGAAATTGTAGGTGCAGCTGTATGCAGAAACGTGTTTAGCTGCAAAAAATAGGAATGGAGATATTGAAGGCTTACTATAGCGAAATCAACATTGAAAAATGAGTAGATTGTCAGAAATAGATCTATTTATGTTGTTGGACTGCAGAAAGTATTGGAGCTTGAGAAATTGATTGAAATGGTGATACTTCTAGAATCAGTGAACGAGCAAATCATGCAATCAGCGAATTTGTTGGAAAAATGAGATTTTACTAATTTTGAGTATCAGTTACATCTGCTGATAGAGAAAATGCTTGAAATTGCTCAATAACCAATATTTGACATTTTGAGAGATACAGACTGCTGGATTTCCTTAACTGAAGGTTTGGAGAAATTGAAGTTGCAGTGAATGCGGAGAAGCTGCAAATGTACTCAGTCTAACAGATTTCAGGAATTGGAGTATTTGATAGATAAATAGAACTACATTTGCTGATAAAGTTAGAAATTGAGAAATTGTAGGTTCAGCTGTATGTGGAAACGTGATTAGCTGCAAAAATAGGAATGGAGATATTGAAGGCTTACTTCAGCGAAATCAACATTGAAAAATGAGTAGGTTATCAGAAATAGATCTATTTATGTTGTTTGACTGCACAAAATATTGGAGATTGAGAATGTGATTGAAATGGTGAAACTTGAAGATTCAGTGAACGAGCACATCTTTCAAACTGCGAATTTGTTGGATATTGGAGATTTGACTCATTTTGGGAACGAGTTATATCTGTTGATAGAGAAAATCCTTGAATTTGCTGAATATCTAATATTTGACATTTTGAGAGATACAGACAGCTAGGTTTGCTAAAACTGAAGGGAATGGAGAAATTGAAGTTGCAGTGAATTCGGAGAAGCTGCAAATGTGCTCAGTCTAACAGATTTCTGGAATTGGAGTATTTGATAGATATAAAAAACTACATTTGCTGATAAAGTTAGAAATTGAGAAATTGTAGGTTCAGCGGTATGCAGAAACGTGATTAGCTGCAAAAATAGGAATGGAGATATTGAAGGCTTACTTCAGCGAAATCAACATTGAAAAATGAGTAGATTGTCAGAAATAGATCTATTTATGTTGTTGGACTGCAGAAAGTATTGGAGATTGAGAAATTGATTGAAATGGTGATACTTCTAGAATCAGTGAACGAACAAATCATGCAAACAGCGAATTTGTTGGAAAAATGAGATTTTACTAATTTTGGGAATTAGTTTATTCTGCTGATAGAGAAAATGCTTGAATTTGCTGAATTGCTAATATTTGACATTTTGAGAGATACAGAAAGCTAGGTTTGCTAAAACTTTAGGGAATGGAGAAAGTCTGGTTGCCGTGAATGCAGAGAAGCTGCAAATGTGCTCAGTCTAACAGATTTGTGGAATTGGAGTATTTGATAGATAAATAGAACTACATTTGCTGATAAAGTTAGAAATTGAGACATTGTAGGTTCAGCTGTATGTAGAAACGTGATTAGCTGCAAAAATAGGAATCGAGATATTGAAGGCTTACTTCAGCGAAATCAACATTGAAAAATGAGTAGGTTGTCAGAAATAGATCTATTTATGTTGTTGGACTGCAGAAAATATTGGAGATTGAGAATGTGATTGAAATGGTGAAACTTGTAGATTCAGTGAACGAGCACATCATTCAAACTGCGAATTTGTTGGAATTTGGAGATTTGACTCATTTTGGGAATGAGTTATATCTGTTGATAGAGAAAATGCTTGAATTTGCTGAATAACTAATATTTGACATTTTGAGAGATACAGACAGCTGGGTTTGCGAAAAACGAAGGGAATGTAGAAATTGAAGTTGCAGTGAATGCGGAGAAGCTGCAAGTGTGCTCAGTCTAACCGATTTCTGCAATTGGAGTATTTGACTGATAAATACAACTACATTTGCTGATAAAGTTAGAAATTGAGAAATTGTAGGTTCAGCTGTACGTAGAAACGTGATCAGCAGCAAAAAATTGGAATGGAGATATTGAATGTTTACTTCAGCGAAATCAACATTGAAAAATGAGTAGGTTGTCAGAAATAGATCTATTTATGTTGTTGGACCGCAGAAAATATTGGAGATTGAGAAATTGATTGTAATGGTGAAACCAGTAGATTCAGTGAACGAGCGCATAATGCAAACAGCGAATTTGTTGGAAATGGGAGATTTTACTCATTTTGGGAATGAGTTATATCTGCTGATAGAGAAAATGCTTGAATTTGCTCAATAACCAATATTTGACATTTTGAGAGAGACAGACTGCTGGATTTAATTAAACTGAAGATTTGGATTAATTGAAGTTGCAGTGAATGCGGAGAAGCTGCAAATGTACTCAGTCTTACACATTGCTGGAATTGGAGTATTTGATAGATATAAAAAACTACATTTGCTGATAAAGTTAGAAATTGAGAAATTGTAGGTTCAGCTGTATGCAGAAACGTGATTAGCTGCAAAGAAAAGGAATGGAGATATTGAAGGCTTACTTCAGCGAAATCAACATTGAAAAATTAGTAGATTGTCAGAAATAGATCTATTTATGTTGTTGGACTGTAGAAAGTATTGGAGAATGAGAAATTGATTGAAATGGTGATACTTCTAGAACGAGCAAATCATGCAATCATCGAATTTGTTGGAAAAATGAGATTTTACTAATTTTGGGAATGAGTTACATCTGCTGATAGAGAAAATGATTGAATTTGCTGAATTGCTAATATTTGACATTTTGAGAGATACAGACAGCTAGGTTTGCTAAAAACGAAGGGATTGTAGAAATTGAAGTTGCAGTGAATGCGGAGAAGCAGCAAATGTGCTCAGTCTAACAGATTTCTGGAATTCGAGTATTTGATTGATAAATACAACTACATTTGCTGATAAAGTTAGAAATTGAGAAATTGTAGATTCAGCTGTATACAGAAACGTGATTAGCTGCACAAAATAGGTTTGGAGATATTGAAGGCTTACTTCAGCGAAACCAACATTGAAAAATGAGTAGATTGTCAGAAATAGATCTATTTATGTTGTTGGACTGCAGAAAATATTGGACATTGAGAAATTGATTGAAATGGTGAAACCTGTAGATTCAGTGAACGAGCGATTCATGCAAACAGCGAATTTGTTGGAAATCGGAGATTTTACTGATTTTGGCAATGAGTTATATCTGCTGATAGAGAAAATGCTTGAATTTGCTCAATAACAAATATTTGACATTTTGACAGATACAGACAGCTAGATTTACTTAAACTGAAGATTTGGAGAAATTGAAGTTGCAGTGAATGCGGAGAAGCTGCAAATGTACTCAGTCTAACAGATTTCTGCAATTGGAGTATTTGATAGATATAAAAACTACATTTGCTGATAAAGTTAGAAATTGAGAAATTGTAGGTTCAGCTGTATGCAGAAACGTGATTAGCTGCAATGGTAGGAATGGAGCTATTGAAGGCTTACTTCAGCGAAATCAACATTGAAAAATGAGTAGATTGTCAGAAATAGATCTATTTATGTTGTTGGACTGCAGAAAGTATTGGAGATAGAGAAATTGATTGAAATGGTGATACTTCTAGAATCAGTGAACGAGCAAATCATGCAATCAGCGAATTTGTTGGAAAAATGAGATTTTACTAATTTTGGGAATGAGTTACAGCTGCTGATAGAGAAAATGCTTGAATTTGCTGAATTACTAATATTTGACATTTTGAGAGATACAGACAGCTAGGTTTGCTAAAACTGAATGGAATGGAGAAAGTCTGGTTGCAGTGAATGCAGAGAAGCTGCAAATGTGCTCAGTCTAACAGATTTGTGGAATTGGAATATTTGATAGATAAATAGAACTACATTTGCTGAGAAAGTTAGAAATTGAGAAATTGTAGGTTCAGCTGAATGCAGCAACGTGATTAGCTGCAAAAATAGGAATGGAGATATTGAAGGCTTACTTCAGCGAAATCAACATTGAAAAATGAGTAGGTTGTCAGAAATAGATCTATTTATGTTGTTTGACTGCAGAAAATATTGGAGATTGAGAATGTGATTGAAATGGTGAAACTTGTAGATTCAGTGAACGAGCAGATCATTCAAACTGCGAATTTGTTGGAAATTGGAGATTTGACTCATTTTTGGAATGAGTTATATCGGTTGGTAGAGAAAATGCTTGAATTTGCTGAATAACTAATATTTGACATTTTGAGAGATACAGACAGCTAGGTTTGCTAAAACTGGATGGAATGGAGAAATTCTGGTTGCAATGAATGCAGAGAAGCTGCAAATGTGCTCAGTCTAACAGATTTGTGGAATTGGAATATTTGATAGATAAATAGAACTACATTTGCTGAGAAAGTTAGAAATTGAGAAATTGTAGGTTCAGCTGAATGCAGCAACGTGATTAGCTGCAAAAATAGGAATGGAGATATTGAAGGCTTACTTCAGCGAAATCAACATTGAAAAATGAGTAGGTTGTCAGAAATAGATCTATTTATGTTGTTTGACTGCAGAAAATATTGGAGATTGAGAATGTGATTGAAATGGTGAAACTTGTAGATTCAGTGAACGAGCAGATCATTCAAACTGCGAATTTGTTGGAAATTGGAGATTTGACTCATTTTGGGAATGAGTTATATCGGTTGGTAGAGAAAATGCTTGAATTTGCTGAATAACTAATATTTGACATTTTGAGAGATACAGACAGCTAGGTTTGCTAAAACTGGATGGAATGGAGAAATTCTGGTTGCAATGAATGCAGAGAAGCTGCAAATGTGCTCAGTCTAACAGATTTGTGGAATTGGAGTATTTGATAGATAAATTGAACCACATTTGCTGAGAAAGTTAGAAATTGAGAAATTGTAGGTTCAGTTTCATGTAGAAACGTGATTAGTTGCTAAAAATAGGAATGGAGATATTGAAGGCTTACTTCAGCGTAATCAACATTGAAAAATGAGTAGGTTGTCAGAAATAGATCTATTTATGTTGTTGGACTGCAGAAAATATTGGAGATTGAGAAATTGATTGAAATGGTGAATCTTGTAGATTCAGTGAACGAGCACATCATTCAAACTGCGAATTTCTTGGAAATTGGAGATTTAACTCATCTTGGGAATGAGTTATATCTGCTGGTAGAGCAAATGCTTGAATTTGTTCAATAACCAATATTTGACATTTTGAGAGATACAGACAGCTAGGTTTGCTAAAAACGAAGGGAATGTAGAAATTGAAGTTGCAGTGAATGCGGAGAAGCTGCAAATGTGCTCAGTCTAACAGATTTCTGCAATTGGAGTTTTTGATTGATAAATACAACTACATTTGCTGATAAAGTTAGAAATTGAGAAATTGTAGGTTCAGCTGTATGCAGAAACGTGATTAGCTGCAAAAAATAGGAATGGAGATATTGAACGCTTACTTCAGCGAAATCAACATTGAAAAATGAGTAGATTGTCAGAAATAGATCTAATTATGTTGTTGGACTGCAGAAAATATTGGCGATTGAGTAATTGATTGAAATGGTGATACTTCTAGAATCAGTGAACGAGCAAATCATGCAAACAGCGAATTTGTTGGAAAAATGAGATTTTACTAATTTTGGCAATGAGTTACATCTGCTGATAGAGAAAATGCTTGAATTTGCTCAATAACCAATATTTGACATGTTGAGAGATACAGACTTCTGGATTGAGTAAAACTGAAGGTTTGGAGAAATTGAAGTTGCAGTGAATGCGGAGAAGCTGCAAATGTACTCAGTCTAACAGATTTGTGGAATTGGAGTATTTGATAGATAAATAGAACTACATTTGCTGATAAAGTTAGAAATTGAGAAATTGTAGGTTCAGCTGTATGTAGAAACGTGATCAGCTGCAATAAATTGGAATGGAGATATTGAAGGCGAAATCAACATTGAAAAATGAGTAGGTTGTCAGAAATAGATCTATTTATGTTGTTGGATGCAGAAAATATTGGATATTGAGAAATTGATTGAAATGGTGAAACCTGTAGATTCAGTGAACGAGCGAATCATGCAAACAGCGAATTTGTTGGAAATGGGAGATTTTACTGATTTTGGGAATGAGTTATATCTGCTGATAGAGAAAATGCTTGAATTTGCTCAATACCCAATATTTGACATTTTGAGAGATACAGACTGCTGGATTTACTTAAACTGAAGATTTGGAGAAATTGAAGTTGCAGTGAATGCGGAGAAGCTGCAAATTTATTCAGTCTAACAGATTTCTGCAATTGGAGTATTTGATAGATATAAAAAACTACATTTGCTGATAAAGTTAGAAATTGAGAAATTGTAGGTTCAGCTGTATGCAGAAACGTGATTAGCTGCAAAAGAGAGGAATGGAGATATTGAAGGCTTACTTCAGCGAAATAAACATTGAAGAATGAGTAGATTGTCAGAAATAGATCTATTTATGTTGTTGGACTGCAGAAAGTATTGGAGATTGACAAATTGATTGAAATGGTGATACTTCTAGAATCAGTGAACGAGCAAATCATGCAATCAGCGAATTTGTTGGAAAAATGAGATTTTACTAATTTTGAGAATCAGTTACATCTGCTGATAGAGAAAATGCTTGAATTTGCTGAATTGCTAATATTTGACATTTTGAGAGATACAGACAGCTAGGTTTGCTAAAACTGAATGGAATGGAGAAATTCTGGTTGCAATGAATGCAGAGAAGCTGCAAATGTGCTCAGTCTAAAAGATTTGTGGAATTGGAGTATTTGATAGATAAATAGAACTAAATTTGCTGATAAAGTTAGAAATTGAGAAATTGTAGGTTCAGCTGTATGTAGAAACGTGATTAGCTGCAAAAATAGGAATGGAGATATTGAAGGCTTACTTCAGCGAAATCAACATTGAAAAATGAGTAGGTTGTCAGAAATAGATCTATTTATGTTGTTGGACTGCAGAAAATATTGGAGATTGAGAATGTGATTGAAATGGTGAAACTTGCAGATTCAGTGAACGAGCACATCATTCAAACAGCGAATTTGTTGGAATTTCGAGATTTGACTCATTTTGGAATGAGTTATATCTGTTGATAGAGAAAATGCTTGAATTTGCTGAATAACTAATATTTGACATTTTGAGAGATACAGACAGCTGGGTTTGCGAAAAACGAAGGGAATGTAGAAATTGAAGTTGCAGTGAATGCGGAGTAGCTGCAAATGTGCTCAGTCTAACAGATTTCTGGAATTGGAGTATTTGATTGATAAATACAACTACATTTGCTGATAAAGTTAGAAATTGAGAAATTGTAGGTTCAACTATATGTAGAAACGTGATCAGCTGCAAAAAATTGGAATGGAGATATTGAAGGTTTACTTCAGCGAAATCAACATTGAAAAATGAGTAGGTTGTCAGAAATAGATCCATTTATGTTGTTGGACCGCAGAAAATATTGGAGATTGAGAAATTGATTGAAATGGTGAAACCAGTAGATTCAGTGAACGAGCGGATCATGCAAACAGCGAATTTGTTGGAAATGGGAGATTTTACTCATTTTGGGAATGAGTTATATCTGCTGATAGAGAAAATGCTTGAATTTGCTCAATAACCAATATTTGACATTTTGAGAGAGACAGACTGCTGGATTTAATTAAACTGAAGGTTTGGAGAAATTGAAGTTGCAGTGAATGCGGAGAAGCTGCAAATGTACTCAGTCTAACAGATTTCTGGAATTGGAGTATTTGAAAGATATATAAAACTACATTTGCTGATAAAGTTAGAAATTGAGAAATTGTAGGTTCAGCTGTATGCAGAAACGTGATTAGCTGCAAAAAATAGGAATGGAGATATTGAAAACTTACTTCAGCGAAACCAACATTGAAAAATGAGTAGATTGTCAGAAATAGATCTATTTATGTTGTTGGACTGTAGAAAGTATTGGAGAATGAGAAATTGATTGAAATGGTGATACTTCTAGAACGAGCAAATCATGCAAACAGCGAATTTGTTGGAAAAATGAGATTTTACTAATTTTGGGAATGAGTTACATCTGCTGATAGAGAAAATGCTTGAATTTACTGAATTGCTAATATTTGACATTTTGAGAGATACAGACAGCTAGGTTTGCTATAACTGAATGGAATGGAGAAATTCTGGTTGCAATGAATGCAGAGAAGCTGCAAATGTGCTCAGTCTAACAGATTTGTGGAATTGCAGTATTTGATAGATAAATTGAACTACATTTGCTGAGGAAGTTAGAAATTGAGAAATTGGAGGTTCAGTTTCATGTAGAAACGTGATTAGTTGCTAAAAATAGCAATGGAGATATTGAAGGCTTACTTCAGTGTAATCAACATTGAAAAATGAGTAGGTTGTAAGAAATAGATCTATTTATGTTGTTTGACTGCAGAAAATATTGGAGATTGAGAAATTGATTGAAATGGTGAAACTTGTAGATTCAGGGAACGAGCAAATCATTCAAACTGCGAATTTGTTGTAAATGGGAGATTTTACTATATTTGGGAATGAGTTATATCTGCTGATAGAGAAAATGCTTGAATTTGCTCAATAACCAATATTTGACATTTTGAGAGATACAGACGGCTAGGTTTGCCACAACTGAATGGAATGGAAAAATTCTGGTTGCAATGAATGCAGAGAAGCTGCAAATGTGCTCAGTCTAACAGATTTGTGGAATTGGAGTATTTGATAGATAAATAGAACTACATTTGCTGTGAAAGTTAGAAATTGAGAAATTGGAGGTTCGTTTTCATGTGGAAACGTGATTAGTTGTTAAAAATAGCAATGGAGATATTGAAGGCTTACTTCAGTGTAATCAATGTTGAAAAATGAGTAGGTTGTCAGAAATAGATCTATTTATGCTGTTGGACTGCGGAAAATATTGGATATTGAGAAATAATTGAAATGGTGATACTTCTAGAATCAGTGAACGAGCAAATCATGCAATAAGCGAATTTGTTGGAAAAATGAGATTTTACTAATTTTGGGAATGAGTTACATCTGCTGATAGAGAAAATGCTTGAATTTGCTGAATTGCTAATATTTGACATTTTGAGAGATACAGACAGCTAGGTTTGCTGAAAATGAAGGGAATGGAGAAATTGAAGTTGCAGTGAATTCGGAGAAGCTGCAAATGTGCTTAGTCTAACAGATTTCTGGAATTGGAGTATTTGATTGATAAATACAACTACATTTGCTGATAAAGTTAGAAATTGAGAAATTGTAGGTTCAGCTGTATGTAGAATCGTGATCAGCTGCAAAAAATTGGAATGGAGATATTGAAGGCTTGCTTCAGCGAAATCAACATTGAAAAATGAGTAGGTTGTCAGAAATAGATCTATTTATGTTGTTGGACTGCAGAAAATATTGGATATTGAGAAGTAATTGAAATGGTGAAACCTGTAGATTCAGTGAACGAGCGCATCATGCAAACAGCGAATTTGTTGGAAATGGGAGATTTTACTCATTTTGGGAATGAGTTATATCTGCTGATAGAGAAAATGTTTGAATTGGCTCAATAACCAATATTTGACATTTTGAGAGATACAGACTGCTGGATTTACTTAAACTGAAGGTTTGGAGAAATTGAAGTTGCAGTGAATGCGGAGAAGCTGCAAATGTACTCAGTCTAACAGATTTCTGCAATTGGAGTATTTGATAGATAAATAAAACTACATTTGCTGATAAAGTTAGAAATTGAGAAATTGTACGTTCAGCTGTATGCAGAAACGTGATTAGCTGCAAAAAATAGGAATGGAGATATTGAAGGCTTACTTCAGCGAAATCAACATTGAAAAATGAGTAGATTGTCAGAAATAGATCTATTTATGTTGTTTGACTGCAGAAAATATTGGAGATTGAGAATGTGATTGAAATGGTGAAACTTGTAGATTCAGTGAACGAGCACATCATTCAAACTGCGAATTTGTTGGAAATTGGAGATTTGACTCATTTTGGGAATGAGTTATATCTGTTGATAGAGAAAATGCTTGAATTTGCTGAATAACTAATATTTGACATTTTGAGAGATACAGACAGCTAGGTTTGCTAAAAACGAAGGGAATGTAGCAATTGAAGTTGCAGTGAATGCGGAGTAGCTGCAAACGTGCTCAGTCTAACAGATTTCTGGAATTGGAGTATTTGATTGATAAATACAACTACATTTGCTGATAAAGTTAGAAATTGAGAAATTGTAGGTTCAACTATATGTAGAAACGTGATCAGCTGCAAAAAATTGGAACGGAGATATTGAAGGTTTACTTCAGCGAAATCAACATTGAAAAATGAGTAGGTTGTCAGAAATAGATCCATTTATGTTGTTGGACTGCAGAAATTATTGGAGATTGAGAAATTGATTGAAATGGTGAAACCAGTAGATTCAGTGAACGAGCGGATCATGCAAACAGCGAATTTGTTGGAAATGGGAGATTTTACTCATTTTGGGAATGAGTTATATCTGCTGATAGAGAAAATGCTTGAATTTGCTCAATAACCAATATTTGACATTTTGAGAGAGACAGACTGCTGGATTTAATTAAACTGAAGGTTTGGAGAAATTGAAGTTGCAGTGAATGCGGAGAAGCTGCAAATGTACTCAGTCTAACAGATTTCTGGAATTGGAGTATTTGATAGATATAAAAAACTACATTTGCTGATAAAGTTAGAAATTGAGAAATTGTAGGTTCAGCTGCATGCAGAAACGTGATTAGCTGCAAAAAATAGGAATGGATATATTGAAAACTTACTTCAGCGAAATCAACATTGAAAAATGAGTAGATTGTCAGAAATAGATCTATTTATGTTGTTGGACTGTAGAAAGTATTGGAGAATGAGAAATTGATTGAAATGGTGATACTTCTAGAACGAGCAAATCATGCAAACAGCGAATTTGTTGGAAAAATGAGATTTTACTAATTTTGGGAATGAGTTACATCTGCTGATAGAGAAAATGCTTGAATTTACTGAATTGCTAATATTTGACATTTTGAGAGATACAGACAGCTAGGTTTGCTATAACTGAATGGAATGGAGAAATTCTGGTTGCAATGAATGCAGAGAAGCTGCAAATGTGCTCAGTCTAACAGATTTGTGGAATTGCAGTATTTGATAGATAAATTGAACTACATTTGCTGAGGAAGTTAGAAATTGAGAAATTGGAGGTTCAGTTTCATGTAGAAACGTGATTAGTTGCTAAAAATAGCAATGGAGATATTGAAGGCTTACTTCAGTGTAATCAACATTGAAAAATGAGTAGGTTGTCAGAAATAGATCTATTTATGTTGTTTGACTGCAGAAAATATTGGAGATTGAGAAATTGATTGAAATGGTGAAACTTGTAGATTCAGGGAACGAGCAAATCATTCAAACTGCGAATTTGTTGTAAATGGGAGATTTTACTAAATTTGGGAATGAGTTATATCTGCTGATAGAGAAAATGCTTGAATTTGCTCAATAACCAATATTTGACATTTTGAGAGATACAGACGGCTAGGTTTGCTACAACTGAATGGAATGGAAAAATTCTGGTTGCAATGAATGCAGAGAAGCTGCAAATGTGCTCAGTCTAACAGATTTGTGGAATTGGAGTATTTGATAGATAAATAGAACTACATTTGCTGTGAAAGTTAGAAATTGAGAAATTGGAGGTTCGTTTTCATGTGGAAACGTGATTAGTTGTTAAAAATAGCAATGGAGATATTGAAGGCTTACTTCAGTGTAATCAATGTTGAAAAATGAGTAGGTTGTCAGAAATAGATCTATTTATGCTGTTGGACTGCAGAAAATATTGGATATTGAGAAATAATTGAAATGGTGATACTTCTAGAATCAGTGAACGAGCAAATCATGCAATAAGCGAATTTGTTGGAAAAATGAGATTTTACTAATTTTGGGAATGAGTTACATCTGCTGATAGAGAAAATGCTTGAATTTGCTGAATTGCTAATATTTGACATTTTGAGAGATACAGACAGCTAGGTTTGCTGAAACTGAAGGGAATGGAGAAATTGAAGTTGCAGTGAATTCGGAGAAGCTGGAAATGTGCTTAGTCTAACAGATTTCTGGAATTGGAGTATTTGATTGATAAATACAACTACATTTGCTGATAAAGTTAGAAATTGAGAAATTGTAGGTTCAGCTGTATGTAGAATCGTGATCAGCTGCAAAAAATTGGAATGGAGATATTGAAGGCTTGCTTCAGCGAAATCAACATTGAAAAATGAGTAGGTTGTCAGAAATAGATCTATTTATGTTGTTGGACTGCAGAAAATATTGGATATTGAGAAGTAATTGAAATGGTGAAACCTGTAGATTCAGTGAACGAGCGCATCATGCAAACAGCGAATTTGTTGGAAATGGGAGATTTTACTCATTTTGGGAATGAGTTATATCTGCTGATAGAGAAAATGTTTGAATTGGCTCAATAACCAATATTTGACATTTTGAGAGATACAGACTGCTGGATTTACTTAAACTGAAGGTTTGGAGAAATTGAAGTTGCAGTGAATGCGGAGAAGCTTCAAATGTACTCAGTCTAACAGATTTCTGCAATTGGAGTATTTGATAGATAAAAAAAACTACATTTGCTGATAAAGTTAGAAATTGAGAAATTGTACGTTCAGCTGTATGCAGAAACGTGATTAGCTGCAAAAAATAGGAATGGAGATATTGAAGGCTTACTTCAGCGAAATCAACATTGAAAAATGAGTAGATTGTCAGAAATAGATCTATTTATGTTGTTTGACTGCAGAAAATATTGGAGATTGAGAATGTGATTGAAATGGTGAAACTTGTAGATTCAGTGAACGAGCACATCATTCAAACTGCGAATTTGTTGGAAATTGGAGATTTGACTCATTTTGGGAATGAGTTATATCTGTTGATAGAGAAAATGCTTGAATTTGCTGAATAACTAATATTTGACATTTTGAGAGATACAGACAGCTAGGTTTGCTAAAAACGATGGGAATGTAGAAATTGAAGTTGCAGTGAATGCGGAGTAGCTGCAAATGTGCTCAGTCTAACAGATTTCAGGAATTGGAGTATTTGATTGATAAATACAACTACATTTGCTGATAAAGTTAGAAATTGAGAAATTGTAGGTTCAACTATATGTAGAAACGTGATCAGCTGCAAAAAATTGGAATGGAGATATTGAAGGTTTACTTCAGCGAAATCAACATTGAAAAATGAGTAGGTTGTCAGAAATAGATCTATTTATGTTGTTGGACTGTAGAAAGTATTGGAGAATGAGAAATTGATTGAAATGGTGATACTTCCAGAACGAGCAAATCATGCAAACAGCGAATTTGTTGGAAAAACGAGATTTTAGTAATTTTGGGAATGAGTTACATCTGCTGATCGAGATAATGCTTGAATTTGCTGAATTGCTAATATTTGATATTTTGAGAGATACAGACTGCTGGATTTTATAATACTGAAGGTTTGCAGAAATTGAAGTTGCAGTGAATGCGGAGAAGCTGCAAATGTACTCAGTCTAACAGATTTCTGATATTGGAGTATTTGATAGATAAACAGAACTACATTTGCTGAAAAAGTTAGAAATTGAGAAATTGTAGGTTCAGCTGTATGTAGAAACGTGATTAGCTGCAAAAATAGGAATGGAGATATTGAAGGCTTACTTCAGCGAAATCATCATTTAAAAATGAGTAGGTTGTCAGAAATAGATCTATTTATGTTGTTTGACTGCAGAAAATATTGGAGATTGAGAAATTGATTGAAATGGTGAAACTTGTAGATTCAGGGAACGAGCAAATCATTCAAACTGCGAATTTGTTGTAAATGGGAGATTTTACTAAATTTGGGAATGAGTTATATCTGCTGAAAGAGAAAATGCTTGAATTTGCTCAATAACCAATATTTGACATTTTGAGAGATACAGACGGCTAGGTTTGCTACAACTGAATGGAATGGAAAAATTCTGGTTGCAATGAATGCAGAGAAGCTGCAAATGTGCTCAGTCTAACAGATTTGTGGAATTGGAGTATTTGATAGATAAATAGAACTACATTTGCTGTGAAAGTTAGAAATTGAGAAATTGGAGGTTCAGTTTCATGTGGAAACGTGATTAGTTGTTAAAAATAGCAATGGAGATATTGAAGGCTTACTTCAGTGTAATCAATATTGAAAAATGAGTAGGTTGTCAGAAATAGATCTATTTATGCTGTTGGACTGCAGAAAATATTGGAGATTGAGAAATTGATTGAAATGGTGAAACATGTAGATTCAGTGAACGAGCAGATCATTCAAACTGCGAATTTCTTGGAAATTGGAGATTTGAGTCATCTTGGGAATGAGTTATATCTGCTGATAGAGAAAATGCTTGAATTTGCTGAATAACTAATATTTGACATTTTGAGAGATACAGACAGCTAGGTTTGCTAAAACTGAAGGGATTGGAGAAATTGAAGTTGCAGTGAATTCGGAGAAGCTGCAAATGTGCTCAGTCTAACAGATTTCTGGAATTGGAGTATTTGATAGATATAAAAAACTACATTTGCTGAGAAAGTTAGAAATTGAGAAATTGTAGGTTCAGCTGTATGCAGAAACGTGATTAGCTGCAAAAAATTGGAATGGAGATATTGAAGGCTTACTTCAGCGAAATCAACATTGAAAAATGAGTAGATTGTCAGAAATAGATCTATTTATGTTGTTGGACTGCAGAAAGTATTGGAGATTGAGAAATTGATTGAAATGGTGATACTTCTAGAATCAGTGAACGAGCAAATCATGCAAACAGCGAATTTGTTGGAAAAACGAGATTTTAGTAATTTTGGGAATGAGTTACATCTGCTGATCGAGATAATGCTTGAATTTGCTGAATTGCTAATATTTGATATTTTGAGAGATACAGACTGCTGGATTTAATAAAACTGAAGGTTTGCAGAAATTGAAGTTGCAGTGAATGCGGAGAAGCTGCAAATGTACTCAGTCTAACAGATTTCTGATATTGGAGTATTTGATAGATAAACAGAACTACATTTGCTGAAAAAGTTAGAAATTGAGAAATTGTAGGTTCAGCTGTATGTAGAAACGTGATTAGCTGCAAAAATAGGAATCGAGATATTGAAGGCTTACTTCAGCGAAATCAACATTGAAAAATGAGTAGGTTGTCAGAAATAGATCTATTTATGTTGTTTGACTGCAGAAAATATTGGAGATTGAGAATATGATTGAAATGGTGAAACTTGTAGATTCAGTGAACGAGCAGATCATTCAAACTGCGAATTTGTTGGAAATTGGAGATTTGACTCATTTTGGGAATGAGTTATATCGGTTGGTAGAGAAAATGCTTGAATTTGCTGAATAACTAATATTTGACATTTTGAGAGATACAGACAGCTAGGTTTGCTAAAACTGGATGGAATGGAGAAATTCTGGTTGCAATGAATGCAGAGAAGCTGCAAATGTGCTCAGTCTAACAGATTTGTGGAATTGGAGTATTTGATAGATAAATTGAACCACATTTACTGAGAAAGTTAGAAATTGAGAAATTGTAGGTTCAGTTTCATGTAGAAACGTGATTAGTTGCTAAAAATAGGAATGGAGATATTGAAGGCTTACTTCAGCGTAATCAACATTGAAAAATGAGTAGGTTGTCAGAAATAGATCTATTTATGTTGTTGGACTGCAGAAAATATTGGAGATTGAGAAATTGATTGAAATGGTGAATCTTGTAGATTCAGTGAACGAGCACATCATTCAAACTGCGAATTTCTTGGAAATTGGAGATTTAACTCATCTTGGGAATGAGTTATATCTGCTGGTAGAGCAAATGCTTGAATTTGTTCAATAACCAATATTTGACATTTTGAGAGATACAGACAGCTAGGTTTGCTAAAAACGAAGGGAATGTAGAAATTGAAGTTGCAGTGAATGCGGAGAAGCTGCAAATGTGCTCAGTCTAACAGATTTCTGCAATTGGAGTTTTTGATTGATAAATACAACTACATTTGCTGATAAAGTTAGAAATTGAGAAATTGTAGGTTCAGCTGTATGCAGAAACGTGATTAGCTGCAAAAAATAGGAATGGAGATATTGAACGCTTACTTCAGCGAAATCAACATTGAAAAATGAGTAGATTGTCAGAAATAGATCTAATTATGTTGTTGGACTGCAGAAAATATTGGCGATTGAGTAATTGATTGAAATGGTGATACTTCTAGAATCAGTGAACGAGCAAATCATGCAAACAGCGAATTTGTTGGAAAAATGAGATTTTACTAATTTTGGCAATGAGTTACATCTGCTGATAGAGAAAATGCTTGAATTTGCTCAATAACCAATATTTGACATGTTGAGAGATACAGACTTCTGGATTGAGTAAAACTGAAGGTTTGGAGAAATTGAAGTTGCAGTGAATGCGGAGAAGCTGCAAATGTACTCAGTCTAACAGATTTGTGGAATTGGAGTATTTGATAGATAAATAGAACTACATTTGCTGATAAAGTTAGAAATTGAGAAATTGTAGGTTCAGCTGTATGTAGAAACGTGATCAGCTGCAAAAAATTGGAATGGAGATATTGAAGGCGAAATCAACATTGAAAAATGAGTAGGTTGTCAGAAATAGATCTATTTATGTTGTTGGATGCAGAAAATATTGGATATTGAGAAATTGATTGAAATGGTGAAACCTGTAGATTCAGTGAACGAGCGAATCATGCAAACAGCGAATTTGTTGGAAATGGGAGATTTTACTGATTTTGGGAATGAGTTATATCTGCTGATAGAGAAAATGCTTGAATTTGCTCAATACCCACTATTTGACATTTTGAGAGATACAGACTGCTGGATTTACTTAAACTGAAGATTTGGAGAAATTGAAGTTGCAGTGAATGCGGAGAAGCTGCAAATTTATTCAGTCTAACAGATTTCTGCAATTGGAGTATTTGATAGATATAAAAAACTACATTTGCTGATAAAGTTAGAAATTGAGAAATTGTAGGTTCAGCTGTATGCAGAAACGTGATTAGCTGCAAAAGAGAGGAATGGAGATATTGAAGGCTTACTTCAGCGAAATAAACATTGAAGAATGAGTAGATTGTCAGAAATAGATCTATTTATGTTGTTGGACTGCAGAAAGTATTGGAGATTGACAAATTGATTGAAATGGTGATACTTCTAGAATCAGTGAACGAGCAAATCATGCAATCAGCGAATTTGTTGGAAAAATGAGATTTTACTAATTTTGAGAATCAGTTACATCTGCTGATAGAGAAAATGCTTGAATTTGCTGAATTGCTAATATTTGACATTTTGAGAGATACAGACAGCTAGGTTTGCTAAAACTGAATGGAATGGAGAAATTCTGGTTGCAATGAATGCAGAGAAGCTGCAAATGTGCTCAGTCTAAAAGATTTGTGGAATTGGAGTATTTGATAGATAAATAGAACTAAATTTGCTGATAAAGTTAGAAATTGAGAAATTGTAGGTTCAGCTGTATGTAGAAACGTGATTAGCTGCAAAAATAGGAATGGAGATATTGAAGGCTTACTTCAGCGAAATCAACATTGAAAAATGAGTAGGTTGTCAGAAATAGATCTATTTATGTTGTTGGACTGCAGAAAATATTGGAGATTGAGAATGTGATTGAAATGGTGAAACTTGCAGATTCAGTGAACGAGCACATCATTCAAACAGCGAATTTGTTGGAATTTCGAGATTTGACTCATTTTGGAATGAGTTATATCTGTTGATAGAGAAAATGCTTGAATTTGCTGAATAACTAATATTTGACATTTTGAGAGATACAGACAGCTGGGTTTGCGAAAAACGAAGGGAATGTAGAAATTGAAGTTGCAGTGAATGCGGAGTAGCTGCAAATGTGCTCAGTCTAACAGATTTCTGGAATTGGAGTATTTGATTGATAAATACAACTACATTTGCTGATAAAGTTAGAAATTGAGAAATTGTAGGTTCAACTATATGTAGAAACGTGATCAGCTGCAAAAAATTGGAATGGAGATATTGAAGGTTTACTTCAGCGAAATCAACATTGAAAAATGAGTAGGTTGTCAGAAATAGATCCATTTATGTTGTTGGACGGCAGAAAATATTGGAGATTGAGAAATTGATTGAAATGGTGAAACCAGTAGATTCAGTGAACGAGCGGATCATGCAAACAGCGAATTTGTTGGAAATGGGAGATTTTACTCATTTTGGGAATGAGTTATATCTGCTGATAGAGAAAATGCTTGAATTTGCTCAATAACCAATATTTGACATTTTGAGAGAGACAGACTGCTGGATTTAATTAAACTGAAGGTTTGGAGAAATTGAAGTTGCAGTGAATGCGGAGAAGCTGCAAATGTACTCAGTCTAACAGATTTCTGGAATTGGAGTATTTGAAAGATATATAAAACTACATTTGCTGATAAAGTTAGAAATTGAGAAATTGTAGGTTCAGCTGTATGCAGAAACGTGATTAGCTGCAAAAAATAGGAATGGAGATATTGAAAACTTACTTCAGCGAAACCAACATTGAAAAATGAGTAGATTGTCAGAAATAGATCTATTTATGTTGTTGGACTGTAGAAAGTATTGGAGAATGAGAAATTGATTGAAATGGTGATACTTCTAGAACGAGCAAATCATGCAAACAGCGAATTTGTTGGAAAAATGAGATTTTACTAATTTTGGGAATGAGTTACATCTGCTGATAGAGAAAATGCTTGAATTTACTGAATTGCTAATATTTGACATTTTGAGAGATACAGACAGCTAGGTTTGCTATAACTGAATGGAATGGAGAAATTCTGGTTGCAATGAATGCAGAGAAGCTGCAAATGTGCTCAGTCTAACAGATTTGTGGAATTGCAGTATTTGATAGATAAATTGAACTACATTTGCTGAGGAAGTTAGAAATTGAGAAATTGGAGGTTCAGTTTCATGTAGAAACGTGATTAGTTGCTAAAAATAGCAATGGAGATATTGAAGGCTTACTTCAGTGTAATCAACATTGAAAAATGAGTAGGTTGTAAGAAATAGATCTATTTATGTTGTTTGACTGCAGAAAATATTGGAGATTGAGAAATTGATTGAAATGGTGAAACTTGTAGATTCAGGGAACGAGCAAATCATTCAAACTGCGAATTTGTTGTAAATGGGAGATTTTACTATATTTGGGAATGAGTTATATCTGCTGATAGAGAAAATGCTTGAATTTGCTCAATAACCAATATTTGACATTTTGAGAGATACAGACGGCTAGGTTTGCCACAACTGAATGGAATGGAAAAATTCTGGTTGCAATGAATGCAGAGAAGCTGCAAATGTGCTCAGTCTAACAGATTTGTGGAATTGGAGTATTTGATAGATAAATAGAACTACATTTGCTGTGAAAGTTAGAAATTGAGAAATTGGAGGTTCGTTTTCATGTGGAAACGTGATTAGTTGTTAAAAATAGCAATGGAGATATTGAAGGCTTACTTCAGTGTAATCAATGTTGAAAAATGAGTAGGTTGTCAGAAATAGATCTATTTATGCTGTTGGACTGCGGAAAATATTGGATATTGAGAAATAATTGAAATGGTGATACTTCTAGAATCAGTGAACGAGCAAATCATGCAATAAGCGAATTTGTTGGAAAAATGAGATTTTACTAATTTTGGGAATGAGTTACATCTGCTGATAGAGAAAATGCTTGAATTTGCTGAATTGCTAATATTTGACATTTTGAGAGATACAGACAGCTAGGTTTGCTGAAAATGAAGGGAATGGAGAAATTGAAGTTGCAGTGAATTCGGAGAAGCTGCAAATGTGCTTAGTCTAACAGATTTCTGGAATTGGAGTATTTGATTGATAAATACAACTACATTTGCTGATAAAGTTAGAAATTGAGAAATTGTAGGTTCAGCTGTATGTAGAATCGTGATCAGCTGCAAAAAATTGGAATGGAGATATTGAAGGCTTGCTTCAGCGAAATCAACATTGAAAAATGAGTAGGTTGTCAGAAATAGATCTATTTATGTTGTTGGACTGCAGAAAATATTGGATATTGAGAAGTAATTGAAATGGTGAAACCTGTAGATTCAGTGAACGAGCGCATCATGCAAACAGCGAATTTGTTGGAAATGGGAGATTTTACTCATTTTGGGAATGAGTTATATCTGCTGATAGAGAAAATGTTTGAATTGGCTCAATAACCAATATTTGACATTTTGAGAGATACAGACTGCTGGATTTACTTAAACTGAAGGTTTGGAGAAATTGAAGTTGCAGTGAATGCGGAGAAGCTGCAAATGTACTCAGTCTAACAGATTTCTGCAATTGGAGTATTTGATAGATAAATAAAACTACATTTGCTGATAAAGTTAGAAATTGAGAAATTGTACGTTCAGCTGTATGCAGAAACGTGATTAGCTGCAAAAAATAGGAATGGAGATATTGAAGGCTTACTTCAGCGAAATCAACATTGAAAAATGAGTAGATTGTCAGAAATAGATCTATTTATGTTGTTTGACGGCAGAAAATATTGGAGATTGAGAATGTGATTGAAATGGTGAAACTTGTAGATTCAGTGAACGAGCACATCATTCAAACTGCGAATTTGTTGGAAATTGGAGATTTGACTCATTTTGGGAATGAGTTATATCTGTTGATAGAGAAAATGCTTGAATTTGCTGAATAACTAATATTTGACATTTTGAGAGATACAGACAGCTAGGTTTGCTAAAAACGAAGGGAATGTAGCAATTGAAGTTGCAGTGAATGCGGAGTAGCTGCAAACGTGCTCAGTCTAACAGATTTCTGGAATTGGAGTATTTGATTGATAAATACAACTACATTTGCTGATAAAGTTAGAAATTGAGAAATTGTAGGTTCAACTATATGTAGAAACGTGATCAGCTGCAAAAAATTGGAACGGAGATATTGAAGGTTTACTTCAGCGAAATCAACATTGAAAAATGAGTAGGTTGTCAGAAATAGATCCATTTATGTTGTTGGACTGCAGAAAATATTGGAGATTGAGAAATTGATTGAAATGGTGAAACCAGTAGATTCAGTGAACGAGCGGATCATGCAAACAGCGAATTTGTTGGAAATGGGAGATTTTACTCATTTTGGGAATGAGTTATATCTGCTGATAGAGAAAATGCTTGAATTTGCTCAATAACCAATATTTGACATTTTGAGAGAGACAGACTGCTGGATTTAATTAAACTGAAGGTTTGGAGAAATTGAAGTTGCAGTGAATGCGGAGAAGCTGCAAATGTACTCAGTCTAACAGATTTCTGGAATTGGAGTATTTGATAGATATAAAAAACTACATTTGCTGATAAAGTTAGAAATTGAGAAATTGTAGGTTCAGCTGTATGCAGAAACGTGATTAGCTGCAAAAAATAGGAATGGATATATTGAAAACTTACTTCAGCGAAATCAACATTGAAAAATGAGTAGATTGTCAGAAATAGATCTATTTATGTTGTTGGACTGTAGAAAGTATTGGAGAATGAGAAATTGATTGAAATGGTGATACTTCTAGAACGAGCAAATCATGCAAACAGCGAATTTGTTGGAAAAATGAGATTTTACTAATTTTGGGAATGAGTTACATCTGCTGATAGAGAAAATGCTTGAATTTACTGAATTGCTAATATTTGACATTTTGAGAGATACAGACAGCTAGGTTTGCTATAACTGAATGGAATGGAGAAATTCTGGTTGCAATGAATGCAGAGAAGCTGCAAATGTGCTCAGTCTAACAGATTTGTGGAATTGCAGTATTTGATAGATAAATTGAACTACATTTGCTGAGGAAGTTAGAAATTGAGAAATTGGAGGTTCAGTTTCATGTAGAAACGTGATTAGTTGCTAAAAATAGCAATGGAGATATTGAAGGCTTACTTCAGTGTAATCAACATTGAAAAATGAGTAGGTTGTCAGAAATAGATCTATTTATGTTGTTTGACTGCAGAAAATATTGGAGATTGAGAAATTGATTGAAATGGTGAAACTTGTAGATTCAGGGAACGAGCAAATCATTCAAACTGCGAATTTGTTGTAAATGGGAGATTTTACTAAATTTGGGAATGAGTTATATCTGCTGATAGAGAAAATGCTTGAATTTGCTCAATAACCAATATTTGACATTTTGAGAGATACAGACGGCTAGGTTTGCTACAACTGAATGGAATGGAAAAATTCTGGTTGCAATGAATGCAGAGAAGCTGCAAATGTGCTCAGTCTAACAGATTTGTGGAATTGGAGTATTTGATAGATAAATAGAACTACATTTGCTGTGAAAGTTAGAAATTGAGAAATTGGAGGTTCGTTTTCATGTGGAAACGTGATTAGTTGTTAAAAATAGCAATGGAGATATTGAAGGCTTACTTCAGTGTAATCAATGTTGAAAAATGAGTAGGTTGTCAGAAATAGATCTATTTATGCTGTTGGACTGCAGAAAATATTGGATATTGAGAAATAATTGAAATGGTGATACTTCTAGAATCAGTGAACGAGCAAATCATGCAATAAGCGAATTTGTTGGAAAAATGAGATTTTACTAATTTTGGGAATGAGTTACATCTGCTGATAGAGAAAATGCTTGAATTTGCTGAATTGCTAATATTTGACATTTTGAGAGATACAGACAGCTAGGTTTGCTGAAACTGAAGGGAATGGAGAAATTGAAGTTGCAGTGAATTCGGAGAAGCTGGAAATGTGCTTAGTCTAACAGATTTCTGGAATTGGAGTATTTGATTGATAAATACAACTACATTTGCTGATAAAGTTAGAAATTGAGAAATTGTAGGTTCAGCTGTATGTAGAATCGTGATCAACTGCAAAAAATTGGAATGGAGATATTGAAGGCTTGCTTCAGCGAAATCAACATTGAAAAATGAGTAGGTTGTCAGAAATAGATCTATTTATGTTGTTGGACTGCAGAAAATATTGGATATTGAGAAGTAATTGAAATGGTGAAACCTGTAGATTCAGTGAACGAGCGCATCATGCAAACAGCGAATTTGTTGGAAATGGGAGATTTTACTCATTTTGGGAATGAGTTATATCTGCTGATAGAGAAAATGTTTGAATTGGCTCAATAACCAATATTTGACATTTTGAGAGATACAGACTGCTGGATTTACTTAAACTGAAGGTTTGGAGAAATTGAAGTTGCAGTGAATGCGGAGAAGCTGCAAATGTACTCAGTCTAACAGATTTCTGCAATTGGAGTATTTGATAGATAAAAAAAACTACATTTGCTGATAAAGTTAGAAATTGAGAAATTGTACGTTCAGCTGTATGCAGAAACGTGATTAGCTGCAAAAAATAGGAATGGAGATATTGAAGGCTTACTTCAGCGAAATCAACATTGAAAAATGAGTAGATTGTCAGAAATAGATCTATTTATGTTGTTTGACTGCAGAAAATATTGGAGATTGAGAATGTGATTGAAATGGTGAAACTTGTAGATTCAGTGAACGAGCACATCATTCAAACTGCGAATTTGTTGGAAATTGGAGATTTGACTCATTTTGGGAATGAGTTATATCTGTTGATAGAGAAAATGCTTGAATTTGCTGAATAACTAATATTTGACATTTTGAGAGATACAGACAGCTAGGTTTGCTAAAAACGATGGGAATGTAGAAATTGAAGTTGCAGTGAATGCGGAGTAGCTGCAAATGTGCTCAGTCTAACAGATTTCAGGAATTGGAGTATTTGATTGATAAATACAACTACATTTGCTGATAAAGTTAGAAATTGAGAAATTGTAGGTTCAACTATATGTAGAAACGTGATCAGCTGCAAAAAATTGGAATGGAGATATTGAAGGTTTACTTCAGCGAAATCAACATTGAAAAATGAGTAGGTTGTCAGAAATAGATCTATTTATGTTGTTGGACTGTAGAAAGTATTGGAGAATGAGAAATTGATTGAAATGGTGATACTTCCAGAACGAGCAAATCATGCAAACAGCGAATTTGTTGGAAAAACGAGATTTTAGTAATTTTGGGAATGAGTTACATCTGCTGATCGAGATAATGCTTGAATTTGCTGAATTGCTAATATTTGATATTTTGAGAGATACAGACTGCTGGATTTTATAATACTGAAGGTTTGCAGAAATTGAAGTTGCAGTGAATGCGGAGAAGCTGCAAATGTACTCAGTCTAACAGATTTCTGATATTGGAGTATTTGATAGATAAACAGAACTACATTTGCTGAAAAAGTTAGAAATTGAGAAATTGTAGGTTCAGCTGTATGTAGAAACGTGATTAGCTGCAAAAATAGGAATGGAGATATTGAAGGCTTACTTCAGCGAAATCATCATTTAAAAATGAGTAGGTTGTCAGAAATAGATCTATTTATGTTGTTTGACTGCAGAAAATATTGGAGATTGAGAAATTGATTGAAATGGTGAAACTTGTAGATTCAGGGAACGAGCAAATCATTCAAACTGCGAATTTGTTGTAAATGGGAGATTTTACTAAATTTGGGAATGAGTTATATCTGCTGAAAGAGAAAATGCTTGAATTTGCTCAATAACCAATATTTGACATTTTGAGAGATACAGACGGCTAGGTTTGCTACAACTGAATGGAATGGAAAAATTCTGGTTGCAATGAATGCAGAGAAGCTGCAAATGTGCTCAGTCTAACAGATTTGTGGAATTGGAGTATTTGATAGATAAATAGAACTACATTTGCTGTGAAAGTTAGAAATTGAGAAATTGGAGGTTCAGTTTCATGTGGAAACGTGATTAGTTGTTAAAAATAGCAATGGAGATATTGAAGGCTTACTTCAGTGTAATCAATATTGAAAAATGAGTAGGTTGTCAGAAATAGATCTATTTATGCTGTTGGACTGCAGAAAATATTGGAGATTGAGAAATTGATTGAAATGGTGAAACATGTAGATTCAGTGAACGAGCAGATCATTCAAACTGCGAATTTCTTGGAAATTGGAGATTTGAGTCATCTTGGGAATGAGTTATATCTGCTGATAGAGAAAATGCTTGAATTTGCTGAATAACTAATATTTGACATTTTGAGAGATACAGACAGCTAGGTTTGCTAAAACTGAAGGGATTGGAGAAATTGAAGTTGCAGTGAATTCGGAGAAGCTGCAAATGTGCTCAGTCTAACAGATTTCTGGAATTGGAGTATTTGATAGATATAAAAAACTACATTTGCTGAGAAAGTTAGAAATTGAGAAATTGTAGGTTCAGCTGTATGCAGAAACGTGATTAGCTGCAAAAAATTGGAATGGAGATATTGAAGGCTTACTTCAGCGAAATCAACATTGAAAAATGAGTAGATTGTCAGAAATAGATCTATTTATGTTGTTGGACTGCAGAAAGTATTGGAGATTGAGAAATTGATTGAAATGGTGATACTTCTAGAATCAGTGAACGAGCAAATCATGCAAACAGCGAATTTGTTGGAAAAACGAGATTTTAGTAATTTTGGGAATGAGTTACATCTGCTGATCGAGATAATGCTTGAATTTGCTGAATTGCTAATATTTGATATTTTGAGAGATACAGACTGCTGGATTTAATAAAACTGAAGGTTTGCAGAAATTGAAGTTGCAGTGAATGCGGAGAAGCTGCAAATGTACTCAGTCTAACAGATTTCTGATATTGGAGTATTTGATAGATAAACAGAACTACATTTGCTGAAAAAGTTAGAAATTGAGAAATTGTAGGTTCAGCTGTATGTAGAAACGTGATTAGCTGTAAAAATAGGAATGGAGATATTGAAGGCTTACTTCAGCGAAATCAACATTGAAAAATGAGTAGGTTGTCAGAAATAGATCTATTTATGTTGCTTGACTGCAGAAAATATTGGAGATTGAGAATGTGATTGAAATGGTGAAACTTGTAGATTCAGTGAACGAGCAGATCTTTCAAACTGCGAATTTGTTGGAAATTGGAGTTTTGACTCATTTTGGGAATGAGTTATATCTGTTGATAGAGAAAATGCTTGAATTTGCTGAATAACTAATATTTGACATTTTGAGAGATACAGGCAGCTAGGTTTGCTAAAACTGAAGGGAATGGAGAAATTGAAGTTGCAGTGAATTCGGAGAAGCTGCAAATGTACTCAGTCTAACAGATTTCTGGAATTGGAGTATTTGATAGATATAAAAAACTACATTTGCTGAGAAAGTTAGAAATTGAGAAATTGTAGGTTCAGCTGTATGCAGAAACGTGATTAGCTGCAAAAAATAGGAATGGAGATATTGAAGGCTTACTTCAGCGAAATCAACATTGAAAAATGAGTAGATTGTCAGAAATAGATCTATTTATGTTGTTGGACTGCAGAAAGTATTGGAGATTGAGAAATTGATTGAAATGGTGATACTTCTAGAAGCAGTGAACGAGCAAATCATGCAAACATCGAATATGTTGGAAAAACGAGATTTTAGTAATTTTGGGAATGAGTTACATCTGCTGATAGAGATAATGCTTGAATTTGCTGAATTGCTAATGTTTGATATTTTGAGAGATACAGACAGCTAGGTTTGCTAAAACTGAAGGGAATGGAGAAAGTCTGGTTGCAGTGAATGCAGAGAAGCTGCAAATGTGCTCAGTCTAACAGATTTGTGGAATTGGAGTATTTGATAGATAAATAGAACTACATTTGCTGATAAAGTTAGAAAATGAGAAATTGTAGGTTCAGCTGTATGTAGAAACGTGATTAGCTGCAAAAATAGGAATGGAGAAATTGAAGGCTTACTTCAGCGAAATCAACATTGAAAATGAGTAGATTGTCAGAAATAGATCTATTTATGTTGTTTGACTGCCAGAAAATATTGGAGATTGAGAATGTGATTGAAATGGTGAAACTTGTAGATTCAGTGAACGAGCACATCATTCAAACAGCGAATTTCTTGGAAATTGGAGATTTGACTCATTTTGGGAATGAGTTATATCTGTTGATAGAGAAAATGCTTGAATTTGCTGAATAACTAATATTTGACATTTTGAGAGATACAGACAGCTAGGTTTGCTAAAAACGAAGGGAATGTAGAAATTGAAGTTGCAGTGAATGCGGAGTAGCTGCAAATGTGCTCAGTCTAACCGATTTCTGGAATTGGAGTATTTGATTGATAAATACAACTACATTTGCTGATAAAGTTAGAAATTGAGAAATTGTAGGTTCAGCTGTATGTAGAAACGTGATCAGCTGCAAAAAATTGGAATGGAGATATTGAAGGTTTACTTCAGCGAAATCAACATTGAAAAATGAGTAGGTTGTCAGAAATAGATCTATTTATGTTGTTGGACTGCAGAAAATATTGGAGATTGAGAAATTGATTGAAATGGTGAAACCAGTAGATTCAGTGAACGAGCGGATCATGCAAACAGCGAATTTGTTGGAAATGGGAGATTTTACTCATTTTGGGAATGAGTTATATCTGCTGATAGAGAAAATGCTTGAATTTGCTCAATAACCAATATTTGATATTTTGAGGGAGACAGACTGCTGGATTTACTTAAACTGAAGGTTTGGAGAAATTGAAGTTGCAGTGAATGCGGAGAAGCTGCAAATGTACTCAGTCTAACAGATATTTGGAATTGGAGTATTTGATAGATATAAATAACTACATTTGCTGATAAAGTTAGAAATTGAGAAATTGTAGGTTCAGCTGTATGCAGAAACGTGATTAGCTGCAAAAAATAGGAATGGAGATATTGAAAACTTACTTCAGCGAAATCAACATTGAAAAATGAGTAGATTGTCAGAAATAGATCTATTTATGTTGTTGGACTGTAGAAAGTATTGGAGAATGAGAAATTGATTGAAATGGTGATACTTCTAGAACGAGCAAATCATGCAAACAGCGAATTTGTTGGAAAAATGAGATTTAACTAATTTTGGGAATGAGTTACATCTGCTGATAGAGAAAATGCTTGAATTTCCCGAATTCCTAATATTTGACATTCTGAGAGATACAGACAGCTAGGTTTGCTATAACTGAATGGAATGGAGAAATTCTGGTTGCAATGAATGCAGAGAAGCTGCAAATGTGCTCAGTCTAACAGATTTGTGGAATTGCAGTATTTGATAGATAAATTGAACTACATTTGCTGAGGAAGTTAGAAATTGAGAAATTGGAGGTTCAGTTTCATGTAGAAACGTGATTAGTTGCTAAAAATAGCAATGGAGATATTGAAGGCTTACTTCAGTGAAATCAACATTGAAAAATGAGTAGGTTGTCAGAAATAGATCTATTTATGTTGTTTGACTGCAGAAAATATTGGAGATTGAGAAATTGATTGAAATGGTGAAACTTGTAGATTCAGGGAACGAGCAAATCATTCAAACTGCGAATTTGTTGTAAATGGGAGATTTTTCTAAATTTGGGAATGAGTTATATCTGCTGATAGAGAAAATGCTTGAATTTGCTCAATAACCAATATTTGACATTTTGAGAGATACAGACGGCTAGGTTTGATACAACTGAATGGAATGGAAAAATTCTGGTTGCAATGAATGCAGAGAAGCTGCAAATGTGCTCAGTCTAACAGATTTGTGGAATTGGAGTATTTGATAGATAAATAGAACTACATTTGCTGTGAAAGTTAGAAATTGAGAAATTGGAGGTTCAGTATCATGTGGAAACGTGATTTGTTGTTAAAAATAGCAATGGAGATATTGAAGGCTTACTTCAGTGTAATCAGTATTGAAAAATGAGTAGGTTGTCAGAAATAGATCTATTTATGCTGTTGGACTGCAGAAAATATTGGAGATTGAGAAATTGATTGAAATGGTGAAACATGTAGATTCAGTGAACGAGCAGATCATTCAAACTGCGAATTTCTTGGAAATTGGAGATTTGAGTCATCTTGGGAATGAGTTATATCTGCTGATAGAGAAAATGCTTGAATTTGCTGAATAACTAATATTTGACATTTTGAGAGATACAGACAGCTAGGTTTGCTAAAACTGAAGGGATTGGAGAAATTGAAGTTGCAGTGAATTCGGAGAAGCTGCAAATGTGCTCAGTCTAACAGATTTCTGGAATTGGAGTATTTGATAGATATAAAAAACTACATTTGCTGAGAAAGTTAGAAATTGAGAAATTGTAGGTTCAGCTGTATGCAGAAACGTGATTAGCTGCAAAAAATTGGAATGGAGATATTGAAGGCTTACTTCAGCGAAATCAACATTGAAAAATGAGTAGATTGTCAGAAATAGATCTATTTATGTTGTTGGACTGCAGAAAGTATTGGAAATTGAGAAATTGATTGAAATGGTGATACTTCTAGAATCAGTGAACGAGCAAATCATGCAAACAGCGAATTTGTTGGAAAAACGAGATTTTAGTAATTTTGGGAATGAGTTACATCTGCTGATCGAGATAATGCT
This sequence comes from Cetorhinus maximus, assembly GCF_964194155.1. Classification (NCBI taxonomy): domain Eukaryota; kingdom Metazoa; phylum Chordata; class Chondrichthyes; order Lamniformes; family Cetorhinidae; genus Cetorhinus; species Cetorhinus maximus. The sequence continues at coordinate 259,972 of NW_027596362.1, forward strand.
TGAATTTGCTGAATTGCTAATATTTGATATTTTGAGAGATACAGACTGCTGGATTTAATAAAACTGAAGGTTTGCAGAAATTGAAGTTGCAGTGAATGCGGAGAAGCTGCAAATGTACTCAGTCTAACAGATTTCTGATATTGGAGTATTTGATAGATAAACAGAACTACATTTGCTGAAAAAGTTAGAAATTGAGAAATTGTAGGTTCAGCTGTATGTAGAAACGTGATTAGCTGCAAAAATAGGAATGGAGATATTGAAGGCTTACTTCAGCGAAATCAACATTGAAAAATGAGTAGGTTGTCAGAAATAGATCTATTTATGTTGCTTGACTGCAGAAAATATTGGAGATTGAGAATGTGATTGAAATGGTGAAACTTGTAGATTCAGTGAACGAGCAGATCTTTCAAACTGCGAATTTGTTGGAAATTGGAGTTTTGACTCATTTTGGGAATGAGTTATATCTGTTGATAGAGAAAATGCTTGAATTTGCTGAATAACTAATATTTGACATTTTGAGAGATACAGGCAGCTAGGTTTGCTAAAACTGAAGGGAATGGAGAAATTGAAGTTGCAGTGAATTCGGAGAAGCTGCAAATGTACTCAGTCTAACAGATTTCTGGAATTGGAGTATTTGATAGATATAAAAAACTACATTTGCTGAGAAAGTTAGAAATTGAGAAATTGTAGGTTCAGCTGTATGCAGAAACGTGATTAGCTGCAAAAAATAGGAATGGAGATATTGAAGGCTTACTTCAGCGAAATCAACATTGAAAAATGAGTAGATTGTCAGAAATAGATCTATTTATGTTGTTGGACTGCAGAAAGTATTGGAGATTGAGAAATTGATTGAAATGGTGATACTTCTAGAAGCAGTGAACGAGCAAATCATGCAAACATCGAATATGTTGGAAAAACGAGATTTTAGTAATTTTGGGAATGAGTTACATCTGCTGATCGAGATAATGCTTGAATTTGCTGAATTGCTAATGTTTGATATTTTGAGAGATACAGACAGCTAGGTTTGCTAAAACTGAAGGGAATGGAGAAAGTCTGGTTGCAGTGAATGCAGAGAAGCTGCAAATGTGCTCAGTCTAACAGATTTGTGGAATTGGAGTATTTGATAGATAAATAGAACTACATTTGCTGATAAAGTTAGAAAATGAGAAATTGTAGGTTCAGCTGTATGTAGAAACGTGATTAGCTGCAAAAATAGGAATGGAGAAATTGAAGGCTTACTTCATCGAAATCAACATTGAAAATGAGTAGATTGTCAGAAATAGATCTATTTATGTTGTTTGACTGCCAGAAAATATTGGAGATTGAGAATGTGATTGAAATGGTGAAACTTGTAGATTCAGTGAACGAGCACATCATTCAAACAGCGAATTTCTTGGAAATTGGAGATTTGACTCATTTTGGGAATGAGTTATATCTGTTGATAGAGAAAATGCTTGAATTTGCTGAATAACTAATATTTGACATTTTGAGAGATACAGACAGCTAGGTTTGCTAAAAACGAAGGGAATGTAGAAATTGAAGTTGCAGTGAATGCGGAGTAGCTGCAAATGTGCTCAGTCTAACCGATTTCTGGAATTGGAGTATTTGATTGATAAATACAACTACATTTGCTGATAAAGTTAGAAATTGAGAAATTGTAGGTTCAGCTGTATGTAGAAACGTGATCAGCTGCAAAAAATTGGAATGGAGATATTGAAGGTTTACTTCAGCGAAATCAACATTGAAAAATGAGTAGGTTGTCAGAAATAGATCTATTTATGTTGTTGGACTGCAGAAAATATTGGAGATTGAGAAATTGATTGAAATGGTGAAACCAGTAGATTCAGTGAACGAGCGGATCATGCAAACAGCGAATTTGTTGGAAATGGGAGATTTAACTAATTTTGGGAATGAGTTATATCTGCTGATAGAGAAAATGCTTGAATTTCCCGAATTCCTAATATTTGACATTCTGAGAGATACAGACAGCTAGGTTTGCTATAACTGAATGGAATGGAGAAATTCTGGTTGCAATGAATGCAGAGAAGCTGCAAATGTGCTCAGTCTAACAGATTTGTGGAATTGCAGTATTTGATAGATAAATTGAACTACATTTGCTGAGGAAGTTAGAAATTGAGAAATTGGAGGTTCAGTTTCATGTAGAAACGTGATTAGTTGCTAAAAATAGCAATGGAGATATTGAAGGCTTACTTCAGTGTAATCAATATTGAAAAATGAGTAGGTTGTCAGAAATAGATCTATTTATGCTGTTGGACTGCAGAAAATATTGGAGATTGAGAAATTGATTGAAATGGTGAAACATGTAGATTCAGTGAACGAGCAGATCATTCAAACTGCGAATTTCTTGGAAATTGGAGATTTGAGTCATCTTGGGAATGAGTTATATCTGCTGATAGAGAAAATGCTTGAATTTGCTGAATAACTAATATTTGACATTTTGAGAGATACAGACAGCTAGGTTTGCTAAAACTGAAGGGATTGGAGAAATTGAAGTTGCAGTGAATTCGGAGAAGCTGCAAATGTGCTCAGTCTAACAGATTTCTGGAATTGGAGTATTTGATAGATATAAAAAACTACATTTGCTGAGAAAGTTAGAAATTGAGAAATTGTAGGTTCAGCTGTATGCAGAAACGTGATTAGCTGCAAAAAATTGGAATGGTGATATTGAAGGCTTACTTCAGCGAAATCAACATTGAAAAATGAGTAGATTGTCAGAAATAGATCTATTTATGTTGTTGGACTGCAGAAAGTATTGGAGATTGAGAAATTGATTGAAATGGTGATACTTCTAGAATCAGTGAACGAGCAAATCATGCAAACAGCGAATTTGTTGGAAAAACGAGATTTTAGTAATTTTGGGAATGAGTTACATCTGCTGATCGAGATAATGCTTGAATTTGCTGAATTGCTAATATTTGATATTTTGAGAGATACAGACTGCTGGATTTAATAAAACTGAAGGTTTGCAGAAATTGAAGTTGCAGTGAATGCGGAGAAGCTGCAAATGTACTCAGTCTAACAGATTTCTGATATTGGAGTATTTGATAGATAAACAGAACTACATTTGCTGATAAAGTTAGAAATTGAGAAATTGTAGGTTCAGCTGTATGTAGAAACGTGATTAGCTGCAAAAATAGGAATGGAGATATTGAAGGCTTACTTCAGCGAAATCAACATTTAAAAATGAGTAGGTTGTCAGAAATAGATCTATTTATGTTGTTTGACTGCAGAAAATATTGGAGATTGAGAAATTGATTGAAATGGTGAACCTTGTAGATTCAGGGAACGAGCAAATCATTCAAACTGCGAATTTGTTGTAAATGGGAGATTTTACTAAATTTGGGAATGAGTTATATCTGCTGATAGAGAAAATGCTTGAATTTGCTCAATAACCAATATTTGACATTTTGAGAGATACAGACGGCTAGGTTTGCTACAACTGAATGGAATGGAAAAATTCTGGTTGCAATGAATGCAGAGAAGCTGCAAATGTGCTCAGTCTAACAGATTTGTGGAATTGGAGTATTTGATAGATAAATAGAACTACATTTGCTGTGAAAGTTAGGAATTGAGAAATTGGAGGTTCAGTTTCATGTGGAAACGTGATTAGTTGTTAAAAATAGCAATGGAGATATTGAAGGCTTACTTCAGTGTAATCAATATTGAAAAATGAGTAGGTTGTCAGAAATAGATCTATTTATGCTGTTGGACTGCAGAAAATATTGGAGATTGAGAAATTGATTGAAATGGTGAAACATGTAGATTCAGTGAACGAGCAGATCATTCAAACTGCGAATTTCTTGGAAATTGGAGATTTGAGTCATCTTGGGAATGAGTTATATCTGCTGATAGAGAAAATGCTTGAATTTGCTGAATAACTAATATTTGACATTTTGAGAGATACAGACAGCTAGGTTTGCTAAAACTGAAGGGATTGGAGAAATTGAAGTTGCAGTGAATTCGGAGAAGCTGCAAATGTGCTCAGTCTAACAGATTTCTGGAATTGGAGTATTTGATAGATATAAAAAACTACATTTGCTGAGAAAGTTAGAAATTGAGAAATTGTAGGTTCAGCTGTATGCAGAAACGTGATTAGCTGCAAAAAATTGGAATGGTGATATTGAAGGCTTACTTCAGCGAAATCAACATTGAAAAATGAGTAGATTGTCAGAAATAGATCTATTTATGTTGTTGGACTGCAGAAAGTATTGGAGATTGAGAAATTGATTGAAATGGTGATACTTCTAGAATCAGTGAACGAGCAAATCATGCAAACAGCGAATTTGTTGGAAAAACGAGATTTTAGTAATTTTGGGAATGAGTTACATCTGCTGATCGAGATAATGCTTGAATTTGCTGAATTGCTAATATTTGATATTTTGAGAGATACAGACTGCTGGATTTAATAAAACTGAAGGTTTGCAGAAATTGAAGTTGCAGTGAATGCGGAGAAGCTGCAAATGTACTCAGTCTAACAGATTTCTGATATTGGAGTATTTGATAGATAAACAGAACTACATTTGCTGATAAAGTTAGAAATTGAGAAATTGTAGGTTCAGCTGTATGTAGAAACGTGATTAGCTGCAAAAATAGGAATGGAGATATTGAAGGCTTACTTCAGCGAAATCAACATTTAAAAATGAGTAGGTTGTCAGAAATAGATCTATTTATGTTGTTTGACTGCAGAAAATATTGGAGATTGAGAAATTGATTGAAATGGTGAACCTTGTAGATTCAGGGAACGAGCAAATCATTCAAACTGCGAATTTGTTGTAAATGGGAGATTTTACTAAATTTGGGAATGAGTTATATCTGCTGATAGAGAAAATGCTTGAATTTGCTCAATAACCAATATTTGACATTTTGAGAGATACAGACGGCTAGGTTTGCTACAACTGAATGGAATGGAAAAATTCTGGTTGCAATGAATGCAGAGAAGCAGCAAATGTGCTCAGTCTAACAGATTTGTGGAATTGCAGTATTTGATAGATAAATTGAACTACATTTGCTGAGGAAGTTAGAAATTGAGAAATTGGAGGTTCAGTTTCATGTAGAAACGTGATTAGTTGCTAAAAATAGCAATGGAGATATTGAAGGCTTACTTCAGTGAAATCAACATTGAAAAATGAGTAGGTTGTCAGAAATAGATCTATTTATGTTGTTTGACTGCAGAAAATATTGGAGATTGAGAAATTGATTGAAATGGTGAAACTTGTAGATTCAGGGAACGAGCAAATCATTCAAACTGCGAATTTGTTGTAAATGGGAGATTTTTCTAAATTTGGGAATGAGTTATATCTGCTGATAGAGAAAATGCTTGAATTTGCTCAATAACCAATATTTGACATTTTGAGAGATACAGACGGCTAGGTTTGATACAACTGAATGGAATGGAAAAATTCTGGTTGCAATGAATGCAGAGAAGCTGCAAATGTGCTCAGTCTAACAGATTTGTGGAATTGGAGTATTTGATAGATAAATAGAACTACATTTGCTGTGAAAGTTAGAAATTGAGAAATTGGAGGTTCAGTATCATGTGGAAACGTGATTTGTTGTTAAAAATAGCAATGGAGATATTGAAGGCTTACTTCAGTGTAATCAGTATTGAAAAATGAGTAGGTTGTCAGAAATAGATCTATTTATGCTGTTGGACTGCAGAAAATATTGGAGATTGAGAAATTGATTGAAATGGTGAAACATGTAGATTCAGTGAACGAGCAGATCATTCAAACTGCGAATTTCTTGGAAATTGGAGATTTGAGTCATCTTGGGAATGAGTTATATCTGCTGATAGAGAAAATGCTTGAATTTGCTGAATAACTAATATTTGACATTTTGAGAGATACAGACAGCTAGGTTTGCTAAAACTGAAGGGATTGGAGAAATTGAAGTTGCAGTGAATTCGGAGAAGCTGCAAATGTGCTCAGTCTAACAGATTTCTGGAATTGGAGTATTTGATAGATATAAAAAACTACATTTGCTGAGAAAGTTAGAAATTGAGAAATTGTAGGTTCAGCTGTATGCAGAAACGTGATTAGCTGCAAAAAATTGGAATGGAGATATTGAAGGCTTACTTCAGCGAAATCAACATTGAAAAATGAGTAGATTGTCAGAAATAGATCTATTTATGTTGTTGGACTGCAGAAAGTATTGGAAATTGAGAAATTGATTGAAATGGTGATACTTCTAGAATCAGTGAACGAGCAAATCATGCAAACAGCGAATTTGTTGGAAAAACGAGATTTTAGTAATTTTGGGAATGAGTTACATCTGCTGATCGAGATAATGCTTGAATTTGCTGAATTGCTAATATTTGATATTTTGAGAGATACAGACTGCTGGATTTAATAAAACTGAAGGTTTGCAGAAATTGAAGTTGCAGTGAATGCGGAGAAGCTGCAAATGTACTCAGTCTAACAGATTACTGATATTGGAGTATTTGATAGATAAACAGAACTACATTTGCTGAAAAAGTTAGAAATTGAGAAATTGTAGGTTCAGCTGTATGTAGAAACGTGATTAGCTGCAAAAATAGGAATGGAGATATTGAAGGCTTACTTCAGCGAAATCAACATTGAAAAATGAGTAGGTTGTCAGAAATAGATCTATTTATGTTGCTTGACTGCAGAAAATATTGGAGATTGAGAATGTGATTGAAATGGTGAAACTTGTAGATTCAGTGAACGAGCAGATCTTTCAAACTGCGAATTTGTTGGAAATTGGAGTTTTGACTCATTTTGGGAATGAGTTATATCTGTTGATAGAGAAAATGCTTGAATTTGCTGAATAACTAATATTTGACATTTTGAGAGATACAGGCAGCTAGGTTTGCTAAAACTGAAGGGAATGGAGAAATTGAAGTTGCAGTGAATTCGGAGAAGCTGCAAATGTACTCAGTCTAACAGATTTCTGGAATTGGAGTATTTGATAGATATAAAAAACTACATTTGCTGAGAAAGTTAGAAATTGAGAAATTGTAGGTTCAGCTGTATGCAGAAACGTGATTAGCTGCAAAAAATAGGAATGGAGATATTGAAGGCTTACTTCAGCGAAATCAACATTGAAAAATGAGTAGATTGTCAGAAATAGATCTATTTATGTTGTTGGACTGCAGAAAGTATTGGAGATTGAGAAATTGATTGAAATGGTGATACTTCTAGAAGCAGTGAACGAGCAAATCATGCAAACATCGAATATGTTGGAAAAACGAGATTTTAGTAATTTTGGGAATGAGTTACATCTGCTGATCGAGATAATGCTTGAATTTGCTGAATTGCTAATGTTTGATATTTTGAGAGATACAGACCGCTAGGTTTGCTAAAACTGAAGGGAATGGAGAAAGTCTGGTTGCAGTGAATGCAGAGAAGCTGCAAATGTGCTCAGTCTAACAGATTTGTGGAATTGGAGTATTTGATAGATAAATAGAACTACATTTGCTGATAAAGTTAGAAAATGAGAAATTGTAGGTTCAGCTGTATGTAGAAACGTGATTAGCTGCAAAAATAGGAATGGAGAAATTGAAGGCTTACTTCAGCGAAATCAACATTGAAAATGAGTAGATTGTCAGAAATAGATCTATTTATGTTGTTTGACTGCCAGAAAATATTGGAGATTGAGAATGTGATTGAAATGGTGAAACTTGTAGATTCAGTGAACGAGCACATCATTCAAACAGCGAATTTCTTGGAAATTGGAGATTTGACTCATTTTGGGAATGAGTTATATCTGTTGATAGAGAAAATGCTTGAATTTGCTGAATAACTAATATTTGACATTTTGAGAGATACAGACAGCTAGGTTTGCTAAAAACGAAGGGAATGTAGAAATTGAAGTTGCAGTGAATGCGGAGTAGCTGCAAATGTGCTCAGTCTAACCGATTTCTGGAATTGGAGTATTTGATTGATAAATACAACTACATTTGCTGATAAAGTTAGAAATTGAGAAATTGTAGGTTCAGCTGTATGTAGAAACGTGATCAGCTGCAAAAAATTGGAATGGAGATATTGAAGGTTTACTTCAGCGAAATCAACATTGAAAAATGAGTAGGTTGTCAGAAATAGATCTATTTATGTTGTTGGACTGCAGAAAATATTGGAGATTGAGAAATTGATTGAAATGGTGAAACCAGTAGATTCAGTGAACGAGCGGATCATGCAAACAGCGAATTTGTTGGAAATGGGAGATTTAACTAATTTTGGGAATGAGTTATATCTGCTGATAGAGAAAATGCTTGAATTTCCCGAATTCCTAATATTTGACATTCTGAGAGATACAGACAGCTAGGTTTGCTATAACTGAATGGAATGGAGAAATTCTGGTTGCAATGAATGCAGAGAAGCTGCAAATGTGCTCAGTCTAACAGATTTGTGGAATTGCAGTATTTGATAGATAAATTGAACTACATTTGCTGAGGAAGTTAGAAATTGAGAAATTGGAGGTTCAGTTTCATGTAGAAACGTGATTAGTTGCTAAAAATAGCAATGGAGATATTGAAGGCTTACTTCAGTGTAATCAATATTGAAAAATGAGTAGGTTGTCAGAAATAGATCTATTTATGCTGTTGGACTGCAGAAAATATTGGAGATTGAGAAATTGATTGAAATGGTGAAACATGTAGATTCAGTGAACGAGCAGATCATTCAAACTGCGAATTTCTTGGAAATTGGAGATTTGAGTCATCTTGGGAATGAGTTATATCTGCTGATAGAGAAAATGCTTGAATTTGCTGAATAACTAATATTTGACATTTTGAGAGATACAGACAGCTAGGTTTGCTAAAACTGAAGGGATTGGAGAAATTGAAGTTGCAGTGAATTCGGAGAAGCTGCAAATGTGCTCAGTCTAACAGATTTCTGGAATTGGAGTATTTGATAGATATAAAAAACTACATTTGCTGAGAAAGTTAGAAATTGAGAAATTGTAGGTTCAGCTGTATGCAGAAACGTGATTAGCTGCAAAAAATTGGAATGGTGATATTGAAGGCTTACTTCAGCGAAATCAACATTGAAAAATGAGTAGATTGTCAGAAATAGATCTATTTATGTTGTTGGACTGCAGAAAGTATTGGAGATTGAGAAATTGATTGAAATGGTGATACTTCTAGAATCAGTGAACGAGCAAATCATGCAAACAGCGAATTTGTTGGAAAAACGAGATTTTAGTAATTTTGGGAATGAGTTACATCTGCTGATCGAGATAATGCTTGAATTTGCTGAATTGCTAATATTTGATATTTTGAGAGATACAGACTGCTGGATTTAATAAAACTGAAGGTTTGCAGAAATTGAAGTTGCAGTGAATGCGGAGAAGCTGCAAATGTACTCAGTCTAACAGATTTCTGATATTGGAGTATTTGATAGATAAACAGAACTACATTTGCTGATAAAGTTAGAAATTGAGAAATTGTAGGTTCAGCTGTATGTAGAAACGTGATTAGCTGCAAAAATAGGAATGGAGATATTGAAGGCTTACTTCAGCGAAATCAACATTTAAAAATGAGTAGGTTGTCAGAAATAGATCTATTTATGTTGTTTGACTGCAGAAAATATTGGAGATTGAGAAATTGATTGAAATGGTGAACCTTGTAGATTCAGGGAACGAGCAAATCATTCAAACTGCGAATTTGTTGTAAATGGGAGATTTTACTAAATTTGGGAATGAGTTATATCTGCTGATAGAGAAAATGCTTGAATTTGCTCAATAACCAATATTTGACATTTTGAGAGATACAGACGGCTAGGTTTGCTACAACTGAATGGAATGGAAAAATTCTGGTTGCAATGAATGCAGAGAAGCAGCAAATGTGCTCAGTCTAACAGATTTGTGGAATTGGAGTATTTGATAGATAAATAGAACTACATTTGCTGTGAAAGTTAGGAATTGAGAAATTGGAGGTTCAGTTTCATGTGGAAACGTGATTAGTTGTTAAAAATAGCAATGGAGATATTGAAGGCTTACTTCAGTGTAATCAATATTGAAAAATGAGTAGGTTGTCAGAAATAGATCTATTTATGCTGTTGGACTGCAGAAAATATTGGAGATTGAGAAATTGATTGAAATGGTGAAACATGTAGATTCAGTGAACGAGCAGATCATTCAAACTGCGAATTTCTTGGAAATTGGAGATTTGAGTCATCTTGGGAATGAGTTATATCTGCTGATAGAGAAAATGCTTGAATTTGCTGAATAACTAATATTTGACATTTTGAGAGATACAGACAGCTAGGTTTGCTAAAACTGAAGGGATTGGAGAAATTGAAGTTGCAGTGAATTCGGAGAAGCTGCAAATGTGCTCAGTCTAACAGATTTCTGGAATTGGAGTATTTGATAGATATAAAAAACTACATTTGCTGAGAAAGTTAGAAATTGAGAAATTGTAGGTTCAGCTGTATGCAGAAACGTGATTAGCTGCAAAAAATTGGAATGGTGATATTGAAGGCTTACTTCAGCGAAATCAACATTGAAAAATGAGTAGATTGTCAGAAATAGATCTATTTATGTTGTTGGACTGCAGAAAGTATTGGAGATTGAGAAATTGATTGAAATGGTGATACTTCTAGAATCAGTGAACGAGCAAATCATGCAAACAGCGAATTTGTTGGAAAAACGAGATTTTAGTAATTTTGGGAATGAGTTACATCTGCTGATCGAGATAATGCTTGAATTTGCTGAATTGCTAATATTTGATATTTTGAGAGATACAGACTGCTGGATTTAATAAAACTGAAGGTTTGCAGAAATTGAAGTTGCAGTGAATGCGGAGAAGCTGCAAATGTACTCAGTCTAACAGATTTCTGATATTGGAGTATTTGATAGATAAACAGAACTACATTTGCTGATAAAGTTAGAAATTGAGAAATTGTAGGTTCAGCTGTATGTAGAAACGTGATTAGCTGCAAAAATAGGAATGGAGATATTGAAGGCTTACTTCAGCGAAATCAACATTTAAAAATGAGTAGGTTGTCAGAAATAGATCTATTTATGTTGTTTGACTGCAGAAAATATTTGAGATTGAGAAATTGATTGAAATGGTGAACCTTGTAGATTCAGGGAACGAGCAAATCATTCAAACTGCGAATTTGTTGTAAATGGGAGATTTTACTAAATTTGGGAATGAGTTATATCTGCTGATAGAGAAAATGCTTGAATTTGCTCAATAACCAATATTTGACATTTTGAGAGATACAGACGGCTAGGTTTGCTACAACTGAATGGAATGGAAAAATTCTGGTTGCAATGAATGCAGAGAAGCTGCAAATGTGCTCAGTCTAACAGATTTGTGGAATTGGAGTATTTGATAGATAAATAGAACTACATTTGCTGTGAAAGTTAGGAATTGAGAAATTGGAGGTTCAGTTTCATGTGGAAACGTGATTAGTTGTTAAAAATAGCAATGGAGATATTGAAGGCTTACTTCAGTGTAATCAATATTGAAAAATGAGTAGGTTGTCAGAAATAGATCTATTTATGCTGTTGGACTGCAGAAAATATTGGAGATTGAGAAATTGATTGAAATGGTGAAACATGTAGATTCAGTGAACGAGCAGATCATTCAAACTGCGAATTTCTTGGAAATTGGAGATTTGAGTCATCTTGGGAATGAGTTATATCTGCTGATAGAGAAAATGCTTGAATTTGCTGAATAACTAATATTTGACATTTTGAGAGATACAGACAGCTAGGTTTGCTAAAACTGAAGGGATTGGAGAAATTGAAGTTGCAGTGAATTCGGAGAAGCTGCAAATGTGCTCAGTCTAACAGATTTCTGGAATTGGAGTATTTGATAGATATAAAAAACTACATTTGCTGAGAAAGTTAGAAATTGAGAAATTGTAGGTTCAGCTGTATGCAGAAACGTGATTAGCTGCAAAAAATTGGAATGGTGATATTGAAGGCTTACTTCAGCGAAATCAACATTGAAAAATGAGTAGATTGTCAGAAATAGATCTATTTATGTTGTTGGACTGCAGAAAGTATTGGAGATTGAGAAATTGATTGAAATGGTGATACTTCTAGAATCAGTGAACGAGCAAATCATGCAAACAGCGAATTTGTTGGAAAAACGAGATTTTAGTAATTTTGGGAATGAGTTACATCTGCTGATCGAGATAATGCTTGAATTTGCTGAATTGCTAATATTTGATATTTTGAGAGATACAGACTGCTGGATTTAATAAAACTGAAGGTTTGCAGAAATTGAAGTTGCAGTGAATGCGGAGAAGCTGCAAATGTACTCAGTCTAACAGATTTCTGATATTGGAGTATTTGATAGATAAACAGAACTACATTTGCTGATAAAGTTAGAAATTGAGAAATTGTAGGTTCAGCTGTATGTAGAAACGTGATTAGCTGCAAAAATAGGAATGGAGATATTGAAGGCTTACTTCAGCGAAATCAACATTTAAAAATGAGTAGGTTGTCAGAAATAGATCTATTTATGTTGTTTGACTGCAGAAAATATTGGAGATTGAGAAATTGATTGAAATGGTGAACCTTGTAGATTCAGGGAACGAGCAAATCATTCAAACTGCGAATTTGTTGTAAATGGGAGATTTTACTAAATTTGGGAATGAGTTATATCTGCTGATAGAGAAAATGCTTGAATTTGCTCAATAACCAATATTTGACATTTTGAGAGATACAGACGGCTAGGTTTGCTACAACTGAATGGAATGGAAAAATTCTGGTTGCAATGAATGCAGAGAAGCAGCAAATGTGCTCAGTCTAACAGATTTGTGGAATTGGAGTATTTGATAGATAAATAGAACTACATTTGCTGTGAAAGTTAGGAATTGAGAAATTGGAGGTTCAGTTTCATGTGGAAACGTGATTAGTTGTTAAAAATAGCAATGGAGATATTGAAGGCTTACTTCAGTGTAATCAATATTGAAAAATGAGTAGGTTGTCAGAAATAGATCTATTTATGCTGTTGGACTGCAGAAAATATTGGAGATTGAGAAATTGATTGAAATGGTGAAACATGTAGATTCAGTGAACGAGCAGATCATTCAAACTGCGAATTTCTTGGAAATTGGAGATTTGAGTCATCTTGGGAATGAGTTATATCTGCTGATAGAGAAAATGCTTGAATTTGCTGAATAACTAATATTTGACATTTTGAGAGATACAGACAGCTAGGTTTGCTAAAACTGAAGGGATTGGAGAAATTGAAGTTGCAGTGAATTCGGAGAAGCTGCAAATGTGCTCAGTCTAACAGATTTCTGGAATTGGAGTATTTGATAGATATAAAAAACTACATTTGCTGAGAAAGTTAGAAATTGAGAAATTGTAGGTTCAGCTGTATGCAGAAACGTGATTAGCTGCAAAAAATTGGAATGGTGATATTGAAGGCTTACTTCAGCGAAATCAACATTGAAAAATGAGTAGATTGTCAGAAATAGATCTATTTATGTTGTTGGACTGCAGAAAGTATTGGAGATTGAGAAATTGATTGAAATGGTGATACTTCTAGAATCAGTGAACGAGCAAATCATGCAAACAGCGAATTTGTTGGAAAAACGAGATTTTAGTAATTTTGGGAATGAGTTACATCTGCTGATCGAGATAATGCTTGAATTTGCTGAATTGCTAATATTTGATATTTTGAGAGATACAGACTGCTGGATTTAATAAAACTGAAGGTTTGCAGAAATTGAAGTTGCAGTGAATGCGGAGAAGCTGCAAATGTACTCAGTCTAACAGATTTCTGATATTGGAGTATTTGATAGATAAACAGAACTACATTTGCTGATAAAGTTAGAAATTGAGAAATTGTAGGTTCAGCTGTATGTAGAAACGTGATTAGCTGCAAAAATAGGAATGGAGATATTGAAGGCTTACTTCAGCGAAATCAACATTTAAAAATGAGTAGGTTGTCAGAAATAGATCTATTTATGTTGTTTGACTGCAGAAAATATTGGAGATTGAGAAATTGATTGAAATGGTGAACCTTGTAGATTCAGGGAACGAGCAAATCATTCAAACTGCGAATTTGTTGTAAATGGGAGATTTTACTAAATTTGGGAATGAGTTATATCTGCTGATAGAGAAAATGCTTGAATTTGCTCAATAACCAATATTTGACATTTTGAGAGATACAGACGGCTAGGTTTGCTACAACTGAATGGAATGGAAAAATTCTGGTTGCAATGAATGCAGAGAAGCTGCAAATGTGCTCAGTCTAACAGATTTGTGGAATTGGAGTATTTGATAGATAAATAGAACTACATTTGCTGTGAAAGTTAGGAATTGAGAAATTGGAGGTTCAGTTTCATGTGGAAACGTGATTAGTTGTTAAAAATAGCAATGGAGATATTGAAGGCTTACTTCAGTGTAATCAATATTGAAAAATGAGTAGGTTGTCAGAAATAGATCTATTTATGCTGTTGGACTGCAGAAAATATTGGAGATTGAGAAATTGATTGAAATGGTGAAACATGTAGATTCAGTGAACGAGCAGATCATTCAAACTGCGAATTTCTTGGAAATTGGAGATTTGAGTCATCTTGGGAATGAGTTATATCTGCTGATAGAGAAAATGCTTGAATTTGCTGAATAACTAATATTTGACATTTTGAGAGATACAGACAGCTAGGTTTGCTAAAACTGAAGGGATTGGAGAAATTGAAGTTGCAGTGAATTCGGAGAAGCTGCAAATGTGCTCAGTCTAACAGATTTCTGGAATTGGAGTATTTGATAGATATAAAAAACTACATTTGCTGAGAAAGTTAGAAATTGAGAAATTGTAGGTTCAGCTGTATGCAGAAACGTGATTAGCTGCAAAAAATTGGAATGGTGATATTGAAGGCTTACTTCAGCGAAATCAACATTGAAAAATGAGTAGATTGTCAGAAATAGATCTATTTATGTTGTTGGACTGCAGAAAGTATTGGAGATTGAGAAATTGATTGAAATGGTGATACTTCTAGAATCAGTGAACGAGCAAATCATGCAAACAGCGAATTTGTTGGAAAAACGAGATTTTAGTAATTTTGGGAATGAGTTACATCTGCTGATCGAGATAATGCTTGAATTTGCTGAATTGCTAATATTTGATATTTTGAGAGATACAGACTGCTGGATTTAATAAAACTGAAGGTTTGCAGAAATTGAAGTTGCAGTGAATGCGGAGAAGCTGCAAATGTACTCAGTCTAACAGATTTCTGATATTGGAGTATTTGATAGATAAACAGAACTACATTTGCTGAAAAAGTTAGAAATTGCGAAATTGTAGGTTAAGCTGTATGTAGAAACGTGATTAGCTGCAAAAATAGGAATGGAGATATTGAAGGCTTACTTCAGCGAAATCAACATTGAAAAATGAGTAGGTTGTCAGAAATAGATCTATTTATGTTGCTTGACTGCAGAAAATATTGGAGATTGAGAATGTGATTGAAATGGTGAAACTTGTAGATTCAGGGAACGAGCAGATCTTTCAAACTGCGAATTTGTTGGAAATTGGAGTTTTGACTCATTTTGGGAATGAGTTATATCTGTTGATAGAGAAAATGCTTGAATTTGCTGAATAACTAATATTTGACATTTTGAGAGATACAGGCAGCTAGGTTTGCTAAAACTGAAGGGAATGGAGAAATTGAAGTTGCAGTGAATTCGGAGAAGCTGCAAAGGTACTCAGTCTAACAGATTTCTGGAATTGGAGTATTTGATAGATATAAAAAACTACATTTGCTGAGAAAGTTAGAAATTGAGAAATTGTAGGTTCAGCTGTATGCAGAAACGTGATTAGCTGCAAAAAATAGGAATGGAGATATTGAAGGCTTACTTCAGCGAAATCAACATTGAAAAATGAGTAGATTGTCAGAAATAGATCTATTTATGTTGTTGGACTGCAGAAAGTATTGGAGATTGAGAAATTGATTGAAATGGTGATACTTCTAGAAGCAGTGAACGAGCAAATCATGCAAACATCGAATATGTTGGAAAAACGAGATTTTAGTAATTTTGGGAATGAGTTACATCTGCTGATCGAGATAATGCTTGAATTTGCTGAATTGCTAATGTTTGATATTTTGAGAGATACAGACAGCTAGGTTTGCTAAAACTGAAGGGAATGGAGAAAGTCTGGTTGCAGTGAATGCAGAGAAGCTGCAAATGTGCTCAGTCTAACAGATTTGTGGAATTGGAGTATTTGATAGATAAATAGAACTACATTTGCTGATAAAGTTAGAAAATGAGAAATTGTAGGTTCAGCTGTATGTAGAAACGTGATTAGCTGCAAAAATAGGAATGGAGAAATTGAAGGCTTACTTCAGCGAAATCAACATTGAAAATGAGTAGATTGTCAGAAATAGATCTATTTATGTTGTTTGACTGCCAGAAAATATTGGAGATTGAGAATGTGATTGAAATGGTGAAACTTGTAGATTCAGTGAACGAGCACATCATTCAAACAGCGAATTTCTTGGAAATTGGAGATTTGACTCATTTTGGGAATGAGTTATATCTGTTGATAGAGAAAATGCTTGAATTTGCTGAATAACTAATATTTGACATTTTGAGAGATACAGACAGCTAGGTTTGCTAAAAACGAAGGGAATGTAGAAATTGAAGTTGCAGTGAATTCGGAGTAGCTGCAAATGTGCTCAGTCTAACCGATTTCTGGAATTGGAGTATTTGATTGATAAATACAACTACATTTGCTGATAAAGTTAGAAATTGAGAAATTGTAGGTTCAGCTGTATGTAGAAACGTGATCAGCTGCAAAAAATTGGAATGGAGATATTGAAGGTTTACTTCAGCGAAATCAACATTGAAAAATGAGTAGGTTGTCAGAAATAGATCTATTTATGTTGTTGGACTGCAGAAAATATTGGAGATTGAGAAATTGATTGAAATGGTGAAACCAGTAGATTCAGTGAACGAGCGGATCATGCAAACAGCGAATTTGTTGGAAATGGGAGATTTTACTCATTTTGGGAATGAGTTATATCTGCTGATAGAGAAAATGCTTGAATTTGCTCAATAACCAATATTTGATATTTTGAGAGAGACAGACTGCTGGATTTACTTAAACTGAAGGTTTGGAGAAATTGAAGTTGCAGTGAATGCGGAGAAGCTGCAAATGTACTCAGTCTAACAGATATTTGGAATTGGAGTATTTGATAGATATAAAAAACTACATTTGCTGATAAAGTTAGAAATTGAGAAATTGTAGGTTCAGCTGTATGCAGAAACGTGATTAGCTGCAAAAAATAGGAATGGAGATATTGAAAACTTACTTCAGCGAAATCAACATTGAAAAATGAGTAGATTGTCAGAAATAGATCTATTTATGTTGTTGGACTGCAGAAAATATTGGATATTGAGAAATTGATTGAAATGGTGAAACCAGTAGATTCAGTGAACGAGAGGATCATGCAAACAGCGAATTTGTTGGAAATTGGAGATTTTACTCATTTTGGGAATGAGTTATATCTGCTGATAGAGAAAATGCTTGAATTTGCTCAATAACCAATATTTGACATTTTGACAGATACAGACTGCTGGATTTAAGAAAACTGATGGTTTGGAGAAATTAAAGTTGCAGTGAATGCGGAGAAGCTGCAAATGTACTGAGTCTAACAGATTTCTGGAATTGGATTATTTGATAGATAAATAGAACTACATTTGCTGATAAAGTTAGAAATTGAGAAATTGTAGGTTCAGCTGTATGTAGAAACGTGATTAGCTGCAAAAAATAGGAATGGAGATATTGAAGGCTTACTTCAGCGAAATCAACATTGAAAAATGAGTAGGTTGTCAGAAATAGATCTATTTATGTTGTTGGACTGCAGAAAATATTGGAGATTGAGAATGTGATTGAAATGGTGGTACTTCTAGAATCAGTGAACGAGCAAATCATGCAATCAACGAATTTGTTGGAAAAATGAGATTTTACTAATTTTGGGAATGAGTTCCATCTGCTGATCGAGAAAATGCTTGAATTTGCTGAATTGCTAATATTTGACATTTTGAGAGATACAGACGGCTAGGTTTGCTAAATACGAAGGGAATGTAGAAACTGAAGTTGCAGTGAATGCGGAGAAGCTGCAAATGTGCTCAGTCCAACAGATTTCTGGAATTGGAGTATTTGATTGATAAATAGAACTACATTTGCTGATAAAGTTAGAAATTGAGAAATTGTAGATTCAGCTGTATGTAGAAACGTGATCAGCTGCAAAAAATTGGAATGGAGATATTGAAGGCTTACTTCAGCGAAATCAACATTGAAAACTGAGTAGGTTGTCAGAAAAAGATCTATTTATGTTGTTGGATGTAGAAAATATTGGACATTGAGAAATTGATTGAAATGGTGAAACCTGTAGATTCAGTGAACGAGCGAATCATGCAAACAACGATTTTGTTGGAAATGGGAGATTTTACTGATTTTGGGAATGAGTTATATCTGCTGATAGAGAAAATGCTTGAATTTGCTCCATAACAAATATTTGACATTTTGAGAGATACAGACTGCTGGATTTACTTAAACTGAAGATTTGGAGAAATTGAAGTTGCAGTGACTGCGGAGAAGCTGCAAATGTACTCAGTCTAACAGATTTCTACAATTGGAGTATTTGATAGATATAAAAAACTACATTTGCTGATATAGTTAGAAATTGAGAAATTGTAGGTTCAGCTGTATGCAGAAACGTGATTAGCTGCAAAAAATAGGAATGGAGATATTGAAGGCTTACTTCAGCAAAATCAACATTGAAAAATGAGTAGATTATCAGAAATAGATCTATTTATGTTGTTGGACTGCAGAAAGTATTGGAGATTGAGAAATTGATTGAAATGGTGATACTTCTGGAATCAGTGAACGAGCAAATCATGCAATCAGCGAATTTGTTGGAAAAATGAGATTATACTAATTTTGGGAATGAGTTACAGCTGCTGATAGAGAAAATGCTTGAATTTGCTGAATTGCTAATATTTGACATTTTGAGAGACACAGACAGCTAGCTTTGCTAAAACTGAGTGGAATGGAGAAATTCTGGTTGCAATGAATGCAGAGAACCTGCAAATGTGCTCACTCTAACAGATTTGTGGAATTGGAGTATTTGATAGATAAATAGAACTACATTTGCTGAGAAAGTTAGAAATTCAGAAATTGTAGGTTCAGTTTCATGTAGAAACGTGATTAGTTGCTAAAAATAGCAATGGAGATTTTGAAGGCTTACTTCAGCGTAATCAACATTGAAAAATGAGTAGGTTGTCAGAAATAGATCTATTTATGTTGTTGGACTGCAGAAAATATTGGAGATTGAGAAATTGATTGAAATGGTGAAACTTGTAGATTCAGTGAACGAGCCCATCATTCAAACTGCGAATTTCTTGGAAATTGGAGATTTGACTCATCTTGGGAATGAGTTATATCTGCTGGTAGAGAAAATGCTTGAATTTGCTGAATAACTAATATTTGACATTTTGAGAGATACAGACAGCTAGGTTTGCTAAAAACGAAGGGAATGTAGAAATTGAAGTTGCAGTGAATGCGGAGAAGCTGCAAATGTGCTCAGTCTAACAGATTTCTGCAATTGGAGTATTTGATTGATAAATACAACTACATTTGCTGATAAAGTTAGAAATTGAGAAATTGTAGGTTCAGCTGTATGCAGAAACGTGATTAGCTGAAAAAAATAGGAATGGAGATATTGAAGGCTTACTTCAGCGAAATCAACATTGAAAAATGTGTAGATTGTCAGAAATAGATCTATTTATGTTGTTGGACTGCAGAAAATATTGGAGATTGAGTAATTGATTGAAATGGTGATACTTCTAGAATCAGTGAACGAGGAAATCATGCAAACAGCGAATTTGTTGGAAAAATGAGATTTTACTAATTTTGGAATGAGTTACATCTGCTGATAGAGAAAATGCTTGAATTTGTTTAATAACCAATATTTGACATGTTGAGAGATACAGACTTCTGGATTGAGTAAAACTGAAGGTTTGGAGAAATTGAAGTTGCAGTGAATGCGGAGAAGCTGCAAATGTACTCAGTCTAACAGATTTCTGGAATTGGAGTATTTTATATATAAATAGAACTACATTTGCTGATAAAGTTAGAAATTGAGAAATTGTAGGTCAGCTGTATGTAGAAACGTGATTAGCTGCAAAAAATAGGAATGGAGATATTGAAGGCTTACTTCAGCGAAATCAACATTGAAAACTGAGTAGGTTGTCAGAAATAGATCTATTTATGTTGTTGGATGCAGAAAATATTGGACATTGAGAAATTGATTGAAATGGTGAAACCTGTAGATTCAGTGAACGAGCGAATCTTGCAAACAGCGAATTTGTTGGAAATGGGAGATTTTATTTATTTTGGGAATGAGTTATATCTGCTGATAGAGAAAATGCTTGAATTTGCTCAATAACAAATATTTGACATTTTGACAGATACAGACTGCTGGATTTATTTAAACTGAAGATTTGGAGAAATTGAAGTTGCAGTGAATTCGGAGAAGCTGCAAATGTGCTCAGTCTAACAGATTTCTGGAATTGGAGTATTTGATTGATAAATACAACTACATTTGCTGATAAAGTTAGAAATTGAGAAATTGTAGGTTCAGCTGTATGCAGAAACGTGATTAGCTGCAAAAAATAGGAATGGAGATATTGAAGGCTTACTTCAGCAAAATCAACATTGAAAAATGAGTAGATTGTCAGAAATAGATCTATTTATGTTGTTGGACTGCAGAAAGTATTGGAGATTGAGAAATTGATTGAAATGGTGATACTTCTAGAATCAGTGAACGAGCAAATCATGCAATCAGCGAATTTGTTGGAAAAATGAGATTTTACTTATTTTGGGAATGAGTTACAGCTGCTGATAGAGAAAATACTTGAATTTCCTGAATTGCTAATATTTGACATTTTGAGAGATACAGACAGCTAGCTTTGCTAAAACTGAATGGAATGGAGAAAGTCTGGTTGCAGTGAATGCAGAGAAGCTGCAAATGTGCTCACTCTAACAGATTTGTGGAATTGGAGTATTTGATAGATAAATAGAACTACATTTGCTGAGAAAGTTAGAAATTGAGAAATTGTAGGTTCAGTTTCATGTAGAAACGTGATTAGTTGCTAAAAATAGCAATGGAGATATTGAAGGCTTACTTCAGTGTAATCAATATTGAAAAATGAGTAGGTTGTCAGAAATAGATCTATTTATGCTGTTGGACTGCAGAAAATATTGGAGATTGAGAAATTGATTGAAATGGTGAAACATGTAGATTCAGTGAACGAGCAGATCATTCAAACTGCGAATTTCTTGGAAATTGGAGATTTGAGTCATCTTGGGAATGGGTTATATCTGCTGATAGATAAATGCTTGAATTTGCTCACTAACCAATATTTGACATTTTGAGAGATACAGACTGCTGGATTTACTAAAACTGAAGGTTTGCAGACATTGAAGTTGCAGTGAATGCGGAGAAGCTGCAAATGTGCTCAGTCTAACAGATTTCTGGAATTGGAGTATTTGATAGATAAATAGAACTACATTTGCTGAGAAAGTTAGAAATTGAGAATTTGGAGGTTCAGTTTCATGTGGAAACGTGATTAGTTGCTAAAAAATAGCAATGGAGATATTGAAGGCTTACTTCAGTGTAATCAATATTGAAAAATGAGTAGGTTGTCAGAAATAGATCTATTTATGTTGTTGGACTGCAGAAAATATTGGAGATTGAGAAATTGATTGAAATGGTGAAACTTGTAGATTCAGTGAATGAGCACATCATTCAAACTGCGAATTTCTTGGAAATTGGAGATTTGACTCATCTTGGGAATGAGTTATATCTGCTGATAGAGAAAATGCTTGAATTTGATCAAGAACCAATATTTGACATTTTGAGAGATACAGACTGCTGGATTTACTAAAACTGAAGGTTTGCAGAAATTGAAGTTGCAGTGAATGCGGAGAAGTTGCAAATGTACTCAGTCTAACAGATTTCTGATATTGGAGTATTTGATAGATAAACAGAACTACATTTGCTGAAAAAGTTAGAAATTGAGAAATTGTAGGTTCAGCTGTATGTAGAAACGTGATTAGCTGCAAAAATAGAAATGGAGATATTGAAGGCTTACTTCAGCGAAATCAACATTGAATAATGAGTAGGTTGTCAGAAATAGATCTATTTATGTTGTTTGACTGCCAGAAAATATTGGAGATTGAGAATGTGATTGAAATGGTGAAACTTGTAGATTCAGTGAACGAGCACATCATTCAAACAGCGAATTTCTTGGAAATTGGAGATTTGACTCATTTTGGGAATGAGTTATATCTGTTGATAGAGAAAATGCTTGAATTTGCTGAATAACTAATATTTGACATTTTGAGAGATACAGACAGCTAGGTTTGCTAAAAACGAAGGGAATGTAGAAATTGAAGTTGCAGTGAATGCGGAGTAGCTGCAAATGTGCTCAGTCTAACCGATTTCTGGAATTGGAGTATTTGATTGATAAATACAACTACATTTGCTGATAAAGTTAGAAATTGAGAAATTGTAGGTTCAGCTGTATGTAGAAACGTGATCAGCTGCAAAAAATTGGAATGGAGATATTGAAGGTTTACTTCAGCGAAATCAACATTGAAAAATGAGTAGGTTGTCAGAAATAGATCTATTTATGTTGTTGGACTGCAGAAAATATTGGAGATTGAGAAATTGATTGAAATGGTGAAACCAGTAGATTCAGTGAACGAGCGGATCATGCAAACAGCGAATTTGTTGGAAATGGGAGATTTTACTCATTTTGGGAATGAGTTATATCTGCTGATAGAGAAAATGCTTGAATTTGCTCAATAACCAATATTTGATATTTTGAGAGAGACAGACTGCTGGATTTACTTAAACTGAAGGTTTGGAGAAATTGAAGTTGCAGTGAATGCGGAGAAGCTGCAAATGTACTCAGTCTAACAGATATTTGGAATTGGAGTATTTGATAGATATAAAAAACTACATTTGCTGATAAAGTTAGAAATTGAGAAATTGTAGGTTCAGCTGTATGCAGAAACGTGATTAGCTGCAAAAAATAGGAATGGAGATATTGAAAACTTACTTCAGCGAAATCAACATTGAAAAATGAGTAGATTGTCAGAAATAGATCTATTTATGTTGTTGGACTGCAGAAAATATTGGATATTGAGAAATTGATTGAAATGGTGAAACCAGTAGATTCAGTGAACGAGCGGATCATGCAAACAACGAATTTGTTGGAAATGGGAGATTTTACTCATTTTGGGAATGAGTTATATCTGCTGATAGAGAAAATGCTTGAATTTGCTCAATAACCAATATTTGACATTTTGACAGATACAGACTGCTGGATTTAAGAAAACTGAAGGTTTGGAGAAATTAAAGTTGCAGTGAATGCGGAGAAGCTGCAAATGTACTGAGTCTAACAGATTTCTGGAATTGGATTATTTGATAGATAAATAGAACTACATTTGCTGATAAAGTTAGAAATTGAGAAATTGTAGGTTCAGCTGTATGTAGAAACGTGATTAGCTGCAAAAAATAGGAATGGAGATATTGAAGGCTTACTTCAGCGAAATCAACATTGAAAAATGAGTAGGTTGTCAGAAATAGATCTATTTATGTTGTTGGACTGCAGAAAATATTGGAGATTGAGAATGTGATTGAAATGGTGGTACTTCTAGAATCAGTGAACGAGCAAATCATGCAATCAACGAATTTGTTGGAAAAATGAGATTTTACTAATTTTGGGAATGAGTTCCATCTGCTGATCGAGAAAATGCTTGAATTTGCTGAATTGCTAATATTTGACATTTTGAGAGATACAGACGGCTAGGTTTGCTACAACTGAATGGAATGGAAAAATTCTGGTTGCAATGAATGCGGAGAAGCTGCAAATGTGCTCAGTCTAACAGATTTCTGGAATTGGAGTATTTGATAGATAAATAGAACTACATTTGCTGAGAAAGTTAGAAATTGAGAATTTGGAGGTTCAGTTTCATGTGGAAACGTGATTAGTTGCTAAAAAATAGCAATGGAGATATTGAAGGCTTACTTCAGTGTAATCAATATTGAAAAATGAGTAGGTTGTCAGAAATAGATCTATTTATGTTGTTGGACTGCAGAAAATATTGGAGATTGAGAAATTGATTGAAATGGTGAAACTTGTAGATTCAGTGAATGAGCACATCATTCAAACTGCGAATTTCTTGGAAATTGGAGATTTGACTCATCTTGGGAATGAGTTATATCTGCTGATAGAGAAAATGCTTGAATTTGATCAAGAACCAATATTTGACATTTTGAGAGATACAGACTGCTGGATTTACTAAAACTGAAGGTTTGCAGAAATTGAAGTTGCAGTGAATGCGGAGAAGTTGCAAATGTACTCAGTCTAACAGATTTCTGATATTGGAGTATTTGATAGATAAACAGAACTACATTTGCTGAAAAAGTTAGAAATTGAGAAATTGTAGGTTCAGCTGTATGTAGAAACGTGATTAGCTGCAAAAATAGAAATGGAGATATTGAAGGCTTACTTCAGCGAAATCAACATTGAATAATGAGTAGGTTGTCAGAAATAGATCTATTTATGTTGTTTGACTGCAGAAAATATTGGAGATTGAGAATGTGATTGAAATGGTGAAACTTGTAGATTCAGTGCACGAGCAGATCATTCATACTGCGAATTTGTTGGAAATTGGAGTTCTGACTCATTTTCGGAATGAGTTATATCTGTTGATAGAGAAAATGCTTGAATTTGCTGAATAACTAATATTTGACATTTTGAGAGATACAGACAGCTAGGTTTGCTAAAAACGAAGGGAATGTAGAAATTGAAGTTGCAGTGAACGCGGAGAAGCTGCAAATGTGCTCAGTCTAACAGATTTCTGGAATTGGAGTATTTGATTGATAAATACAACTACATTTGCTGATAAAGTTAGAAATTGAGAAATTGTAGGTTCAGCCGTATGCAGAAACGTGATTAGCTGCAAAAAATAGGAATGGAGATATTGAAGGCTTACTTCAGCAAAATCAACATTGAAAAATGAGTAGATTGTCAGAAATAGATCTATTTATGTTGTTGGACTGCAGAAAGTATTGGAGATTGAGAAATTGATTGAAATGGTGATACTTCTAGAATCAGTGAACGAGCAAATCATGCAATCAGCGAATTTGTTGGAAAAATGAGATTTTACTTATTTTGGGAATGAGTTACAGCTGCTGATAGAGAAAATACTTGAATTTCCTGAATTGCTAATATTTGACATTTTGAGAGATACAGACAGCTAGCTTTGCTAAAACTGAATGGAATGGAGAAAGTCTGGTTGCAGTGAATGCAGAGAAGCTGCAAATGTGCTCAGTCTAACAGATTTGTGGAATTGGAGTATTTGATAGATAAATAGAACTAGATTTGCTGATAAAGTTAGAAATTGAGAAATTGTAGGTTCAGCTGAATGCAGCAACGTGATTAGCTGCAAAAATAGGAATGGAGGTATTGAAGGCTTACTTCAGCGAAATCAACATTGAAAAATGAGTAGGTTGTCAGAAATAGATCTATTTATGTTGTTGGACTGCAGAAAATATTGGAGATTGAGAATGTGCTTGAAATGGTGAAACTTGTAGATACAGTGAACGAGCAGATCATTCAAACTGCGAATTTGTTAGAAATTGGAGATTTGACTCATTTTGGGAACGAGTTATATCTGTTGATAGAGAAAATGCTTGAATTGGCTCAATAACAAATATTTGACATTTTGAGAGATACAGACAGCTAGGTTTGCTAAATACGAAGGGAATGTAGAAACTGAAGTTGCAGTGAATGCGGAGAAGCTGCAAATGTGCTCAGTCCAACAGATTTCTGGAATTGGAGTATTTGATTGATAAATAGAACTACATTTGCTGATAAAGTTAGAAATTGAGAAATTGTAGATTCAGCTGTATGTAGAAACGTGATCAGCTGCAATAAATTGGAATGGAGATATTGAAGGCTTACTTCAGCGAAATCAACATTGAAAACTGAGTAGGTTGTCAGAAAAAGATCTATTTATGTTGTTGGATGTAGAAAATATTGGACATTGAGAAATTGATTGAAATGGTGAAACCTGTAGATTCAGTGAACGAGCGAATCATGCAAACAACGAATTTGTTGGAAATGGGAGATTTTACTGATTTTGGGAATGAGTTATATCTGCTGATAGAGAAAATGCTTGAATTTGCTCCATAACAAATATTTGACATTTTGAGAGATACAGATTGCTGGATTTACTTAAACTGAAGATTTGGAGAAATTGAAGTTGCAGTGACTGCGGAGAAGCTGCAAATGTACTCAGTCTAACAGATTTCTGCAATTGGAGTATTTGATAGATATAAAAAACTACATTTGCTGATATAGTTAGAAATTGAGAAATTGTAGGTTCAGCTGTATGCAGAAACGTGATTAGCTGCAAAAAATAGGAATGGAGATATTGAAGGCTTACTTCAGCGAAATTAACATTGAAAAATGAGTAGGTTGTCAGAAATAGATCTATTTATGTTGTTGGACTGCAGAAAATATTGGAGATTGAGAATGTGATTGAAATGGTGGTACTTCTAGAATCAGTGAACGAGCAAATCATGCAATCAACGAATTTGTTGGAAAAATGAGATTTTACTAATTTTGGGAATGAGTTCCATCTGCTGATCGAGAAAATGCTTGAATTTGCTGAATTGCTAATATTTGACATTTTGAGAGATACAGACGGCTAGGTTTGCTACAACTGAATGGAATGGAAAAATTCTGGTTGCAATGAATGCAGAGAACTGCAAATGTGCTCAGTCTAACAGATTTGTGGAATTGGAGTATTTGATAGATAAATAGAACTACATTTGCTGTGAAAGTTAGAAATTGAGAAATTGGAGGTTCAGTTTCATGTAGAAACGTGATTAGTTGTTAAAAATAGCAATGGAGATATTGAAGGCTTACTTCAGTGTAATCAATATTGAAAAATGAGTAGGTTGTCAGAAATAGATCTATTTATGCTGTTGGACTGCAGAAAATATTGGAGATTGAGAAATTGATTGAAATGGTGAAACATGTAGATTCAGTGAACGAGCAGATCATTCAAACTGCGAATTTCTTGGAAATTGGAGATTTGAGTCATCTTGGGAATGGGTTATATCTGCTGATAGAGAAAATGCTTGAATTTGCTCAATAACCAATATTTGACATTTTGAGAGATACAGACTGCTGGATTTACTAAAACTGAAGGTTTGCAGAAATTGAAGTTGCAGTGAATGCGGAGAAGTTGCAAATGTACTCAGTCTAACAGATTTCTGATACTGGAGTATTTGATAGATAAACAGAACTACATTTGCTGAAAAAGTTAGAAATTGAGAAATTGTAGGTTCAGCTGTATGTAGAAACGTGATTAGCTGCAAAAATAGAAATGGAGATATTGAAGGCTTACTTCAGCGAAATCAACATTGAATAATGAGAAGGTTGTCAGAAATAGATCTATTTATGTTGTTGGACTGCAGAAAGTATTGGAGATTGAGAAATTGATTGAAATGGTGATACTTCTAGAATCAGTGAACGAGCAAATCATGCAATCAGCGAATTTGTTGGAAAAATGAGATTTTACTTATTTTGGGAATGAGTTACAGCTGCTGATAGAGAAAATACTTGAATTTCCTGAATTGCTAATATTTGACATTTTGAGAGATACAGACAGCTAGCTTTGCTAAAACTGAATGGAATGGAGAAAGTCTGGTTGCAGTGAATGCAGAGAAGCTGCAAATGTGCTCAGTCTAACAGATTTGTGGAATTGGAGTATTTGATAGATAAATAGAACTAGATTTGCTGATAAAGTTAGAAATTGAGAAATTGTAGATTCAGCTGTATGTAGAAACGTGATCAGCTGCAAAAAATTGGAATGGAGATATTGAAGGCTTACTTCAGCGAAATCAACATTGAAAACTGAGTAGGTTGTCAGAAAAAGATCTATTTATGTTGTTGGATGTAGAAAATATTGGACATTGAGAAATTGATTGAAATGGTGAAACCTGTAGATTCAGTGAACGAGCGAATCATGCAAACAACGAATTTGTTGGAAATGGGAGATTTTACTGATTTTGGGAATGAGTTATATCTGCTGATAGAGAAAATGCTTGAATTTGCTCCATAACAAATATTTGACATTTTGAGAGATACAGACTGCTGGATTTACTTAAACTGAAGATTTGGAGAAATTGAAGTTGCAGTGAATGCGGAGAAGCTGCAAATTTATTCAGTCTAACAGATTTCTGCAATTGGAGTATTTGATAGATATAAAAAACTACATTTGCTGATATAGTTAGAAATTGAGAAATTGTAGGTTTAGCTGTATGCAGAAACGTGATTAGCTGCAAAAAATAGGAATGGAGATATTGAAGGCTTACTTCAGCAAAATCAACTTTGAAAAATGAGTAGATTATCAGAAATAGATCTATTTATGTTGTTGGACTGCAGAAAGTATTGGAGATTGAGAAATTGATTGAAATGGTGATACTTCTGGAATCAGTGAACGAGCAAATCATGCAATCAGCGAATTTGTTGGAAAAATGAGATTTTACTAATTTTGGGAATGAGTTACAGCTGCTGATAGAGAAAATGCTTGAATTTGCTGAATTGCTAATATTTGACATTTTGAGAGACACAGACAGCTAGCTTTGCTAAAACTGAGTGGAATGGAGAAATTCTGGTTGCAATGAATGCAGAGAACCTGCAAATGTGCTCACTCTAACAGATTTGTGGAATTGGAGTATTTGATAGATAAATAGAACTACATTTGCTGAGAAAGTTAGAAATTCAGAAATTGTAGGTTCAGTTTCATGTAGAAACGTGATTAGTTGCTAAAAATAGCAATGGAGATTTTGAAGGCTTACTTCAGCGTAATCAACATTGAAAAATGAGTAGGTTGTCAGAAATAGATCTATTTATGTTGTTGGACTGCAGAAAATATTGGAGATTGAGAAATTGATTGAAATGGTGAAACTTGTAGATTCAGTGAACGAGCCCATCATTCAAACTGCGAATTTCTTGGAAATTGGAGATTTGACTCATCTTGGGAATGAGTTATATCTGCTGGTAGAGAAAATGCTTGAATTTGCTGAATAACTAATATTTGACATTTTGAGAGATACACACAGCTAGGTTTGCTAAAAACGAAGGGAATGTAGAAATTGAAGTTGCAGTGAATGCGGAGAAGCTGCAAATGTGCTCAGTCTAACAGATTTCTGCAATTGGAGTATTTGATTGATAAATACAACTACATTTGCTGATAAAGTTAGAAATTGAGAAATTGTAGGTTCAGCTGTATGCAGAAACGTGATTAGCTGAAAAAAATAGGAATGGAGATATTGAAGGCTTACTTCAGCGAAATCAACATTGAAAAATGTGTAGATTGTCAGAAATAGATCTATTTATGTTGTTGGACTGCAGAAAATATTGGAGATTGAGTAATTGATTGAAATGGTGATACTTCTAGAATCAGTGAACGAGGAAATCATGCAAACAGCGAATTTGTTGGAAAAATGAGATTTTACTAATTTTGGAATGAGTTACATCTGCTGATAGAGAAAATGCTTGAATTTGTTTAATAACCAATATTTGACATGTTGAGAGATACAGACTTCTGGATTGAGTAAAACTGAAGGTTTGGAGAAATTGAAGTTGCAGTGAATGCGGAGAAGCTGCAAATGTACTCAGTCTAACAGATTTCTGGAATTGGAGTATTTTATATATAAATAGAACTACATTTGCTGATAAAGTTAGAAATTGAGAAATTGTAGGTCAGCTGTATGTAGAAACGTGATTAGCTGCAAAAAATAGGAATGGAGATATTGAAGGCTTACTTCAGCGAAATCAACATTGAAAACTGAGTAGGTTGTCAGAAATAGATCTATTTATGTTGTTGGATGCAGAAAATATTGGACATTGAGAAATTGATTGAAATGGTGAAACCTGTAGATTCAGTGAACGAGCGAATCTTGCAAACAGCGAATTTGTTGGAAATGGGAGATTTTATTTATTTTGGGAATGAGTTATATCTGCTGATAGAGAAAATGCTTGAATTTGCTCAATAACAAATATTTGACATTTTGACAGATACAGACTGCTGGATTTATTTAAACTGAAGATTTGGAGAAATTGAAGTTGCAGTGAATTCGGAGAAGCTGCAAATGTGCTCAGTCTAACAGATTTCTGGAATTGGAGTATTTGATTGATAAATACAACTACATTTGCTGATAAAGTTAGAAATTGAGAAATTGTAGGTTCAGCTGTATGCAGAAACGTGATTAGCTGCAAAAAATAGGAATGGAGATATTGAAGGCTTACTTCAGCAAAATCAACATTGAAAAATGAGTAGATTGTCAGAAATAGATCTATTTATGTTGTTGGACTGCAGAAAGTATTGGAGATTGAGAAATTGATTGAAATGGTGATACTTCTAGAATCAGTGAACGAGCAAATCATGCAATCAGCGAATTTGTTGGAAAAATGAGATTTTACTTATTTTGGGAATGAGTTACAGCTGCTGATAGAGAAAATACTTGAATTTCCTGAATTGCTAATATTTGACATTTTGAGAGATACAGACAGCTAGCTTTGCTAAAACTGAATGGAATGGAGAAAGTCTGGTTGCAGTGAATGCAGAGAAGCTGCAAATGTGCTCACTCTAACAGATTTGTGGAATTGGAGTATTTGATAGATAAATAGAACTACATTTGCTGAGAAAGTTAGAAATTGAGAAATTGTAGGTTCAGTTTCATGTAGAAACGTGATTAGTTGCTAA
This sequence comes from Cetorhinus maximus, assembly GCF_964194155.1. Taxonomy (NCBI): domain Eukaryota; kingdom Metazoa; phylum Chordata; class Chondrichthyes; order Lamniformes; family Cetorhinidae; genus Cetorhinus; species Cetorhinus maximus. Next base: position 290,783 of record NW_027596362.1, read on the forward strand.
AAATAGCAATGGAGATATTGAAGGCTTACTTCAGCGTAATCAACATTGAAAAATGAGTAGGTTGTCAGAAATAGATCTATTTATGTTGTTGGACTGCAGAAAATATTGGAGATTGAGAAATTGATTGAAATGGTGAAACTTGTAGATTCAGTGAACGAGCCCATCATTCAAACTGCGAATTTCTTGGAAATTGGAGATTTGACTCATCTTGGGAATGAGTTATATCTGCTGGTAGAGAAAATGCTTGAATTTGCTGAATAACTAATATTTGACATTTTGAGAGATACAGACAGCTAGGTTTGCTAAAAACGAAGGGAATGTAGAAATTGAAGTTGCAGTGAATGCGGAGAAGCTGCAAATGTTCTCAGTCTAACAGATTTCTGCAATTGGAGTATTTGATTGATAAATACAACTACATTTGCTGATAAAGTTAGAAATTGAGAAATTGTAGGTTCAGCTGTATGCAGAAACGTGATTAGCTGAAAAAAATAGGAATGGAGATATTGAAGGCTTACTTCAGCGAAATCAACATTGAAAAATGTGTAGATTGTCAGAAATAGATCTATTTATGTTGTTGGACTGCAGAAAATATTGGAGATTGAGTAATTGATTGAAATGGTGATACTTCTAGAATCAGTGAACGAGGAAATCATGCAAACAGCGAATTTGTTGGAAAAATGAGATTTTACTAATTTTGGAATGAGTTACATCTGCTGATAGAGAAAATGCTTGAATTTGTTTAATAACCAATATTTGACATGTTGAGAGATACAGACTTCTGGATTGAGTAAAACTGAAGGTTTGGAGAAATTGAAGTTGCAGTGAATGCGGAGAAGCTGCAAATGTACTCAGTCTAACAGATTTCTGGAATTGGAGTATTTTATATATAAATAGAACTACATTTGCTGATAAAGTTAGAAATTGAGAAATTGTAGTTCAGCTGTATGTAGAAGCGTGATTAGCTGCAAAAAATAGGAATGGAGATATTGAAGGCTTACTTCAGCGAAATCAACATTGAAAACTGAGTAGGTTGTCAGAAATAGATCTATTTATGTTGTTGGATGCAGAAAATATTGGACATTGAGAAATTGATTGAAATGGTGAAACCTGTAGATTCAGTGAACGAGCGAATCTTGCAAACAGCGAATTTGTTGGAAATGGGAGATTTTATTTATTTTGGGAATGAGTTATATCTGCTGATAGAGAAAATGCTTGAATTTGCTCAATAACAAATATTTGACATTTTGACAGATACAGACTGGTGGATTTATTTAAACTGAAGATTTGGAGAAATTGAAGTTGCAGTGAATTCGGAGAAGCTGCAAATGTGCTCAGTCTAACAGATTTCTGGAATTGGAGTATTTGATAGATATAAAAAACTACATTTGCTGAGAAAGTTAGAAATTGAGAATTTGTAGGTTCAGCTGTATGCAGAAACGTGATTAGCTGCAAAAATAGGAATGGAGATATTGAAGGCTTACTTCAGCGAAATCAACATTGAAAAATGAGTAGCTTGTCAGAAATAGATCTATTTATGTTGCTTGACTGCAGTAAATATTGGAGATTGAGAATGTGATTGAAATGGTGAAACTTGTAGATTCAGTGAACGAGCAGATCTTTCAAACTGCGAATTTGTTGGAAATTGGAGTTTTGACTCATTTTGGGAATGAGTTATATCTGTTGATAGAGAAAATGCTTGAATTTGCTGAATAACTAATATTTGACATTTTGAGAGATACAGACAGCTAGGTTTGCTAAAACTGAAGGGAATGGAGAAATTGAAGTTGCAGTGAATTCGGAGAAGCTGCAAATGTACTCAGTCTAACAGATTTCTGCAATTGGAGTATTTGATAGATATAAAAAACTACATTTGCTGAGAAAGTTAGAAATTGAGAAATTGTAGGTTCAGCTGTATGCAGAAACGTGATTAGCTGCAAAAAATAGGAATGGAGATATTGAAGGCTTACTTCAGCGAAATCAACATTGAAAAATGAGTAGATTGTCAGAAATAGATCTATTTATGTTGTTGGACTGCAGAAAGTATTGGAGATTGAGAAATTGATTGAAATGGTGATACTTCTAGAATCAGTGAACGAGCAAATCATGCAAACATCGAATATGTTGGAAAAACGAGATTTTAGTAATTTTGGGAATGAGTTACATCTGCTGATCGAGATAATGCTTGAATTTGCTGAATTGCTAATGTTTGATATTTTGAGAGATACAGACAGCTAGCTTTGCTAAAACTGAAGGGAATGGAGAAAGTCTGGTTGCAGTGAATGCAGAGAAGCTGCAAATGTGCTCAGTCTAACAGATTTGTGGAATTGGAGTATTTGATAGATAAATAGAACTACATTTGCTGATAAAGTTAGAAAATGAGAAATTGTAGGTTCAGCTGTATGTAGAAACGTGATTAGCTGCAAAAATAGGAATGGAGAAATTGAACGCTTACTTCAGCGAAATCAACATTGAAAATGAGTAGATTGTCAGAAATAGATCTATTTATGTTGTTTGACTGCCAGAACATATTGGAGATTGAGAATGTGATTGAAATGGTGAAACTTGTAGATTCAGTGAACGAGCACATCATCCAAACAGCGAATTTCTTGGAAATTGGAGATTTGACTCATTTTGGGAATGAGTTATATCTGTTGATAGAGAAAATGCTTGAATTTGCTGAATAACTAATATTTGACATTTTGAGAGATACAGACAGCTAGGTTTGCTAAAAACGAAGGGAATGTTGAAATTGAAGTTGCAGTGAATGCGGAGTAGCTGCAAATGTGCTCAGTCTAACCGATTTCTGGAATTGGAGTATTTGATTGATAAATACAACTACATTTGCTGATAAAGTTAGAAATTGAGAAATTGTAGGTTCAGCTGTATGTAGAAACGTGATCAGCTGCAAAAAATTGGAATGGAGATATTGAAGGTTTACTTCAGCGAAATCAACATTGAAAAATGAGTAGGTTGTCAGAAATAGATCTATTTATGTTGTTGGACTGCAGAAAATATTGGAGATTGAGAAATTGATTGAAATGGTGAAACCAGTAGATTCAGTGAACGAGCGGATCATGCAAACAGCGAATTTGTTGGAAATGGGAGATTTTACTCATTTTGGGAATGAGTTATATCTGCTGATAGAGAAAATGCTTGAATTTGCTCAATAACCAATATTTGACATTTTGAGAGATACAGACTGCTGGATTTACTTAAACTGAAGGTTTGGAGAAATTGAAGTTGCAGTGAATGCGGAGAAGCTGCAAATGTACTCAGTCTAACAGATTTCTGGAATTGGAGTATTTGATAGATATAAAAAACTACATTTGCTGATAAAGTTAGAAATTGAGAAATTGTAGGTTCAGCTGTATGCAGAAACGTGATTAGCTGCAAAAAATAGGAATGGAGATATTGAAAACTTACTTCAGCGAAATCAACATTGAAAAATGAGTAGATTGTCAGAAATAGATCTATTTATGTTGTTGGTCTGTAGAAAGTATTGGAGAATGAGAAATTGATTGAAATGGTGATACTTCTAGAACGAGCAAATCATGCAAACAGCGAATTTGTTGGAAAAATGAGATTTTACTAATTTTGGGAATGAGTTACATCTGCTGATAGAGAAAATGCTTGAATTTACTGAATTGCTAATATTTGACATTTTGAGAGATACAGACAGCTAGGTTTGCTATAACTGAATGGAATGGAGAAATTCTGGTTGCAATGAATGCAGAGAAGCTGCAAATGTGCTCAGTCTAACAGATTTGTGGAATTGCAGTATTTGATAGATAAATTGAACTACATTTGCTGAGGAAGTTAGAAATTGAGAAATTGGAGGTTCAGTTTCATGTAGAAACGTGATTAGTTGCTAACAATAGCAATGGAGATATTGAAGGCTTACTTCAGTGAAATCAACATTGAAAAATGAGTAGGTTGTCAGAAATAGATCTATTTATGTTGTTTGACTGCAGAAAATATTGGAGATTGAGAAATTGATTGAAATGGTGAAACTTGTAGATTCAGGGAACGAGCAAATCATTCAAAGTGCGAATTTGTTGTAAATGGGAGATTTTACTAAATTTGGGAATGAGTTATATCTGCTGATAGAGAAAATGCTTGAATTTGCTCAATAACCAATATTTGACATTTTGAGAGATACAGACTGCTGGATTTACCTAAACTGAAGGTTTGGAGAAATTGAAGTTGCAGTGAATGCGGAGAAGCTGCAAATGTACTCATTCTAACAGATTTCTGGAATTGGAGTATTTGATAGATGAATACAACTACATTTGCTGATAAAGTTAGAAATTGAGAAATTGTAGGTTCAGCTGTATGTAGAAACGTGATTAGCTGCAAAAATAGAAATGGAGATATTGAAGGCTTACTTCAGCGAAATCAACATTGAAAAATGAGTAGGTTGTCAGAAATAGATCTATTTATGTTGTTGGACTGCAGAAAATATTGGAGATTGAGAATGTGATTGAAATGGTGGTACTTCTAGAATCAGTGAACGAGCAAATCATGCAATCAGCGAATTTGTTGGAAAAATGAGATTTTACTAATTTTGGGAATGAGTTCCATCTGCTGATCGAGAAAATGCTTGAATTTGCTGAATTGCTAATATTTGACATTTTGAGAGATACAGACGGCTAGGTTTGCTACAACTGAATGGAATGGAAAAATTCTGGTTGCAATGAATGCAGAGAAGCTGCAAATGTGCTCACTCTAACAGATTTGTGGAATTGGAGTATTTGATAGATAAATAGAACTACATTTGCTGTGAAAGTTAGAAATTGAGAAATTGGAGGTTCAGTTTCATGTAGAAACGTGATTAGTTGTTAAAAATAGCAATGGAGATATTGAAGGCTTACTTCAGTGTAATCAATATTGAAAAATGAGTAGGTTGTCAGAAATAGATCTATTTATGCTGTTGGACTGCAGAAAATATTGGAGATTGAGAAATTGATTGAAATGGTGAAACATGTAGATTCAGTGAACGAGCAGATCATTCAAACTGCGAATTTCTTGGAAATTGGAGATTTGAGTCATCTTGGGAATGGGTTATATCTGCTGATAGAGAAAATGCTTGAATTTGCTCAATAACCAATATTTGACATTTTGAGAGATACAGACTGCTGGATTTACTAAAACTGAAGGTTTGCAGACATTGAAGTTGCAGTGAATGCGGAGAAGCTGCAAATGTACTCAGTCTAACAGATTTCTGATATTGGAGTATTTGATAGATAAACAGAACTACATTTGCTGAAAAAGTTAGAAATTGAGAAATTGTAGGTTCAGCTGTATGTAGAAACGTGATTAGCGGCAAAAATAGGAATGGAGATATTGAAGGCTTACTTCAGCGAAATCAACATTGAAAAATGAGTAGGTTGCCAGAAATAGATCTATTTATGTTGTTTGACTGCAGTAAATATTGGAGATTGAGAATGTGATTGAAATGGTGAAACTTGTAGATTCAGTGAACGAGCAGATCTTTCAAACTGCGAATTTGTTGGAAATTGGAGTTTTGACTCATTTTGGGAATGAGTTATATCTGTTGATAGAGAAAATGCTTGAATTTGCTGAATAACTAATATTTGACATTTTGAGAGATACAGACAGCTAGGTTTGCTAAAACTGGAGGGAATGGAGAAATTGAAGTTGCAGTGAATTCGGAGAAGCTGCAAATGTGCTCAGTCTAACAGATTTCTGCAATTGGAGTATTTGATAGATATAAAAAACTACATTTGCTGAGAAAGTTAGAAATTGAGAAATTGTAGGTTCAGCTGTATGCAGAAACGTGATTAGCTGCAAAAATAGGAATGGAGATATTGAAGGCTTACTTCAGCGAAATCAACATTGAAAAATGAGTAGCTTGTCAGAAATAGATCTATTTATGTTGCTTGACTGCAGTAAATATTGGAGATTGAGAATGTGATTGAAATGGTGAACGAGCAGATCTTTCAAACTGCGAATTTGTTGGAAATTGGAGTTTTGACTCATTTTGGGAATGAGTTATATCTGTTGATAGAGAAAATGCTTGAATTTGCTGAATAACTAATATTTGACATTTTGAGAGATACAGACAGCTAGGTTTGCTAAAACTGAAGGGAATGGAGAAATTGAAGTTGCAGTGAATTCGGAGAAGCTGCAAATGTGCTCAGTCTAACAGATTTCTGGAATTGGAGTATTTGATAGATATAAAAACTACATTTGCTGAGAAAGTTAGAAATTGAGAAATTGTAGGTTCAGCTGTATGCAGAAACGTGATTAGCTGAAAAAAATAGGAATGGAGTTATTGAAGGCTTACTTCAGCGAAATCAACATTGAAAAATGAGTAGATTGTCAGAAATAGATCTACTTATGTTGTTGGACTGCAGAAAGTATTGGAGATTGAGAAATTGATTGAAATGGTGATACTTCTAGAATCAGTGAACGAGCAAATCATGCAAACAGCGAATATGTTCGAAAAACGAGATTTTAGTAATTTTGGGAATGAGTTACATCTGCTGATGGAGATAATGCTTGAATTTGCTGAATTGCTAATATTTGATATTTTGAGAGATACAGACAGCTAGCTTTGCTAAAACTGAAGGGAATGGAGAAAGTCTGGTTGCAGTGAATGCAGAGAAGCTGCAAATGTGCTCAGTCTAACAGATTTGTGGAATTGGAGTATTTGATAGATAAATAGAACTACATTTGCAGATAAAGTTAGAAATTGAGAAATTGTAGGTTCAGCTGTATGTAGAAACGTGATTAGCTGCAAACATAGGAATGGAGATATTGAAGGCTTACTTCAGCGAAATCAACATTGAAAAATGAGTAGGTTGTCAGAAATAGATCTATTTATGTTGTTGGACTGTAGAAAGTATTGGAGAATGAGAAATTGATTGAAATGGTGATACTTCTAGAACGAGCAAATCATGCAAACAGCGAATTTGTTGGAAAAATGAGATTTTACTAATTTTGGGAATGAGTTACATCTGCTGATAGAGAAAATGCTTGAATTTACTGAATTGCTAATATTTGACGTTTTGAGAGATACAGACAGCTAGGTTTGCTATAACTGAATGGAATGGAGAAATTCTGGTTGCAATGAATGCAGAGAAGCTGCAAATGTGCTCAGTCTAACAGATTTGTGGAATTGCAGTATTTGATAGATAAATTGAACTACATTTGCTGAGGAAGTTAGAAATTGAGAAATTGGAGGTTCAGTTTCATGTAGAAACGTGATTAGTTGCTAACAATAGCAATGGAGATATTGAAGGCTTACTTCAGTGAAATCAACATTGAAAAATGAGTAGGTTGTCAGAAATAGATCTATTTATGTTGTTTGACTGCAGAAAATATTGGAGATTGAGAAATTGATTGAAATGGTGAAACATGTAGATTCAGTGAACGAGCAGATCATTCAAACTGCGAATTTCTTGGAAATTGGAGATTTGAGTCATCTTGGGAATGGGTTATATCTGCTGATAGAGAAAATGCTTGAATTTGCTCAATAACCAATATTTGACATTTTGAGAGATACAGACTGCTGGATTTACTAAAACTGAAGTTTTGCAGACATTGAAGTTGCAGTGAATGCGGAGAAGCTGCAAATGTACTCAGTCTAACAGATTTCTGGAATTGGAGTATTTGATAGATATAAAAAACTACATTTGCTGAGAAAGTTAGAAATTGAGAAATTGTAGGTTCAGCTGTATGCAGAAACGTGATTAGCTGCAAAAAATAGGAATGGAGATATTGAAGGCTTACTTCAGCGAAATCAACATTGAAAAATGAGTAGATTGTCAGAAATAGATCTATTTATGTTGTTGGACTGCAGAAAGTATTGGAGATTGAGAAATTGATTGAAATGGTGATACTTCTAGATTCAGTGCACGAGCAGATCATTCAAACTGCGAATTTGTTGGAAATTGGAGTTCTGACTCATTTTGGGAATGAGTTATATCTGTTGATAGAGAAAATGCTTGAATTTGCTGAATAACTAATATTTGACATTTTGAGAGATACAGACAGCTAGGTTTGCTAAAAACGAAGGGAATGTAGAAATTGAAGTTGCAGTGAACGCGGAGAAGCTGCAAATGTGCTCAGTCTAACAGATTTCTGGAATTGGAGTATTTGATTGATAAATACAACTACATTTGCTGATAAAGTTAGAAATTGAGAAATTGTAGGTTCAGCTGTATGCAGAAACGTGATTAGCTGCAAAAAAAAGGAATGGAGATATTGAAGGCTTACTTCAGCGAAATCAACATTTAAAAATGATTGACTGTCAGAAATAGATCTATTTATGTTGTTGGACTGCAGAAAATATTGGAGATTGAGAAATTGATTGAAATGGTGATACTTCTAGAATCAGTGAACGAACAAATCATGCCAGCACTGAATTTGCTGGAAAAATGAGATTTTACTAATTTTGGGAATGAGTTACATCTGCTGATAGAGAAAATGCTTGAATTTGCTCAATAACCAATATTTGACATTTTGAGAGATACGGACTGCTGGATTTAATAAAACTGAAGGTTTGCAGAAATTGAAGTTGCAGTGAATGCGGAGAAGCTGCAAATGTACTCAGTCTAACAGATTTCTGATATTGGAGTATTTGATAGATAAACAGAACTACATTTGCTGAAAAAGTTAGAAGTTGAGAAATTGTAGGTTCAGCTGTATGTAGAAACGTGATTAGCTGCAAAAATAGGAATGGAGATATTGAAGGCTTACTTCAGCGAAATCAACATTGAAAAATGAGTAGGTTGTCAGAAATAGATCTATTTATGTTGCTTGACTGCAGTAAATATTGGAGATTGAGAATGTGATTGAAATGGTGAAACTTGTAGATTCAGTGAACGAGCAGATCTTTCAAACTGCGAATTTGTTGGAAATTGGAGTTTTGACTCCTTTTGGGAATGAGTTATATCTGTTGATAGAGAAAATGCTTGAATTTGCTGAATAACTAATATTTGACATTTTGAGAGATACAGACAGCTAGGTTTGCTAAAACTGAAGGGAATGGAGAAATTGAAGTTGCAGTGAATTCGGAGAAGCTGCAAATGTTCTCAGTCTAACAGATTTCTGGAATTGGAGTATTTGATAGATATAAAAAACTACATTTGCTGAGAAAGTTAGAAATTGAGAAATTGTAGGTTCAGATGTATGCAGAAACGTGATTAGCTGCAAAAATAGCAATGGAGATATTGAAGGCTTACTTCAGCGAAATCAACATTGAAAAATGAGTAGGTTGTCAGAAATAGATCTATTTATGTTGTTGGACTGTAGAAAGTATTGGAGAATGAGAAATTGATTGAAATGGTGATACTTCTAGAACGAGCAAATCATGCAAACAGCGAATTTGTTGGAAAAATGAGATTTTACTAATTTTGGGAATGAGTTACATCTGCTGATAGAGAAAATGCTTGAATTTACTGAATTGCTAATATTTGATATTTTGAGAGATACAGACAGCTAGATTTGCTAAAACTGAAGGGAATGGAGAAAGTCTGGTTGCAGTGAATGCAGAGAAGCTGCAAATGTGCTCAGTCTAACAGATTTGTGGAATTGGAGTATTTGATAGATAAATAGAACTACATTTGCTGATAAAGTTAGAAAATGAGAAATTGTAGGTTCAGCTGTATGTAGAAACGTGATTAGCTGCAAAAATAGGAATGGAGAAATTGAAGGCTTACTTCAGCGAAATCAACATTGAAAATGAGTAGATTGTCAGAAATAGATCTATTTATGTTGTTTGACTGCCAGAACATATTGGAGATTGAGAATGTGATTGAAATGGTGAAACTTGTAGATTCAGTGAACGAGCCCATCATTCAAACAGCGAATTTTTGGAAATTGGAGATTTGACTCATTTTGGGAATGAGTTATATCTGTTGATAGAGAAAATGCTTGAATTTGCTGAATAACTAATATTTGACATTTTGAGAGATACAGACAGCTAGGTTTGCTAAAAACGAAGGGAATGTAGAAATTGAAGTTGCAGTGAATGCGGAGTAGCTGCAAATGTGCTCAGTCTAACAGATTTCTGGAATTGGAGTATTTGATTGATAAATACAACTACATTTGCTGATAAAGTTAGAAATTGAGAAATTGTAGGTTCAACTGTATGTAGAAACGTGATCAGCTGCAAAAAATTGGAATGGAGATATTGAAGGTTTACTTCAGCGAAATCAACATTGAAAAATGAGTAGGTTGTCAGAAATAGATCTATTTATGTTGTTGGACTGCAGAAAATATTGGAGATTGAGAAATTGATTGAAGTGGTGAAACCAGTAGATTCAGTGAACGACCGGATCATGCAAACAGCGAATTTGTTGGAAATGGGAGATTTTACTCATTTTGGGAATGAGTTATATCTGCTGATAGAGAAAATGCTTGAATTTGCTCAATAACCAATATTTGACATTTTGACAGATACAGACTGCTGGTTTTAAGAAAACTGACGGTTTGGAGAAATTAAAGTTGCAGTGAATGCGGAGAAGCTGCAAATGTACTCAGTCTAACAGATTTCTGGAATTGGATTATTTGATAGATAAATAGAACTACATTTGCTGATAAAGTTAGAAATTGAGAAATTGTAGGTTCAGCTGTATGTAGAAACGTGATTAGCTGCAAAAAATAGGAATGGAGATATTGAAGGCTTACTTCAGCGAAATCAACATTGAAAAATGAGTAGGTTGTCAGAAATAGATCTATTTATGTTGTTGGACTGCAGAAAATATTGGAGATTGAGAATGTGATTGAAATGGTGGTACTTCTAGAATCAGTGAACGAGCAAATCATGCAATCAGCGAATTTGTTGGAAAAATGAGATTTTACTAATTTTGGGAATGAGTTCCATCTGCTGATCGAGAAATACTTGAATTTGCTGAATTGCTAATATTTGACATTTTGAGAGATACAGACGGCTAGGTTTGCTACAACTGAATGGAATGGAAAAATTCTGGTTGCAATGAATGCAGAGAAGCTGCAAATGTGCTCACTCTAACAGATTTGTGGAATTGGAGTATTTGATAGATAAATAGAACTACATTTGCTGTGAAAGTTAGAAATTGAGAAATTGGAGGTTCAGTTTCATGTAGAAACGTGATTAGTTGTTAAAAATAGCAATGGAGATATTGAAGGCTTACTTCAGTGTAATCAATATTGAAAAATGAGTAGGTTGTCAGAAATAGATCTATTTATGCTGTTGGACTGCAGAAAATATTGGAGATTGAGAAATTGATTGAAATGGTGAAACATGTAGATTCAGTGAACGAGCAGATCATTCAAACTGCGAATTTCTTGGAAATTGGAGATTTGAGTCATCTTGGGAATGGGTTATATCTGCTGATAGAGAAAATGCTTGAATTTGCTCAATAACCAATATTTGACATTTTGAGAGATACAGACTGCTGGATTTACTAAAACTGAAGGTTTGCAGACATTGAAGTTGCAGTGAATGCGGAGAAGCTGCAAATGTACTCAGTCTAACAGATTTCTGATATTGGAGTATTTGATAGATAAACAGAACTACATTTGCTGATATAGTTAGAAATTGAGAAATTGTAGGTTCAGCTGTATGTAGAAACGTGATTAGCTGCAAAAATAGGAATGGAGATATTGAAGGCTTACTTCAGCGAAATCAACATTGAAAAATGAGTAGGTTGCCAGAAATAGATCTATTTATGTTGTTTGACTGCAGTAAATATTGGAGATTGAGAATGTGATTGAAATGGTGAAACTTGTAGATTCAGTGAACGAGCAGATCTTTCAAACTGCGAATTTGTTGGAAATTGGAGTTTTGACTCATTTTGGGAATGAGTTATATCTGTTGATAGAGAAAATGCTTGAATTTGCTGAATAACTAATATTTGACATTTTGAGAGATACAGACAGCTAGGTTTGCTAAAACTGAAGGGAATGGAGAAATTGAAGTTGCAGTGAATTCGGAGAAGCTGCAAATGTGCTCAGTCTAACAGATTTCTGGAATTGGAGTATTTGATAGATATAAAAAACTACATTTGCTGAGAAAGTTAGAAATTGAGAAATTGTAGGTTCAGCTGTATGCAGAAACGTGATTAGCTGCAAAAATAGGAATGGAGATATTGAAGGCTTACTTCAGCGAAATCAACATTGAAAAATGAGTAGCTTGTCAGAAATAGATCTATTTATGTTGCTTGACTGCAGTAAATATTGGAGATTGAGAATGTGATTGAAATGGTGAACGAGCAGATCTTTCAAACTGCGAATTTGTTGGAAATTGGAGTTTTGACTCATTTTGGGAATGAGTTATATCTGTTGATAGAGAAAATGCTTGAATTTGCTGAATAACTAATATTTGACATTTTGAGAGATACAGACAGCTAGGTTTGCTAAAACTGAAGGGAATGGAGAAATTGAAGTTGCAGTGAATTCGAAGAAGCTGCAAATGTGCTCAGTCTAACAGATTTCTGGAATTGGAGTATTTGATAGATATAAAAACTACATTTGCTGAGAAAGTTAGAAATTGAGAAATTGTAGGTTCAGCTGTATGCAGAAACGTGATTAGCTGAAAAAAATAGGAATGGAGTTATTGAAGGCTTACTTCAGCGAAATCAACATTGAAAAATGAGTAGATTGTCAGAAATAGATCTACTTATGTTGTTGGACTGCAGAAAGTATTGGAGATTGAGAAATTGATTGAAATGGTGTTACTTCTAGAACGAGCAAATCATGCAAACAGCGAATTTGTTGGAAAAATGAGATTTTACTAATTTTGGGAATGAGTTACATCTGCTGATAGAGAAAATGCTTGAATTTACTGAATTGCTAATATTTGACATTTTGAGAGATACAGACAGCTAGGTTTTCTATAACTGAATGGAATGGAGAAATTCTGGTTGCAATGAATGCAGAGAAGCTGCAAATGTGCTCAGTCTAACAGATTTGTGGAATTGCAGTATTTGATAGATAAATTGAACTACATTTGCTGAGGAAGTTAGAAATTGAGAAATTGGAGGTTCAGTTTCATGTAGAAACGTGATTAGTTGCTAAAAATAGCAATGGAGATATTGAAGGCTTACTTCAGTGAAATCAACATTGAAAAATGAGTAGGTTGTCAGAAATAGATCTATTTATGTTGTTTGACTGCAGAAAATATTGGAGATTGAGAAATTGATTGAAATGGTGAAACTTGTAGATTCAGGGAACGAGCAAATCATTGAAACTGCGAATTTGTTGTAAATGGGAGATTTTACTAAATTTGGGAATGAGTTATATCTGCTGATAGAGAAAATGCTTGAATTTGCTCAATAACCAATATTTGACATTTTGAGAGATACAGACTGCTGGATTTACTTAAACTGAAGGTTTGGAGAAATTGAAGTTGCAGTGAATGCGGAGAAGCTGCAAATGTACTCATTCTAACAGATTTCTGGAATTGCAGTATTTGATAGATAAATACAACTACATTTGCTGATAAAGTTAGAAATTGAGAAATTGTAGGTTCAGCTGTATGTAGAAACGTGATTAGCTGCAAAAATAGAAATGGAGATATTGAAGGCTTACTTCAGCGAAATCAACATTGAAAAATGAGTAGGTTGTCAGAAATAGATCTATTTATGTTGCTGGACTGCAGAAAATATTGGATATTGAGAAATTGATTGAAATGGTGAAACCAGTAGATTCAGTGAACGAGCGGATCATGCAAACAGCGAATTTGTTGGAAATGGGAGATTTTACTCATTTTGGGAATGAGTTATATCTGCTGATAGAGAAAATGCTTGAATTTGCTCAATAACCAATATTTGACATTTTGACAGATACAGACTGCTGGATTTAAGAAAACTGAAGGTTTGGAGAAATTGAAGTTGCAGTGAATGCGGAGAAGCTGCAAATGTACTCAGTCTAACAGATTTCTGGAATTGGATTATTTGATAGATAAATAGAACTACATTTGCTGAAAAAGTTAGAAGTTGAGAAATTGTAGGTTCAGCTGTATGTAGAAACGTGATTAGCTGCAAAAATAGGAATGGAGATATTGAAGGCTTACTTCAGCGAAATCAACATTGAAAAATGAGTAGGTTGTCAGAAATAGATCTATTTATGTTGCTTGACTGCAGTAAATATTGGAGATTGAGAATGTGATTGAAATGGTGAAACTTGTAGATTCAGTGAACGAGCAGATCTTTCAAACTGCGAATTTGTTGGAAATTGGAGTTTTGACTCATTTTGGGAATGAGTTATATCTGCTGATAGAGAAAATGCTTGAATTTGCTCAATAACCAATATTTGACATTTTGAGAGATACAGACTGCTGGATTTACTTAAACTGAAGGTTTGGAGAAATTGAAGTTGCAGTGAATGCGGAGAAGCTGCAAATGTACTCATTCTAACAGATTTCTGGAATTGCAGTATTTGATAGATAAATACAACTACATTTGCTGATAAAGTTAGAAATTGAGAAATTGTAGGTTCAGCTGTATGTAGAAACGTGATTAGCTGCAAAAATAGAAATGGAGATATTGAAGGCTTACTTCAGCGAAATCAACATTGAAAAATGAGTAGGTTGTCAGAAATAGATCTATTTATGTTGCTGGACTGCAGAAAATATTGGATATTGAGAAATTGATTGAAATGGTGAAACCAGTAGATTCAGTGAACGAGCGGATCATGCAAACAGCGAATTTGTTGGAAATGGGAGATTTTACTCATTTTGGGAATGAGTTATATCTGCTGATAGAGAAAATGCTTGAATTTGCTCAATAACCAATATTTGACATTTTGACAGATACAGACTGCTGGATTTAAGAAAACTGAAGGTTTGGAGAAATTGAAGTTGCAGTGAATGCGGAGGAGCTGCAAATGTACTCAGTCTAACAGATTTCTGGAATTGGATTATTTGATAGATAAATAGAACTACATTTGCTGAAAAAGTTAGAAGTTGAGAAATTGTAGGTTCAGCTGTATGTAGAAACGTGATTAGCTGCAAAAATAGGAATGGAGATATTGAAGGCTTACTTCAGCGAAATCAACATTGAAAAATGAGTAGGTTGTCAGAAATAGATTTATTTATGTTGCTTGACTGCAGTAAATATTGGAGATTGAGAATGTGATTGAAATGGTGAAACTTGTAGATTCCGTGAACGAGCAGATCTTTCAAACTGCGAATTTGTTGGAAATTGGAGTTTTGACTCATTTTGGGAATGAGTTATATCTGTTGATAGAGAAAATGCTTGAATTTGCTGAATAACTAATATTTGACATTTTGAGAGATACAGGCAGCTAGGTTTGCTAAAACTGAAGGGAATGGAGAAATTGAAGTTGCAGTGAATTCGGAGAAGCTGCAAATGTTCTCAGTCTAACAGATTTCTGGAATTGGAGTATTTGATAGATATAAAAAACTACATTTGCTGAGAAAGTTAGAAATTGAGAAATTGTAGGTTCAGCTGTATGCAGAAACGTGATTAGCTGCAAAAATAGCAATGGAGATATTGAAGGCTTACGTCAGCGAAATCAACATTGAAAAATGAGTAGGTTGTCAGAAATAGATCTATTTATGTTGTTGGACTGCAGAAAATATTGGAGATTGAGAAATTGATTGAAATGGTGAAACATGTAGATTCAGTGAACGAGCAGATCATTCAAACTGCGAATTTCTTGGAAATTGTAGATTTGAGTCATCTTGGGAATGGGTTATATCTGCTGATAGAGAAAATGCTTGAATTTGCTCAATAACCAATATTTGACATTTTGAGAGATACAGACTGCTGGATTTACTAAAACTGAAGGTTGGCAGACATTGAAGTTGCAGTGAATGCGGAGAAGCTGCAAATGTACTCAGTCTAACAGATTTCTGATATTGGAGTATTTGATAGATAAACAGAACTACATTTGCTGAAAAAGTTAGAAATTGAGAAATTGTAGGTTCAGCTGTATGTAGAAACGTGATTAGCTGCAAAAATAGGAATGGAGATATTGAAGGCTTACTTCAACGAAATCAACATTGAAAAATGAGTAGGTTGTCAGAAATAGATCTATTTATGTTGTTTGACTGCAGTAAATATTGGAGATTGAGAATGTGATTGAAATGGTGAAACTTGTAGATTCAGTGAACGAGCAGATCTTTCAAACTGCGAATTTGTTGGAAATTGGAGTTTTGACTCATTTTGGGAATGAGTTATATCTGTTGATAGAGAAAATGCTTGAATTTGCTGAATAACTAATATTTGACATTTTGAGAGATACAGACAGCTAGGTTTGCTAAAACTGAAGGGAATGTAGAAATTGAAGTTGCAGTGAATTCGGAGAAGCTGCAAATGTGCTCAGTCTAACAGATTTCTGGAATTGGAGTATTTGATAGATATAAAAAACTACATTTGCTGAGAAAGTTAGAAATTGAGAAATTGTAGGTTCAGCTGTATGCAGAAACGTGATTAGCTGCAAAAAATAGGAATGGAGATATTGAAGGCTTACTTCAGCGAAATCAACATTGAAAAATGAGTAGATTGTCAGAAATAGATCTATTTATGTTGTTGGACTGCAGAAAGTATTGGAGATTGAGAAATTGATTGAAATGGTGATACTTCTAGATTCAGTGCACGAGCAGATCATTCAAACTGCGAATTTGCTGGAAATTGGAGTTCTGACTCATTTTGGGAATGAGTTATATCTGTTGATAGAGAAAATGCTTGAATTTGCTGAATAACTAATATTTGACATTTTGAGAGATACAGACAGCTAGGTTTGCTAAAAACGAAGGGAATGTAGAAATTGAAGTTGCAGTGAACGCGGAGAAGCTGCAAATGTGCTCAGTCTAACAGATTTCTGGAACTGGAGTATTTGATTGATAAATACAACTACATTTGCTGATAAAGTTAGAAATTGAGAAATTGTAGGTTCAGCTGTATGCAGAAACGTGATTAGCTGCAAAAAATAGGAATGGAGATATTGAAGGCTTACTTCAGCGAAATCAACATTGAAAAATGAGTAGATTGTCAGAAATAGATCTATTTATGTTGTTGGACTGCAGAAAGTATTGGACATTGAGAAATTGATTGAAATGGTGATACTTCTAGATTCAGTGCACGAGCAGATCATTCAAACTGCGAATTTGTTGGAAATTGGAGTTCTGACTCATTTTGGGAATGAGTTATATCTGTTGATAGAGAAAATGCTTGAATTTGCTGAATAACTAATATTTGACATTTTGAGAGATACAGACAGCTAGGTTTGCTAAAAACGAAGGGAATGTAGAAATTGAAGTTGCAGTGAACGCCGAGAAGCTGCAAATGTGCTCAGTCTAACAGATTTCTGGAACTGGAGTATTTGATTGATAAATACAACTACATTTGCTGATAAAGTTAGAAATTGAGAAATTGTAGGTTCAGCTGTATGCAGAAACGTGATTAGCTGCAAAAAATAGGAATGGAGATATTGAAGGCTTACTTCAGCGAAATCAACATTTAAAAATGATTGACTGTCAGAAATAGATCTATTTATGTTGTTGGACTGCAGAAATATTGGAGATTGAGAAATTGATTGAAATGGTGATACTTCTAGAATCAGTGAACGAACAAATCATGCCAGCACTGAATTTGCTGGAAAAATGAGATTTTACTAATTTTGGGAATGAGTTACATCTGCTGATAGAGAAAATGCTTGAATTTGCTCAATAACCAATATTTGACATTTTGAGAGATACGGACTGCTGGATTTAATAAAACTGAAGGTTTGCAGAAATTGAAGTTGCAGTGAATGCGGAGAAGCTGCAAATGTACTCAGTCTAACAGATTTCTGATATTGGAGTATTTGATAGATAAACAGAACTACATTTGCTGAAAAAGTTAGAAGTTGAGAAATTGTAGGTTCAGCTGTATGTAGAAACGTGATTAGCTGCAAAAATAGGAATGGAGATATTGAAGGCTTACTTCAGCGAAATCAACATTGAAAAATGAGTAGGTTGTCAGAAATAGATCTATTCATGTTGCTTGACTGCAGTAAATATTGGAGATTGAGAATGTGATTGAAATGGTGAAACTTGTAGATTCAGTGAACGAGCAGATCTTTCAAACTGCGAATTTGTTGGAAATTGGAGTTTTGACTCATTTTGGGAATGAGTTATATCTGTTGATAGAGAAAATGCTTGAATTTGCTGAATAACTAATATTTGACATTTTGAGAGATACAGACAGCTAGGTTTGCTAAAACTGAAGGGAATGGAGAAATTGAAGTTGCAGTGAATTCGGAGAAGCTGCAAATGTTCTCAGTCTAACAGATTTCTGGAATTGGAGTATTTGATAGATATAAAAAACTACATTTGCTGAGAAAGTTAGAAATTGAGAAATTGTAGGTTCAGCTGTATGCAGAAACGTGATTAGCTGCAAAAAATAGGAATGGAGATATTGAAGGTTTACTTCAGCGAAATCAACATTGAAAAATGAGTAGGTTGTCAGAAATAGATCTATTTATGTTGTTGGACTGCAGAAAATATTGGAGATTGAGAAATTGATTGAAATGGTGGTACTTCTAGAATCAGTGAACGAGCAAATCATGCAATCAGCGAATTTGTTGGAAAAATGAGATTTTACTAATTTTGGGAATGAGTTACAGCTGCTGATAGAGAAAATGCTTGAATTTGCTGAATTGCTAATATTTGACATTTTGAGAGATACAGACAGCTAGGTTTGCTAAAACTGAATGGAATGGAGAAAGTCTCGTTGCAGTGAATGCAGAGAAGCTGCAAATGTGCTCAGTCTAACAGATTTGTGGAATTGGAGTATTTGATAGATAAATAGAACTACATTTGCTGAGAAAGTTAGAAATTGAGAAATTGTAGGTTCAGCTGTATGTAGAAACGTGATTAGCTTTAAAAATAGCAATGGAGATATTGAAGGCTTACTTCAGTGTAATCAATATTGAAAAATGAGTAGGTTGTCAGAAATAGATCTATTTATGCTGTTGGACTGCAGAAAATATTGGAGATTGAGAAATTGATTGAAATGGTGAAACATGTAGATTCAGTGAACGAGCAGATCATTCAAACTGCGAATTTCTTGGAAATTGGAGATTTGAGTCATCTTGGGAATGGGTTATATCTGCTGATAGAGAAAATGCTTGAATTTGCTCAATAACCAATATTTGACATTTTGAGAGATACAGACTGCTGGATTTACTAAAACTGAAGGTTTGCAGACATTGAAGTTGCAGTGAATGCGGAGAAGCTGCAAATGTACTCAGTCTAACAGATTTCTGATATTGGAGTATTTGATAGATAAACAAAACTACATTTGCTGAAAAAGTTAGAAATTGAGAAATTGTAGGTTCAGCTGTATGTAGAAACGTGATTAGCTAGAAAAATAGGAATGGAGATATTGAAGGCTTACTTCAACGAAATCAACATTGAAAAATGAGTAGGTTGTCAGAAATAGATCTATTTATGTTGTTTGACTGCAGTAAATATTGGAGATTGAGAATGTGATTGAAATGGTGAAACTTGTAGATTCAGTGAACGAGCAGATCTTTCAAGCTGCGAATTTGTTGGAAATTGGAGTTTTGACTCATTTTGGGAATGAGTTATATCTGTTGATAGAGAAAATGCTTGAATTTGCTGAATAACTAATATTTGACATTTTGAGAGATACAGACAGCTAGGTTTGCTAAAACTGAAGGGAATGGAGAAATTGAAGTTGCAGTGAATTCGGAGAAGCTGCAAATGTGCTCAGTCTAACAGATTTCTGGAATTGGAGTATTTGATAGATATAAAAAACTACATTTGCTGAGAAAGTTAGAAATTGAGAAATTGTAGGTTCAGCTGTATGCAGAAACGTGATTAGCTGAAAAAAATAGGAATGGAGTTATTGAAGGCTTACTTCAGTGAAATCAACATTGAAAAATGAGTAGATTGTCAGAAATAGATCTACTTATGTTGTTGGACTGCAGAAAGTATTGGAGATTGAGAAATTGATTGAAATGGTGATACTTCTAGAATCAGTGAACGAGCAAATCATGCAAACAGCGAATATGTTGGAAAAACGAGATTTTAGTAATTTTGGGAATGAGTTACATCTGCTGATCGAGATAATGCTTGAATTTGCTGAATTGCTAATATTTGATATTTTGAGAGATACAGACAGCTAGGTTTGCTAAAACTGAAGGGAATGGAGAAAGTCTGGTTGCAGTGAATGCAGAGAAGCTGCAAATGTGCTCAGTCTAACAGATTTGTGGAATTGGAGTATTTGATAGATAAATAGAACTACATTTGCAGATAAAGTTAGAAATTGAGAAATTGTAGGTTCAGCTGTATGTAGAAACGTGATTAGCTGCAAAAATAGGAATGGAGATATTGAAGGCTTACTTCAGCGAAATCAACATTGAAAAATGAGTAGGTTGTCAGAAATAGATCTATTTATGTTGTTGGACTGTAGAAAGTATTGGAGAATGAGAAATTGATTGAAATGGTGATACTTCTAGAACGAGCAAATCATGCAAACAGCGAATTTGTTGGAAAAATGAGATTTTACTAATTTTGGGAATGAGTTACATCTGCTGATAGAGAAAATGCTTGAATTTACTGAATTGCTAATATTTGACATTTTGAGAGATACAGACAGCTAGGTTTGCTATAACTGAATGGAATGGAGAAATTCTGGTTGCAATGAATGCAGAGAAGCTGCAAATGTGCTCAGTCTAACAGATTTGTCGAATTGCAGTATTTGATAGATAAATTGAACTACATTTGCTGAGGAAGTTAGAAATTGAGAAATTGGAGGTTCAGTTTCATGTAGAAACGTGATTAGTTGCTAAAAATAGCAATGGAGATATTGAAGGCTTACTTCAGTGAAATCAACATTGAAAAATGAGTAGGTTGTCAGAAATAGATCTATTTATGTTGTTTGACTGCAGAAAATATTGGAGATTGAGAAATTGATTGAAATGGTGAAACATGTAGATTCAGTGAATGAGCACATCATTCAAACTGCGAATTTCTTGGAAATGGGAGATTTGAGTCATCTTGGGAATGGGTTATATCTGCTGATAGAGAAAATGCTTGAATTTGCTCAATAACCAATATTTGACATTTTGAGAGATACAGACTGCTGGATTTACTAAAACTGAAGGTTTGCAGACATTGAAGTTGCAGTGAATGCGGAGAAGCTGCAAATGTACTCAGTCTAACAGATTTCTGATATTGGAGTATTTGATAGATAAACAGAACTACATTTGCTGAAAAAGTTAGAAATTGAGAAATTGTAGGTTCAGCTGTATGTAGAAACGTGATTAGCTGCAAAAATAGGAATGGAGATATTGAAGGCTTACTTCAGCGAAATCAACATTGAAAAATGAGTAGGTTGTCAGAAATAGATCTATTTATGTTGTTTGACTGCAGTAAATATTGGAGATTGAGAATGTGATTGAAATGGTGAAACTTGTAGATTCAGTGAACGAGCAGATCTTTCAAACTGCGAATTTGTTGGAAATTGGAGTTTTGACTCATTTTGGGAATGAGTTATATCTGTTGATAGAGAAAATGCTTGAATTTGCTGAATAACTAATATTTGACATTTTGAGAGATACAGACAGCTAGGTTTGCTAAAACTGAAGGGAATGGAGAAATTGAAGTTGCAGTGAATTCGGAGAAGCTGCAAATGTGCTCAGTCTAACAGATTTCTGGAATTGGAGTATTTGATAGATATAAAAAACTACATTTGCTGAGAAAGTTAGAAATTGAGAAATTGTAGGTTCAGCTGTATGCAGAAACGTGATTAGCTGCAAAAAATAGGAATGGAGATATTGAAGGCTTACTTCAGCGAAATCAACATTGAAAAATGAGTAGATTGTCAGAAATAGATCTATTTATGTTGTTGGACTGCAGAAAGTATTGGAGATTGAGAAATTGATTGAAATGGTGATACTTCTAGTTTCAGTGCACGAGCAGATCATTCAAACTGCGAATTTGTTGGAAATTGGAGTTCTGACTCATTTTGGGAATGAGTTATATCTGTTGATAGAGAAAATGCTTGAATTTGCTGAATAACTAATATTTGACATTTTGAGAGATACAGACAGCTAGGTTTGCTAAAAAGGAAGGGAATGTAGAAATTGAAGTTGCAGTGAACGCGGAGAAGCTGCAAATGTGCTCAGTCTAACAGATTTCTGGAATTGGAGTATTTGATTGATAAATACAACTACATTTGCTGATAAAGTTAGAAATTGAGAAATTGTAGGTTCAGCTGTATGCAGAAACGTGATTAGCTGCAAAAAAAAGGAATGGAGATATTGAAGGCTTACTTCAGCGAAATCAACATTTAAAAATGATTGACTGTCAGAAATAGATCTATTTATGTTGTTGGACTGCAGAAAATATTGGAGATTGAGAAATTGATTGAAATGGTGATACTTCTAGAATCAGTGAACGAACAAATCATGCCAGCACTGAATTTGCTGGAAAAATGAGATTTTACTAATTTTGGGAATGAGTTACATCTGCTGATAGAGAAAATGCTTGAATTTGCTGAATTGCTAATGTTTGATATTTTGAGAGATACAGACAGCTAGATTTGCTAAAACTGAAGGGAATGGAGAAAGTCTGGTTGCAGTGAATGCAGAGAAGCTGCAAATGTGCTCAGTCTAACAGATTTGTGGAATTGGAGTATTTGATAGATAAATAGAACTACATTTGCTGATAAAGTTAGAAAATGAGAAATTGTAGGTTCAGCTGTATGTAGAAACGTGATTAGCTGCAAAAATAGGAATGGAGAAATTGAAGGCTTACTTCAGCGAAATCAACATTGAAAATGAGTAGGTTGTCAGAAATAGATCTATTTATGTTGTTGGACTGTAGAAAGTATTGGAGAATGAGAAATTGATTGAAATGGTGATACTTCTAGAACGAGCAAATCATGCAAACAGCGAATTTGTTGGAAAAATGAGATTTTACTAATTTTGGGAATGAGTTACATCTGCTGATAGAGAAAATGCTTGAATTTACTGAATTGCTAATATTTGACATTTTGAGAGATACAGACAGCTAGGTTTGCTATAACTGAATGGAATGGAGAAATTCTGGTTGCAATGAATGCAGAGAAGCTGCAAATGTGCTCAGTCTAACAGATTTGTGGAATTGCAGTATTTGATAGATAAATTGAACTACATTTGCTGAGGAAGTTAGAAATTGAGAAATTGGAGGTTCAGTTTCATGTAGAAACGTGATTATTTGCTAAAAATAGCAATGGAGATATTGAAGGCTTACTTCAGTGAAATCAACATTGAAAAATGAGTAGGTTGTCAGAAATAGATCTATTTATGTTGTTTGACTGCAGAAAATATTGGAGATTGAGAAATTGATTGAAATGGTGAAACATGTAGATTCAGTGAACGAGCAGATCATTCAAACTGCGAATTTCTTGGAAATTGGAGATTTGAGTCATCTTGGGAATGGGTTATATCTGCTGATAGAGAAAATGCTTGAATTTGCTCAATAACCAATATTTGACATTTTGAGAGATACAGACTGCTGGATTTACTAAAACTGAAGGTTTGCAGACATTGAAGTTGCAGTGAATGCGGAGAAGCTGCAAATGTACTCAGTCTAACAGATTTCTGATATTGGAGTATTTGATAGATAAACAGAACTACATTTGCTGAAAAAGTTAGAAATTGAGAAATTGTAGGTTCAGCTGTATGTAGAAACGTGATTAGCTGCAAAAATAGGAATGGAGATATTGAAGGCTTACTTTAGCGAAATCAACATTGAAAAATGAGTAGGTTGTCAGAAATAGATCTATTTATGTTGTTTGACTGCAGTAAATATTGGAGATTGAGAATGTGATTGAAATGGTGAAACTTGTAGATTCAGTGAACGAGCAGATCTTTCAAACTGCGAATTTGTTGGAAATTGGAGTTTTGACTCATTTTGGGAATGAGTTATATCTGTTGATAGAGAAAATGCTTGAATTTGCTGAATAACTAATATTTGACATTTTGAGAGATACAGACAGCTAGGTTTGCTAAAACTGAAGGGAATGGAGAAATTGAAGTTGCAGTGAATTCGGAGAAGCTGCAAATGTGCTCAGTCTAACAGATTTCTGGAATTGGAGTATTTGATAGATATAAAAAGCTACATTTGCTGAGAAAGTTAGAAATTGAGAAATTGTAGGTTCAGCTGTATGCAGAAACGTGATTAGCTGCAAAAAATAGGAATGGAGATATTGAAGGCTTACTTCAGCGAAATCAACATTGAAAAATGAGTAGATTGTCAGAAATAGATCTATTTATGTTGTTGGACTGCAGAAAGTATTGGAGATTGAGAAATTGATTGAAATGGTGATACTTCTAGATTCAGTGCACGAGCAGATCATTCAAACTGCGAATTTGTTGGAAATTGGAGTTCTGACTCATTTTGGGAATGAGTTATATCTGTTGATAGAGAAAATGCTTGAATTTGCTGAATAACTAATATTTGACATTTTGAGAGATACAGACAGCTAGGTTTGCTAAAAACGAAGGGAATGTAGAAATTGAAGTTGCAGTGAACGCGGAGAAGCTGCAAATGTGCTCAGTCTAACAGATTTCTGGAATTGGAGTATTTGATTGATAAATACAACTACGTTTGCTGATAAAGTTAGAAATTGAGAAATTGTAGGTTCAGCTGTATGCAGAAACGTGATTAGCTGCAAAAAATAGGAATGGAGATATTGAAGGCTTACTTCAGCGAAATCAACATTGAAAAATGAGTAGATTGTCAGAAATAGATCTACTTATGTTGTTGGACTGCAGAAAGTATTGGAGATTGAGAAATTGATTGAAATGGTGATACTTCTAGAATCAGTGAACGAGCAAATCATGCAAACATCGAATATGTTGGAAAAACGAGATTTTAGTAATTTTGGGAATGAGTTACATCTGCTGATCGAGATAATGCTTGAATTTGCTGAATTGCTAATGTTTGATATTTTGAGAGATACAGACAGCTAGATTTGCTAAAACTGAAGGGAATGGAGAAAGTCTGGTTGCAGTGAATGCAGAGAAGCTGCAAATGTGCTCAGTCTAACAGATTTGTGGAATTGGAGTATTTGATAGATAAATAGAACTACATTTGCTGATAAAGTTAGAAAATGAGAAATTGTAGGTTCAGCTGTATGTAGAAACGTGATTAGCTGCAAAAATAGGAATGGAGAAATTGAAGGCTTACTTCAGCGAAATCAACATTGAAAATGAGTAGATTGTCAGAAATAGATCTATTTATGTTGTTTGACTGCCAGAACATATTGGAGATTGAGAATGTGATTGAAATGGTGAAACTTGTAGATTCAGTGAACGAGCCCATCATTCAAACAGCGAATTTTTGGAAATTGGAGATTTGACTCATTTTGGGAATGAGTTATATCTGTTGATAGAGAAAATGCTTGAATTTGCTGAATAACTAATATTTGACATTTTGAGAGATACAGACAGCTAGGTTTGCTAAAAACGAAGGGAATGTAGAAATTGAAGTTGCAGTGAATGCGGAGAAGCTGCAAATGTGCTCAGTCTAACAGATTTCTGGAATTGGAGTATTTGATTGATAAATACAACTACATTTGCTGATAAAGTTAGAAATTGAGAAATTGTAGGTTCAGCTGTATGTAGAAACGTGATCAGCTGCAAAAAATTGGAATGGAGATATTGAAGGTTTACTTCAGCGAAATCAACATTGAAAAATGAGTAGGTTGTCAGAAATAGATCTATTTATGTTGTTGGACTGCAGAAAATATTGGAGATTGAGAAATTGATTGAAATGGTGAAACCAGTAGATTCAGTGAACGAGCGGATCATGCAAACAGCGAATTTGTTGGAAATGGGAGATTTTACTCATTTTGGGAATGAGTTATATCTGCTGATAGAGAAAATGCTTGAATTTGCTCAATAACCAATATTTGATATTTTGAGAGAGACAGCCTGCTGGATTTACTTAAACTGAAGGTTTGGAGAAATTGAAGTTGCAGTGAATGCGGAGAAGCTGCAAATGTACTCAGTCTAACAGATTTCTGGAATTGGAGTATTTGATAGATATAAAAAACTACATTTGCTGATAAAGTTAGAAATTGAGAAATTGTAGGTTCAGCTGTATGCAGAAACGTGATTAGCTGCAAAAAATAGGAATGGAGATATTGAAAACTTACTTCAGCGAAATCAACATTGAAAAATGAGTAGATTGTCAGAAATAGATCTATTTATGTTGTTGGACTGTAGAAAGTATTGGAGAATGAGAAATTGATTGAAATGGTGATACTTCTAGAACGAGCAAATCATGCAAACAGCGAATTTGTTGGAAAAGTGAGATTTTACTAATTTTGGGAATGAGTTACATCTGCTGATAGAGAAAATGCTTGAATTTACTGAATTGCTAATATTTGACATTTTGAGAGATACAGACAGCTAGGTTTGCTATAACTGAATGGAATGGAGAAATTCTGGTTGCAATGAATGCAGAGAAGCTGCAAATGTGCTCAGTCTAACAGATTTGTGGAATTGCAGTATTTGATAGATAAATTGAACTACATTTGCTGAGGAAGTTAGAAATTGAGAAATTGGAGGTTCAGTTTCATGTAGAAACGTGATTAGTTGCTAACAATAGCAATGGAGATATTGAAGGCTTACTTCAGTGAAATCAACATTGAAAAATGAGTAGGTTGTCAGAAATAGATCTATTTATGTTGTTTGACTGCAGAAAATATTGGAGATTGAGAAATTGATTGAAATGGTGAAACTTGTAGATTCAGGGAACGAGCAAATCATTCAAACTGCGAATTTGTTGTAAATGGGAGATTTTACTAAATTTGGGAATGAGTTATATCTGCTGATAGAGAAAATGCTTGAATTTGCTCAATAACCAATATTTGACATTTTGAGAGAAACAGACTGCTGGATTTACTGAAACTGAAGGTTTGGAGAATTTGAAGTTGCAGTGAATGCGGAGAAGCTGCAAATGTACTCATTCTAACAGATTTCTGGAATTGGAGTATTTGATAGATAAATACAACTACATTTGCTGATATAGTTAGAAATTGAGAAATTGTAGGTTCAGCTGTATGTAGAAACGTGATTAGCTGCAAAAAATAGAAATGGAGATATTGAAGGCTTACTTCTGCGAAATCAACATTGAAAAATGAGTAGGTTGACAGAAATAGATCTATTTATGTTGCTGGACTGCAGAAAATATTGGATATTGAGAAATTGATTGAAATGGTGAAACCAGTAGATTCAGTGAACGAGCGGATCATGCAAACAGCGAATTTGTTGGAAATGGGAGATTTTACTCATTTTGGGAATGAGTTATATCTGCTGGTAGAGAAAATGCTTGAATTTGCTCAATAACCAATATTTGATATTTTGAGAGAGACAGACTGCTGGATTTACTTAAACTGAAGGTTTGGAGAAATTGAAGTTGCAGTGAATGCGGAGAAGCTGCAAATGTACTCAGTCTAACAGATTTCTGGAATTGGAGTATTTGATAGATATAAAAAACTACATTTGCTGATAAAGTTAGAAATTGAGAAATTGTAGGTTCAGCTGTATGCATAAACGTGATTAGCTGCAAAAAATAGGAATGGAGATATTGAAAACTTACTTCAGCGAAATCAACATTGAAAAATGAGTAGATTGTCAGAAATAGATCTATTTATGTTGTTGGACTGTAGAAAGTATTGGAGAATGAGAAATTGATTGAAATGGTGATACTTCTAGAACGAGCAAATCATGCAAACAGCGAATTTGTTGGAAAAGTGAGATTTTACTAATTTTGGGAATGAGTTACATCTGCTGATAGAGAAAATGCTTGAATTTACTGAATTGCTAATATTTGACATTTTGAGAGATACAGACAGCTAGGTTTGCTATAACTGAATGGAATGGAGAAATTCTGGTTGCAATGAATGCAGAGAAGCTGCAAATGTGCTCAGTCTAACAGATTTGTGGAATTGCAGTATTTGATAGATAAATTGAACTACATTTGCTGAGGAAGTTAGAAATTGAGAAATTGGAGGTTCAGTTTCATGTAGAAACGTGATTAGTTGCTAACAATAGCAATGGAGATATTGAAGGCTTACCTCAGTGAAATCAACATTGAAAAATGAGTAGGTTGTCAGAAATAGATCTATTTATGTTGTTTGACTGCAGAAAATATTGGAGATTGAGAAATTGATTGAAATGGTGAAACTTGTAGATTCAGGGAACGAGCAAATCATTCAAACTGCGAATTTGTTGTAAATGGGAGATTTTACTAAATTTGGGAATGAGTTATATCTGCTGATAGAGAAAATGCTTGAATTTGCTCAATAACCAATATTTGACATTTTGAGAGATACAGACTGCTGGATTTACTTAAACTGAAGGTTTGGAGAAATTGAAGTTGCAGTGAATGCGGAGAAGCTGCAAATGTACTCATTCTAACAGATTTCTGGAATTGGAGTATTTGATAGATAAATACAACTACATTTGCTGATATAGTTAGAAATTGAGAAATTGTAGGTTCAGCTGTATGTAGAAACGTGATTAGCTGCAAAAATAGAAATGGAGATATTGAAGGCTTACTTCAGCGAAATCAACATTGAAAAATGAGTAGGTTGTCAGAAATAGATCTATTTATGTTGCTGGACTGCAGAAAATATTGGATATTGAGAAATTGATTGAAATGGTGAAACCAGTAGATTCAGTGAACGAGCGGATCATGCAAACAGCGAATTTGTTGGAAATGGGAGATTTTACTCATTTTGGGAATGAGTTATATCTGCTGATAGAGAAAATGCTTGAATTTGCTCAATAACCAATATTTGACATTTTGACAGATACAGACTGCTGGATTTAAGAAAACTGAAGGTTTGGAGAAATTGAAGTTGCAGTGAATGCGGAGAAGCTGCAAATGTACTCAGTCTAACAGATTTCTGGAATTGGATTATTTGATAGATAAATAGAACTACATTTGCTGATAAAGTTAGAAATTGAGAAATTGTAGGTTCAGCTGTATGTAGAAACGTGATTAGCTGCAAAAAATAGGAATGGAGATATTGAAGGCTTACTTCAGCGAAATCAACATTGAAAAATGAGTAGGTTGTCAGAAATAGATCTATTTATGTTGTTGGACTGCAGAAAATATTGGAGATTGAGAATGTGATTGAAATGGTGGTACTTCTAGAATCAGTGAACGAGCAAATCATGCAATCAGCGAATTTGTTGGAAAAATGAGATTTTACTAATTTTGGGAATGAGTTACAGCTGCTGATAGAGAAAATGCTTGAATTTGCTGAATTGCTAATATTTGACATTTTGAGAGATACAGACAGCTAGGTTTGCTAAAACTGAATGGAATGGAGAAAGTCTGGTTGCAGTGAACGCAGAGAAGCTGCAAATGTGCTCAGTGTAACAGATTTGTGGAATTGGAGTATTTGATAGATAAATAGAACGACATTTGCTGAGAAAGTTAGAAATTGAGAAATTGTAGGTTCAGCTGTATGTAGAAACGTGATTAGCTGTAAAAATAGCAATGGAGATATTGAAGGCTTACTTCAGTGTAATCAATATTGAAAAATGAGTAGGTTGTCAGAAATAGATCTATTTATGCTGTTGGACTGCAGAAAATATTGGAGATTGAGAAATTGATTGAAATGGTGAAACATGTAGATTCAGTGAACGAGCAGATCATTCAAACTGCGAATTTCTTGGAAATTGGAGATTTGAGTCATCTTGGGAATGGGTTATATCTGCTGATAGAGAAAATGCTTGAATTTGCTCAATAACCAATATTTGACATTTTGAGAGATACAGACTGCTGGATTTACTAAAACTGAAGGTTTGCAGACATTGAAGTTGCAGTGAATGCGGAGAAGCTGCAAATGTACTCAGTCTAACAGATTTCTGATATTGGAGTATTTGATAGATAAACAGAACTACATTTGCTGATAAAGTTAGAAATTGAGAAATTGTAGGTTCAGCTGTATGTAGAAACGTGATTAGCTGCAAAAATAGGAATGGAGATATTGAAGGCTTACTTCAGCGAAATCAACATTGAAAAATGAGTAGGTTGTCAGAAATAGATCTATTTATGTTGTTTGACTGCAGTAAATATTGGAGATTGAGAATGTGATTGAAATGGTGAAACTTGTAGATTCAGTGAACGAGCAGATCTTTCAAACTGCGAATTTGTTGGAAATTGGAGTTTTGACTCATTTTGGGAATGAGTTATATCTGTTGATAGAGAAAATGCTTGAATTTGCTGAATAACTAATATTTGACATTTTGAGAGATACAGACAGCTAGGTTTGCTAAAACTGAAGGGAATGTAGAAATTGAAGTTGCAGTGAATTCGGAGAAGCTGCAAATGTGCTCAGTCTAACAGATTTCCGGAATTGGAGTATTTGATAGATATAAAAAACTACATTTGCTGATAAAGTTAGAAATTGAGAAATCGTAGGTTCAGCTGTATGTAGAAACGTGATTAGCTGCAAAAATAGAAATGGAGATATTGAAGGCTTACTTCAGCGAAATCAACATTGAAAAATGAGTAGGTTGTCAGAAATAGATCTATTTATGTTGCTGGACTGCAGAAAATATTGGATATTGAGTAATTGATTGAAATGGTGAAACCAGTAGATTCAGTGAACGAGCGGATCATGCAAACAGCGAATTTGTTGGAAATGGGAGATTTTACTCATTTTGGGAATGAGTTATATCTGCTGATAGAGAAAATGCTTCATTTTGCTCAATAACCAATATTTGACATTTTGACAGATACAGACTGCTGGATTTAAGAAAACTGAAGGTTTGGAGAAATTAAAGTTGCAGTGAATGCGGAGAAGCTGCAAATGTACTCAGTCTAACAGATTTCTGGAATTGGATTATTTGATAGATAAATAGAACTACATTTGCTGATAAAGTTAGAAATTGAGAAATTGTAGGTTCAGCTGTATGTAGAAACGTGATTAGCTGCAAAAAATAGGAATGGAGATATTGAAGGCTTACTTCAGCGAAATCAACATTGAAAAATGAGTAGGTTGTCAGAAATAGATCTATTTATGTTGTTGGAGTGCAGAAAATATTGGAGATTGAGAATGTGATTGAAATGGTGGTACTTCTAGAATCAGTGAACGAGAAAATCATGCAATCAGCGAATTTGTTGGAAAAATGAGATTTTAATAATTTTGGGAATGAGTTACAGCTGCTGATAGAGAAAATGCTTGAATTTGCTGAATTGCTAATATTTGACATTTTGAGAGATACAGACAGCTAGGTTTGCTAAAACTGAATGGAATGGAGAAAGTCTGGTTGCAGTGAATGCAGAGAAGCTGTAAATGTGCTCAGTCTAACAGATTTCTGGAATTGGAGTATTTGATAGATAAATAGAACTACATTTGCTGAGAAAGTTAGAAATTGAGAAATTGTAGGTTCAGCTGTATGTAGAAACGTGATTAGCTGCTAAAAAATAGCAATGGAGATATTGAAGGCTTACTTCAGTGTAATCAATATTGAAAAATGAGTAGGTTGTCAGAAATAGATCTATTTATGTTGTTTGACTGCAGTAAATATTGGAGATTGAGAATGTGATTGAAATGGTGAAACTTGTAGATTCAGTGAACGAGCAGATCTTTCAAACTGCGAATTTGTTGGAAATTGGAGTTTTGACTCATTTTGGGAATGAGTTATATCTGTTGATAGAGAAAATGCTTGAATTTGCTGAATAACTAATATTTGACATTTTGAGAGATACAGACAGCTAGGTTTGCTAAAACTGAAGGGAATGGAGAAATTGAAGTTGCAGTGAATTCGGAGAAGCTGCAAATGTGCTCAGTCTAACAGATTTCCGGAATTGGAGTATTTGATAGATATAAAAAACTACATTTGCTGATAAAGTTAGAAATTGAGAAATCGTAGGTTCAGCTGTATGTAGAAACGTGATTAGCTGCAAAAATAGAAATGGAGATATTGAAGGCTTACTTCAGCGAAATCAACATTGAAAAATGAGTAGGTTGTCAGAAATAGATCTATTTATGTTGCTGGACTGCAGAAAATATTGGATATTGAGTAATTGATTGAAATGGTGAAACCAGTAGATTCAGTGAACGAGCGGATCATGCAAACAGCGAATTTGTTGGAAATGGGAGATTTTACTCATTTTGGGAATGAGTTATATCTGCTGATAGAGAAAATGCTTCATTTTGCTCAATAACCAATATTTGACATTTTGACAGATACAGACTGCTGGATTTAAGAAAACTGAAGGTTTGGAGAAATTAAAGTTGCAGTGAATGCGGAGAAGCTGCAAATGTACTCAGTCTAACAGATTTCTGGAATTGGATTATTTGATAGATAAATAGAACTACATTTGCTGATAAAGTTAGAAATTGAGAAATTGTAGGTTCAGCTGTATGTAGAAACGTGATTAGCTGCAAAAAATAGGAATGGAGATATTGAAGGCTTACTTCAGCGAAATCAACATTGAAAAATGAGTAGGTTGTCAGAAATAGATCTATTTATGTTGTTGGAGTGCAGAAAATATTGGAGATTGAGAATGTGATTGAAATGGTGGTACTTCTAGAATCAGTGAACGAGAAAATCATGCAATCAGCGAATTTGTTGGAAAAATGAGATTTTAATAATTTTGGGAATGAGTTACAGCTGCTGATAGAGAAAATGCTTGAATTTGCTGAATTGCTAATATTTGACATTTTGAGAGATACAGACAGCTAGGTTTGCTAAAACTGAATGGAATGGAGAAAGTCTGGTTGCAGTGAATGCAGAGAAGCTGTAAATGTGCTCAGTCTAACAGATTTCTGGAATTGGAGTATTTGATAGATAAATAGAACTACATTTGCTGAGAAAGTTAGAAATTGAGAAATTGTAGGTTCAGCTGTATGTAGAAACGTGATTAGCTGCTAAAAAATAGCAATGGAGATATTGAAGGCTTACTTCAGTGTAATCAATATTGAAAAATGAGTAGGTTGTCAGAAATAGATCTATTTATGTTGTTTGACTGCAGAAAATATTGGAGATTGAGAAATTAATTGAAATGGTGAAACTTGTAGATTCAGTGAATGAGCACATCATTCAAACTGCGAATTTCTTGGAAATTGGAGATTTGACTCATCTTGGGAATGAGTTATATCTGCTGATAGAGAAAATGCTTGAATTTGATCAAGAACCAATATTTGACATTTTGAGAGATACAGACTGCTGGATTTAATAAAACTGAAGGTTTGCAGAAATTGAAGTTGCAGTGAATGCGGAGAAGTTGCAAATGTACTCAGTCTAACAGATTTCTGATATTGGAGTATTTGATAGATAAACAGAACTACATTTGCTGAAAAAGTTAGAAATTGAGAAATTGTAGGTTCAGCTGTATGTAGAAACGTGATTAGCTGCAAAAATAGAAATGGAGATATTGAAGGCTTACTTCAGCGAAATCAACATTGAAAAATGAGTAGGTTGTCAGAAATAGATCTATTTATGTTGTTTGACTGCAGTAAATATTGGAGATTGAGAATGTGATTGAAATGGTGAAACTTGTAGATTCAGTGAACGAGCAGATCTTTCAAACTGCGAATTTGTTGGAAATTGGAGTTTTGACTCATTTTGGGAATGAGTTATATCTGTTGATAGAGAAAATGCTTGAATTTGCTGAATAACTAATATTTGACATTTTGAGAGATACAGACAGCTAGGTTTGCTAAAACTGAAGGGAATGGAGAAATTGAAGTTGCAGTGAATTCGGAGAAGCTGCAAATGTGCTCAGTCTAACAGATTTCTGGAATTGGAGTATTTGATAGATAAGTAGAACTACATTTGCTGAGAAAGTTAGAAATTGAGAAATTGGAGGTTCAGTTTCATGTGGAAACGTGATTAGTTGCTAAAAAATAGCAATGGAGATATTGAAGGCTTACTTCAGTGTAATCAATATTGAAAAATGAGTAGGTTGTCAGAAATAGATCTATTTATGTTGTTGGACTGCAGAAAATATTGGAGATTGAGAAATTAATTGAAATGGTGAAACTTGTAGATTCAGTGAATGAGCACATCATTCAAACTGCGAATTTCTTGGAAATTGGAGATTTGACTCATCTTGGGAATGAGTTATATCTGCTGATAGAGAAAATGCTTGAATTTGATCAAGAACCAATATTTGACATTTTGAGAGATACAGACTGCTGGATTTACTAAAACTGAAGGTTTGCAGAAATTGAAGTTGCAGTGAATGCGGAGAAGTTGCAAATGTACTCAGTCTAACAGATTTCTGATATTGGAGTATTTGATAGATAAACAGAACTACATTTGCTGAAAAAGTTAGAAATTGAGAAATTGTAGGTTCAGCTGTATGTAGAAACGTGATTAGCTGCAAAAATAGAAATGGAGATATTGAAGGCTTACTTCAGCGAAATCAACATTGAAAAATGAGTAGGTTGTCAGAAATAGATCTATTTATGTTGTTTGACTGCAGAAAATATTGGAGATTGAGAATGTGATTGAAATGGTGAAACTTGTAGATTCAGTGCACGAGCAGATCATTCAAACTGCGAATTTGTTGGAAATTTGAGTTCTGACTCATTTTGGGAATGAGTTATATCTGTTGATAGAGAAAATGCTTGAATTTGCTGAATAACTAATATTTGACATTTTGAGAGATACAGACAGCTACGTTTGCTAAAACTGAAGGGAATAGAGAAATTGAAGTTGCAGTGAATTCGGAGAAGCTGCAAATGTGCTCAGTCTAACAGATTTCTGGAACTGGAGTATTTGATAGATAAGTAGAACTACATTTGCTGAGAAAGTTAGAAATTGAGAAATTGGAGGTTCAGTTTCATGTGGAAACGTGATTAGTTGCTAAAAAATAGCAATGGAGATATTGAAGGCTTACTTCAGTGTAATCAATATTGAAAAATGAGTAGGTTGTCAGAAATAGATCTATTTATGTTGTTGGACTGCAGAAAATATTGGAGATTGAGAAATTAATTGAAATGGTGAAACTTGTAGATTCAGTGAATGAGCACATCATTCAAACTGCGAATTTCTTGGAAATTGGAGATTTGACTCATCTTGGGAATGAGTTATATCTGCTGATAGAGAAAATGCTTGAATTTGATCAAGAACCAATATTTGACATTTTGAGAGATACAGACTGCTGGATTTACTAAAACTGAAGGTTTGCAGAAATTGAAGTTGCAGTGAATGCGGAGAAGTTGCAAATGTACTCAGTCTAACAGATTTCAGATATTGGAGTATTTGATAGATAAACAGAACTACATTTGCAGAAAAAGTTAGAAATTGAGAAATTGTAGGTTCAGCTGTATGTAGAAACGTGATTAGCTGCAAAAATAGAAATGGAGATATTGAAGGCTTACTTCAGCGAAATCAACATTGAAAAATGAGTAGGTTGTCAGAAATAGATCTATTTATGTTGTTTGACTGCAGAAAATATTGGAGATTGAGAATGTGATTGAAATGGTGAAACTTGTAGATTCAGTGCACGAGCAGATCATTCAAACTGCGAATTTGTTGGAAATTTGAGTTCTGACTCATTTTGGGAATGAGTTATATCTGTTGATAGAGAAAATGCTTGAATTTGCTGAATAACTAATATTTGACATTTTGAGAGATACAGACAGCTAGGTTTGCTAAAAACGAAGGGAATGTAGAAATTGAAGTTGCAGTGAACGCGGAGAAGCTGCAAAGGTGCTCAATCTAACAGATTTCTGGAATTGGAGTATTTGATTGATAAATACAACTACATTTGCTGATAAAGTTAGAAATTGAGAAATTGTAGGTTCAGCTGTATGCAGAAACGTGATTAGCTGCAAAAAATAGGAATGGAGATATTGAAGGCTTACTTCAGCGAAATCAACATTTAAAAATGATTGACTGTCAGAAATAGATCTATTTATGTTGTTGGACTGCAGAAAATATTGGAGATTGAGAAATTGATTGAAATGGTGATACTTCTAGAATCAGTGAACGAACAAATCATGCCAGCACTGAATTTGCTGGAAAAATGAGATTTTACTAATTTTGGGAATGAGTTACATCTGCTGATAGAGAAAATGCTTGAATTTGCTCAATAACCAATATTTGACATTTTGAGAGATACGGACTGCTGGATTTAATAAAACTGAATGTTTGCAGAAATTGAAGTTGCAGTGAATGCGGAGAAGCTGCAAATGTACTCAGTCTAACAGATTTCTGATATTGGAGTATTTGATAGATAAACAGAACTACATTTGCTGAAAAAGTTAGAAATTGAGAAATTGTAGGTTCAGCTGTATGTAGAAACGTGATTAGCTGCAAAAATAGGAATGGAGATATTGAAGGCTTACTTCAGCGAAATCAACATTGAAAAATGAGTAGGTTGTCAGAAATAGATCTATTTATGTTGCTTGACTGCAGTAAATATTGGAGATTGAGAATGTGATTGAAATGGTGAAACTTGTAGATTCAGTGAACGAGCAGATCTTTCAAACTGCGAATTTGTTGGAAATTGGAGTTTTGACTCATTTTGGGAATGAGTTATATCTGTTGATAGAGAAAATGCTTGAATTTGCTGAATAACTAATATTTGACATTTTGAGAGATACAGACAGCTAGGTTTGCTAAAACTGAAGGGAATGGAGAAATTGAAGTTGCAGTGAATTCGGAGAAGCTGCAAATGTTCTCAGTCTAACAGATTTCTGGAATTGGAGTATTTGATAGATATAAAAAACTACATTTGCTGAGAATGTTAGAAATTGAGAAATTGGAGGTTCAGTTTCATGTGGAAACGTGATTAGTTGCTAAAAAATAGCAATGGAGATATTGAAGGCTTACTTCAGTGTAATCAATATTGAAAAATGAGTAGGTTGTCAGAAATAGATCTATTTATGTTGTTGGACTGCAGAAAATATTGGAGATTGAGAAATTAATTGAAATGGTGAAACTTGTAGATTCAGTGAATGAGCACATCATTCAAACTGCGAATTTCTTGGAAATTGGAGATTTGACTCATCTTGGGAATGAGTTATATCTGCTGATAGAGAAAATGCTTGAATTTGATCAAGAACCAATATTTGACATTTTGAGAGATACAGACTGCTGGATTTACTAAAACTGAAGGTTTGCAGAAATTGAAGTTGCAGTGAATGCGGAGAAGTTGCAAATGTACTCAGTCTAACAGATTTCTGATATTGGAGTATTTGATAGATAAACAGAACTACATTTGCTGAAAAAGTTAGAAATTGAGAAATTGTAGGTTCAGCTGTATGTAGAAACGTGATTAGCTGCAAAAATAGGAATGGAGATATTGAAGGCTTACTTCAGCGAAATCAACATTGAAAAATGAGTAGGTTGTCAGAAATAGATCTATTTATGTTGCTTGACTGCAGAAAATATTGGAGATTGAGAATGTGATTGAAATGGTGAAACTTGTAGATTCAGTGCACGAGCAGATCATTCAAACTGCGAATTTGTTGGAAATTTGAGTTCTGACTCATTTTGGGAATGAGTTATATCTGTTGATAGAGAAAATGCTTGAATTTGCTGAATAACTAATATTTGACATTTTGAGAGATACAGACAGCTAGGTTTGCTAAAACTGAAGGGAATGGAGAAATTGAAGTTGCAGTGAATTCGGAGAAGCTGC
Source organism: Cetorhinus maximus (assembly GCF_964194155.1). NCBI lineage: Eukaryota > Metazoa > Chordata > Chondrichthyes > Lamniformes > Cetorhinidae > Cetorhinus > Cetorhinus maximus. Next base: position 328,386 of record NW_027596362.1, read on the forward strand.
AAATGTGCTCAGTCTAACAGATTTCTGGAACTGGAGTATTTGATAGATAAGTAGAACTACATTTGCTGAGAAAGTTAGAAATTGAGAAATTGGAGGTTCAGTTTCATGTGGAAACGTGATTAGTTGCTAAAAAATAGCAATGGAGATATTGAAGGCTTACTTCAGTGTAATCAATATTGAAAAATGAGTAGGTTGTCAGAAATAGATCTATTTATGTTGTTGGACTGCAGAAAATATTGGAGATTGAGAAATTAATTGAAATGGTGAAACTTGTAGATTCAGTGAATGAGCACATCATTCAAACTGCGAATTTCTTGGAAATTGGAGATTTGACTCATCTTGGGAATGAGTTATATCTGCTGATAGAGAAAATGCTTGAATTTGATCAAGAACCAATATTTGACATTTTGAGAGATACAGACTGCTGGATTTACTAAAACTGAAGGTTTGCAGAAATTGAAGTTGCAGTGAATGCGGAGAAGTTGCAAATGTACTCAGTCTAACAGATTTCAGATATTGGAGTATTTGATAGATAAACAGAACTACATTTGCAGAAAAAGTTAGAAATTGAGAAATTGTAGGTTCAGCTGTATGTAGAAACGTGATTAGCTGCAAAAATAGAAATGGAGATATTGAAGGCTTACTTCAGCGAAATCAACATTGAAAAATGAGTAGGTTGTCAGAAATAGATCTATTTATGTTGTTTGACTGCAGAAAATATTGGAGATTGAGAATGTGATTGAAATGGTGAAACTTGTAGATTCAGTGCACGAGCAGATCATTCAAACTGCGAATTTGTTGGAAATTTGAGTTCTGACTCATTTTGGGAATGAGTTATATCTGTTGATAGAGAAAATGCTTGAATTTGCTGAATAACTAATATTTGACATTTTGAGAGATACAGACAGCTAGGTTTGCTAAAAACGAAGGGAATGTAGAAATTGAAGTTGCAGTGAACGCGGAGAAGCTGCAAAGGTGCTCAATCTAACAGATTTCTGGAATTGGAGTATTTGATTGATAAATACAACTACATTTGCTGATAAAGTTAGAAATTGAGAAATTGTAGGTTCAGCTGTATGCAGAAACGTGATTAGCTGCAAAAAATAGGAATGGAGATATTGAAGGCTTACTTCAGCGAAATCAACATTTAAAAATGATTGACTGTCAGAAATAGATCTATTTATGTTGTTGGACTGCAGAAAATATTGGAGATTGAGAAATTGATTGAAATGGTGATACTTCTAGAATCAGTGAACGAACAAATCATGCCAGCACTGAATTTGCTGGAAAAATGAGATTTTACTAATTTTGGGAATGAGTTACATCTGCTGATAGAGAAAATGCTTGAATTTGCTCAATAACCAATATTTGACATTTTGAGAGATACGGACTGCTGGATTTAATAAAACTGAAGGTTTGCAGAAATTGAAGTTGCAGTGAATGCGGAGAAGCTGCAAATGTACTCAGTCTAACAGATTTCTGATATTGGAGTATTTGATAGATAAACAGAACTACATTTGCTGAAAAAGTTAGAAATTGAGAAATTGTAGGTTCAGCTGTATGTAGAAACGTGATTAGCTGCAAAAATAGGAATGGAGATATTGAAGGCTTACTTCAGCGAAATCAACATTGAAAAATGAGTAGGTTGTCAGAAATAGATCTATTTATGTTGCTTGACTGCAGTAAATATTGGAGATTGAGAATGTGATTGAAATGGTGAAACTTGTAGATTCAGTGAACGAGCAGATCTTTCAAACTGCGAATTTGTTGGAAATTGGAGTTTTGACTCATTTTGGGAATGAGTTATATCTGTTGATAGAGAAAATGCTTGAATTTGCTGAATAACTAATATTTGACATTTTGAGAGATACAGACAGCTAGGTTTGCTAAAACTGAAGGGAATGGAGAAATTGAAGTTGCAGTGAATTCGGAGAAGCTGCAAATGTGCTCAGTCTAACAGATTTCTGGAATTGGAGTATTTGATAGATAAGTAGAACTACATTTGCTGAGAAAGTTAGAAATTGAGAAATTGGAGGTTCAGTTTCATGTGGAAACGTGATTAGTTGCTAAAAAATAGCAATGGAGATATTGAAGGCTTACTTCAGTGTAATCAATATTGAAAAATGAGTAGGTTGTCAGAAATAGATCTATTTATGTTGTTGGACTGCAGAAAATATTGGAGATTGAGAAATTAATTGAAATGGTGAAACTTGTAGATTCAGTGAATGAGCACATCATTCAAACTGCGAATTTCTTGGAAATTGGAGATTTGACTCATCTTGGGAATGAGTTATATCTGCTGATAGAGAAAATGCTTGAATTTGATCAAGAACCAATATTTGACATTTTGAGAGATACAGACTGCTGGATTTACTAAAACTGAAGGTTTGCAGAAATTGAAGTTGCAGTGAATGCGGAGAAGTTGCAAATGTACTCAGTCTAACAGATTTCTGATATTGGAGTATTTGATAGATAAACAGAACTACATTTGCTGAAAAAGTTAGAAATTGAGAAATTGTAGGTTCAGCTGTATGTAGAAACGTGATTAGCTGCAAAAATAGAAATGGAGATATTGAAGGCTTACTTCAGCGAAATCAACATTGAAAAATGAGTAGGTTGTCAGAAATAGATCTATTTATGTTGTTTGACTGCAGAAAATATTGGAGATTGAGAATGTGATTGAAATGGTGAAACTTGTAGATTCAGTGCACGAGCAGATCATTCAAACTGCGAATTTGTTGGAAATTTGAGTTCTGACTCATTTTGGGAATGAGTTATATCTGTTGATAGAGAAAATGCTTGAATTTGCTGAATAACTAATATTTGACATTTTGAGAGATACAGACAGCTACGTTTGCTAAAACTGAAGGGAATAGAGAAATTGAAGTTGCAGTGAATTCGGAGAAGCTGCAAATGTGCTCAGTCTAACAGATTTCTGGAACTGGAGTATTTGATAGATAAGTAGAACTACATTTGCTGAGAAAGTTAGAAATTGAGAAATTGGAGGTTCAGTTTCATGTGGAAACGTGATTAGTTGCTAAAAAATAGCAATGGAGATATTGAAGGCTTACTTCAGTGTAATCAATATTGAAAAATGAGTAGGTTGTCAGAAATAGATCTATTTATGTTGTTGGACTGCAGAAAATATTGGAGATTGAGAAATTAATTGAAATGGTGAAACTTGTAGATTCAGTGAATGAGCACATCATTCAAACTGCGAATTTCTTGGAAATTGGAGATTTGACTCATCTTGGGAATGAGTTATATCTGCTGATAGAGAAAATGCTTGAATTTGATCAAGAACCAATATTTGACATTTTGAGAGATACAGACTGCTGGATTTACTAAAACTGAAGGTTTGCAGAAATTGAAGTTGCAGTGAATGCGGAGAAGTTGCAAATGTACTCAGTCTAACAGATTTCAGATATTGGAGTATTTGATAGATAAACAGAACTACATTTGCAGAAAAAGTTAGAAATTGAGAAATTGTAGGTTCAGCTGTATGTAGAAACGTGATTAGCTGCAAAAATAGAAATGGAGATATTGAAGGCTTACTTCAGCGAAATCAACATTGAAAAATGAGTAGGTTGTCAGAAATAGATCTATTTATGTTGTTTGACTGCAGAAAATATTGGAGATTGAGAATGTGATTGAAATGGTGAAACTTGTAGATTCAGTGCACGAGCAGATCATTCAAACTGCGAATTTGTTGGAAATTTGAGTTCTGACTCATTTTGGGAATGAGTTATATCTGTTGATAGAGAAAATGCTTGAATTTGCTGAATAACTAATATTTGACATTTTGAGAGATACAGACAGCTAGGTTTGCTAAAAACGAAGGGAATGTAGAAATTGAAGTTGCAGTGAACGCGGAGAAGCTGCAAAGGTGCTCAATCTAACAGATTTCTGGAATTGGAGTATTTGATTGATAAATACAACTACATTTGCTGATAAAGTTAGAAATTGAGAAATTGTAGGTTCAGCTGTATGCAGAAACGTGATTAGCTGCAAAAAATAGGAATGGAGATATTGAAGGCTTACTTCAGCGAAATCAACATTTAAAAATGATTGACTGTCAGAAATAGATCTATTTATGTTGTTGGACTGCAGAAAATATTGGAGATTGAGAAATTGATTGAAATGGTGATACTTCTAGAATCAGTGAACGAACAAATCATGCCAGCACTGAATTTGCTGGAAAAATGAGATTTTACTAATTTTGGGAATGAGTTACATCTGCTGATAGAGAAAATGCTTGAATTTGCTCAATAACCAATATTTGACATTTTGAGAGATACGGACTGCTGGATTTAATAAAACTGAATGTTTGCAGAAATTGAAGTTGCAGTGAATGCGGAGAAGCTGCAAATGTACTCAGTCTAACAGATTTCTGATATTGGAGTATTTGATAGATAAACAGAACTACATTTGCTGAAAAAGTTAGAAATTGAGAAATTGTAGGTTCAGCTGTATGTAGAAACGTGATTAGCTGCAAAAATAGGAATGGAGATATTGAAGGCTTACTTCAGCGAAATCAACATTGAAAAATGAGTAGGTTGTCAGAAATAGATCTATTTATGTTGCTTGACTGCAGTAAATATTGGAGATTGAGAATGTGATTGAAATGGTGAAACTTGTAGATTCAGTGAACGAGCAGATCTTTCAAACTGCGAATTTGTTGGAAATTGGAGTTTTGACTCATTTTGGGAATGAGTTATATCTGTTGATAGAGAAAATGCTTGAATTTGCTGAATAACTAATATTTGACATTTTGAGAGATACAGACAGCTAGGTTTGCTAAAACTGAAGGGAATGGAGAAATTGAAGTTGCAGTGAATTCGGAGAAGCTGCAAATGTTCTCAGTCTAACAGATTTCTGGAATTGGAGTATTTGATAGATATAAAAAACTACATTTGCTGAGAATGTTAGAAATTGAGAAATTGGAGGTTCAGTTTCATGTGGAAACGTGATTAGTTGCTAAAAAATAGCAATGGAGATATTGAAGGCTTACTTCAGTGTAATCAATATTGAAAAATGAGTAGGTTGTCAGAAATAGATCTATTTATGTTGTTGGACTGCAGAAAATATTGGAGATTGAGAAATTAATTGAAATGGTGAAACTTGTAGATTCAGTGAATGAGCACATCATTCAAACTGCGAATTTCTTGGAAATTGGAGATTTGACTCATCTTGGGAATGAGTTATATCTGCTGATAGAGAAAATGCTTGAATTTGATCAAGAACCAATATTTGACATTTTGAGAGATACAGACTGCTGGATTTACTAAAACTGAAGGTTTGCAGAAATTGAAGTTGCAGTGAATGCGGAGAAGTTGCAAATGTACTCAGTCTAACAGATTTCTGATATTGGAGTATTTGATAGATAAACAGAACTACATTTGCTGAAAAAGTTAGAAATTGAGAAATTGTAGGTTCAGCTGTATGTAGAAACGTGATTAGCTGCAAAAATAGGAATGGAGATATTGAAGGCTTACTTCAGCGAAATCAACATTGAAAAATGAGTAGGTTGTCAGAAATAGATCTATTTATGTTGCTTGACTGCAGAAAATATTGGAGATTGAGAATGTGATTGAAATGGTGAAACTTGTAGATTCAGTGCACGAGCAGATCATTCAAACTGCGAATTTGTTGGAAATTTGAGTTCTGACTCATTTTGGGAATGAGTTATATCTGTTGATAGAGAAAATGCTTGAATTTGCTGAATAACTAATATTTGACATTTTGAGAGATACAGACAGCTAGGTTTGCTAAAACTGAAGGGAATGGAGAAATTGAAGTTGCAGTGAATTCGGAGAAGCTGCAAATGTGCTCAGTCTAACAGATTTCTGGAACTGGAGTATTTGATAGATAAGTAGAACTACATTTGCTGAGAAAGTTAGAAATTGAGAAATTGGAGGTTCAGTTTCATGTGGAAACGTGATTAGTTGCTAAAAAATAGCAATGGAGATATTGAAGGCTTACTTCAGTGTAATCAATATTGAAAAATGAGTAGGTTGTCAGAAATAGATCTATTTATGTTGTTGGACTGCAGAAAATATTGGAGATTGAGAAATTAATTGAAATGGTGAAACTTGTAGATTCAGTGAATGAGCACATCATTCAAACTGCGAATTTCTTGGAAATTGGAGATTTGACTCATCTTGGGAATGAGTTATATCTGCTGATAGAGAAAATGCTTGAATTTGATCAAGAACCAATATTTGACATTTTGAGAGATACAGACTGCTGGATTTACTAAAACTGAAGGTTTGCAGAAATTGAAGTTGCAGTGAATGCGGAGAAGTTGCAAATGTACTCAGTCTAACAGATTTCAGATATTGGAGTATTTGATAGATAAACAGAACTACATTTGCAGAAAAAGTTAGAAATTGAGAAATTGTAGGTTCAGCTGTATGTAGAAACGTGATTAGCTGCAAAAATAGAAATGGAGATATTGAAGGCTTACTTCAGCGAAATCAACATTGAAAAATGAGTAGGTTGTCAGAAATAGATCTATTTATGTTGTTTGACTGCAGAAAATATTGGAGATTGAGAATGTGATTGAAATGGTGAAACTTGTAGATTCAGTGCACGAGCAGATCATTCAAACTGCGAATTTGTTGGAAATTTGAGTTCTGACTCATTTTGGGAATGAGTTATATCTGTTGATAGAGAAAATGCTTGAATTTGCTGAATAACTAATATTTGACATTTTGAGAGATACAGACAGCTAGGTTTGCTAAAAACGAAGGGAATGTAGAAATTGAAGTTGCAGTGAACGCGGAGAAGCTGCAAAGGTGCTCAATCTAACAGATTTCTGGAATTGGAGTATTTGATTGATAAATACAACTACATTTGCTGATAAAGTTAGAAATTGAGAAATTGTAGGTTCAGCTGTATGCAGAAACGTGATTAGCTGCAAAAAATAGGAATGGAGATATTGAAGGCTTACTTCAGCGAAATCAACATTTAAAAATGATTGACTGTCAGAAATAGATCTATTTATGTTGTTGGACTGCAGAAAATATTGGAGATTGAGAAATTGATTGAAATGGTGATACTTCTAGAATCAGTGAACGAACAAATCATGCCAGCACTGAATTTGCTGGAAAAATGAGATTTTACTAATTTTGGGAATGAGTTACATCTGCTGATAGAGAAAATGCTTGAATTTGCTCAATAACCAATATTTGACATTTTGAGAGATACGGACTGCTGGATTTAATAAAACTGAAGGTTTGCAGAAATTGAAGTTGCAGTGAATGCGGAGAAGCTGCAAATGTACTCAGTCTAACAGATTTCTGATATTGGAGTATTTGATAGATAAACAGAACTACATTTGCTGAAAAAGTTAGAAATTGAGAAATTGTAGGTTCAGCTGTATGTAGAAACGTGATTAGCTGCAAAAATAGGAATGGAGATATTGAAGGCTTACTTCAGCGAAATCAACATTGAAAAATGAGTAGGTTGTCAGAAATAGATCTATTTATGTTGCTTGACTGCAGTAAATATTGGAGATTGAGAATGTGATTGAAATGGTGAAACTTGTAGATTCAGTGAACGAGCAGATCTTTCAAACTGCGAATTTGTTGGAAATTGGAGTTTTGACTCATTTTGGGAATGAGTTATATCTGTTGATAGAGAAAATGCTTGAATTTGCTGAATAACTAATATTTGACATTTTGAGAGATACAGACAGCTAGGTTTGCTAAAACTGAAGGGAATGGAGAAATTGAAGTTGCAGTGAATTCGGAGAAGCTGCAAATGTTCTCAGTCTAACAGATTTCTGGAATTGGAGTATTTGATAGATATAAAAAACTACATTTGCTGAGAATGTTAGAAATTGAGAAATTGGAGGTTCAGTTTCATGTGGAAACGTGATTAGTTGCTAAAAAATAGCAATGGAGATATTGAAGGCTTACTTCAGTGTAATCAATATTGAAAAATGAGTAGGTTGTCAGAAATAGATCTATTTATGTTGTTGGACTGCAGAAAATATTGGAGATTGAGAAATTAATTGAAATGGTGAAACTTGTAGATTCAGTGAATGAGCACATCATTCAAACTGCGAATTTCTTGGAAATTGGAGATTTGACTCATCTTGGGAATGAGTTATATCTGCTGATAGAGAAAATGCTTGAATTTGATCAAGAACCAATATTTGACATTTTGAGAGATACAGACTGCTGGATTTACTAAAACTGAAGGTTTGCAGAAATTGAAGTTGCAGTGAATGCGGAGAAGTTGCAAATGTACTCAGTCTAACAGATTTCTGATATTGGAGTATTTGATAGATAAACAGAACTACATTTGCTGAAAAAGTTAGAAATTGAGAAATTGTAGGTTCAGCTGTATGTAGAAACGTGATTAGCTGCAAAAATAGAAATGGAGATATTGAAGGCTTACTTCAGCGAAATCAACATTGAAAAATGAGTAGGTTGTCAGAAATAGATCTATATATGTTGTTTGACTGCAGAAAATATTGGAGATTGAGAATGTGATTGAAATGGTGAAACTTGTAGATTCAGTGCACGAGCAGATCATTCAAACTGCGAATTTGTTGGAAATTTGAGTTCTGACTCATTTTGGGAATGAGTTATATCTGTTGATAGAGAAAATGCTTGAATTTGCTGAATAACTAATATTTGACATTTTGAGAGATACAGACAGCTAGGTTTGCTAAAACTGAAGGGAATGGAGAAATTGAAGTTGCAGTGAATTCGGAGAAGCTGCAAATGTGCTCAGTCTAACAGATTTCTGGAATTGGAGTATTTGATAGATAAGTAGAACTACATTTGCTGAGAAAGTTAGAAATTGAGAAATTGGAGGTTCAGTTTCATGTGGAAACGTGATTAGTTGCTAAAAAATAGCAATGGAGATATTGAAGGCTTACTTCAGTGAAATCAATATTGAAAAATGAGTAGGTTGTCAGAAATAGATCTATTTATGTTGTTGGACTGCAGAAAATATTGGAGATTGAGAAATTATTTGAAATGGTGAAACTTGTAGATTCAGTGAATGAGCACATCATTCAAACTGCGAATTTCTTGGAAATTGGAGATTTGACTCATCTTGGGAATGAGTTATATCTGCTGATAGAGAAAATGCTTGAATTTGATCAAGAACCAATATTTGACATTTTGAGAGATACAGACTGCTGGATTTACTAAAACTGAAGGTTTGCAGAAATTGAAGTTGCAGTGAATGCGGAGAAGTTGCAAATGTACTCAGTCTAACAGATTTCAGATATTGGAGTATTTGATAGATAAACAGAACTACATTTGCAGAAAAAGTTAGAAATTGAGAAATTGTAGGTTCAGCTGTATGTAGAAACGTGATTAGCTGCAAAAATAGAAATGGAGATATTGAAGGCTTACTTCAGCGAAATCAACATTGAAAAATGAGTAGGTTGTCAGAAATAGATCTATTTATGTTGTTTGACTGCAGAAAATATTGGAGATTGAGAATGTGATTGAAATGGTGAAACTTGTAGATTCAGTGCACGAGCAGATCATTCAAACTGCGAATTTGTTGGAAATTTGAGTTCTGACTCATTTTGGGAATGAGTTATATCTGTTGATAGAGAAAATGCTTGAATTTGCTGAATAACTAATATTTGACATTTTCAGAGATACAGACAGCTAGGTTTGCTAAAAACGAAGGGAATGTAGAAATTGAAGTTGCAGTGAACGCGGAGAAGCTGCAAATGTGCTCAATCTAACAGATTTCTGGAATTGGAGTATTTGATTGATAAATACAACTACATTTGCTGATAAAGTTAGAAATTGAGAAATTGTAGGTTCAGCTGTATGCAGAAACGTGATTAGCTGCAAAAAATAGGAATGGAGATATTGAAGGCTTACTTCAGCGAAATCAACATTTAAAAATGATTGACTGTCAGAAATAGATCTATTTATGTTGTTGGACTGCAGAAAATATTGGAGATTGAGAAATTGATTGAAATGGTGATACTTCTAGAATCAGTGAACGAACAAATCATGCCAGCACTGAATTTGCTGGAAAAATGAGATTTTACTAATTTTGGGAATGAGTTACATCTGCTGATAGAGAAAATGCTTGAATTTGCTCAATAACCAATATTTGACATTTTGAGAGATACGGACTGCTGGATTTAATAAAACTGAAGGTTTGCAGAAATTGAAGTTGCAGTGAATGCGGAGAAGCTGCAAATGTACTCAGTCTAACAGATTTCTGATATTGGAGTATTTGATAGATAAACAGAACTACATTTGCTGAAAAAGTTAGAAATTGAGAAATTGTAGGTTCAGCTGTATGTAGAAACGTGATTAGCTGCAAAAATAGGAATGGAGATATTGAAGGCTTACTTCAGCGAAATCAACATTGAAAAATGAGTAGGTTGTCAGAAATAGATCTATTTATGTTGCTTGACTGCAGTAAATATTGGAGATTGAGAATGTGATTGAAATGGTGAAACTTGTAGATTGAGTGAACGAGCAGATCTTTCAAACTGCGAATTTGTTGGAAATTGGAGTTTTGACTCATTTTGGGAATGAGTTATATCTGTTGATAGAGAAAATGCTTGAATTTGCTGAATAACTAATATTTGACATTTTGAGAGATACAGACAGCTAGGTTTGCTAAAACTGAAGGGAATGGAGAAATTGAAGTTGCAGTGAATTCGGAGAAGCTGCAAATGTTCTCAGTCTAACAGATTTCTGGAATTGGAGTATTTGATAGATATAAAAAACTACATTTGCTGAGAAAGTTAGAAATTGAGAAATTGTAGGTTCAGCTGTATGCAGAAACGTGATTAGCTGCAAAAAATAGGAATGGAGATATTGAAGGCTTACTTCAGCGAAATCAACATTGAAAAATGAGTAGATTGTCAGAAATAGATCTATTTATGTTGTTGGACTGCAGAAAGTATTGGAGATTGAGAAATTGATTGAAATGGTGATACTTCTAGAATCAGTGAACGAGCAAATCATGCAAACATCGAATATGTTGGAAAAACGAGATTTTAGTAATTTTGGGAATGAGTTACATCTGCTGATCGAGATAATGCTTGAATTTGCTGAATTGCTAATGTTTGATATTTTGAGAGATACAGACAGCTAGCTTTGCTAAAACTGAAGGGAATGGAGAAAGTCTGGTTGCAGTGAATGCAGAGAAGCTGCAAATGTGCTCAGTCTAACAGATTTGTGGAATTGGAGTATTTGATAGATAAATAGAACTACATTTGCTGATAAAGTTAGAAAATGAGAAATTGCAGGTTCAGCTGTATGTAGAAACGTGATTAGCTGCAAAAATAGGAATGGAGAAATTGAAGGCTTACTTCAGCGAAATCAACATTGAAAATGAGTAGATTGTCAGAAATAGATCTATTTATGTTGTTTGACTGCCAGAACATATTGGAGATTGAGAATGTGATTGAAATGGTGAAACTTGTAGATTCAGTGAACGAGCACATCATTCAAACAGCGAATTTCTTGGAAATTGGAGATTTGACTCATTTTGGAATGAGTTATATCTGTTGATAGAGAAAATGCTTGAATTTGCTGAATAACTAATATTTGACATTTTGAGAGATACAGACAGCTAGGTTTGCTAAAAACGAAGGGAATGTAGAAATTGAAGTTGCAGTGAATGCGGAGTAGCTGCAAATGTGCTCAGTCTAACAGATTTCTGGAATTGGAGTATTTGATTGATAAATACAACTACATTTGCTGATAAAGTTAGAAATTGAGAAATTGTAGGTTCAGCTGTATGTAGAAAAATGATCAGCTGCAAAAAATTGGAATGGAGATATTGAAGGTTTACTTCAGCGAAATCAACATTGAAAAATGAGTAGGTTGTCAGAAATAGATCTATTTATGTTGTTGGACTGCAGAAAATATTGGAGATTGAGAAATTGATTGAAATGGTGAAACCAGTAGATTCAGTGAACGAGCGGATCATGCAAACAGCGAATTTGTTGGAAATGGGAGATTTTACTCATTTTGGGAATGAGTTATATCTGCTGATAGAGAAAATGCTTGAATTTGCTCAATAACCAATATTTGATATTTTGAGAGAGACAGACTGCTGGATTTACTTAAACTAAAGGTTTGGAGAAATTGAAGTTGCAGTGAATGCGGAGAAGCTGCAAATGTACTCAGTCTAACAGATTTCTGGAATTGGAGTATTTGATAGATATAAAAAACTACATTTGCTGATAAAGTTAGAAATTGAGAAATTGTAGGTTCAGCTGTATGCATAAACGTGATTAGCTGCAAAAAATAGGAATGGAGATATTGAAAACTTACTTCAGCGAAATCAACATTGAAAAATGAGTAGATTGTCAGAAATAGATCTATTTATGTTGTTGGACTGTAGAAAGTATTGGAGAATGAGAAATTGATTGAAATGGTGATACTTCTAGAACGAGCAAATCATGCAAACAGCGAATTTGTTGGAAAAATGAGATTTTACTAATTTTGGGAATGAGTTACATCTGCTGATAGAGAAAATGCTTGAATTTACTGAATTGCTAATATTTGACATTTTGAGAGATACAGACAGCTAGGTTTGCTATAACTGAATGGAATGGAGAAATTCTGGTTGCAATGAATGCAGAGAAGCTGCAAATGTGCTCAGTCTAACAGATTTGTGGAATTGCAGTATTTGATAGATAAATTGAACTACATTTGCTGAGGAAGTTAGAAATTGAGAAATTGGAGGTTCAGTTTCATGTAGAAACGTGATTAGTTGCTAAAAATAGCAATGGAGATATTGAAGGCTTACTTCAGTGAAATCAACATTGAAAAATGAGTAGGTTGTCAGAAATAGATCTATTTATGTTGTTTGACTGCAGAAAATATTGGAGATTGAGAAATTGATTGAAATGGTGAAACAGTAGATTCAGTGAACGAGCGGATCATGCAAACAGCGAATTTGTTGGAAATGGGAGATTTTACTCATTTTGGGAATGAGTTATATCTGCTGATAGAGAAAATGCTTGAATTTGCTCAATAACCAATATTTGACATTTTGACAGATACAGACTGCTGGATTTAAGAAAACTGAAGGTTTGGAGAAATTGAAGTTGCAGTGAATGCGGAGAAGCTGCAAATGCACTCAGTCTAACAGATTTCTGGAATTGGATTATTTGATAGATAAATAGAACTACATTTGCTGATAAAGTTAGAAATTGAGAAATTGTAGGTTCAGCTGTATGTAGAAACGTGATTAGCTGCAAAAAATAGTAATGGAGATATTGAAGGCTTACTTCAGCGAAATCAACATTGAAAAATGAGTAGGTTGTCAGAAATAGATCTATTTATGTTGTTTGACTGCAGAAAATATTGGAGATTGAGAATGTGATTGAAATGGTGAAACTTGTAGATTCAGTGCACGAGCAGATCATTCAAACTGCGAATTTGTTGGAAATTTGAGTTCTGACTCATTTTGGGAATGAGTTATATCTGTTGATAGAGAAAATGCTTGAATTTGCTGAATAACTAATATTTGACATTTTGAGAGATACAGACAGCTAGGTTTGCTAAAAACGAAGGGAATGTAGAAATTGAAGTTGCAGTGAACGCGGAGAAGCTGCAAAGGTGCTCAATCTAACAGATTTCTGGAATTGGAGTATTTGATTGATAAATACAACTACATTTGCTGATAAAGTTAGAAATTGAGAAATTGTAGGTTCAGCTGTATGCAGAAACGTGATTAGCTGCAAAAAATAGGAATGGAGATATTGAAGGCTTACTTCAGCGAAATCAACATTTAAAAATGATTGACTGTCAGAAATAGATCTATTTATGTTGTTGGACTGCAGAAAATATTGGAGATTGAGAAATTGATTGAAATGGTGATACTTCTAGAATCAGTGAACGAACAAATCATGCCAGCACTGAATTTGCTGGAAAAATGAGATTTTACTAATTTTGGGAATGAGTTACATCTGCTGATAGAGAAAATGCTTGAATTTGCTCAATAACCAATATTTGACATTTTGAGAGATACGGACTGCTGGATTTAATAAAACTGAAGGTTTGCAGAAATTGAAGTTGCAGTGAATGCGGAGAAGCTGCAAATGTACTCAGTCTAACAGATTTCTGATATTGGAGTATTTGATAGATAAACAGAACTACATTTGCTGAAAAAGTTAGAAATTGAGAAATTGTAGGTTCAGCTGTATGTAGAAACGTGATTAGCTGCAAAAATAGGAATGGAGATATTGAAGGCTTACTTCAGCGAAATCAACATTGAAAAATGAGTAGGTTGTCAGAAATAGATCTATTTATGTTGCTTGACTGCAGAAAATATTGGAGATTGAGAATGTGATTGAAATGGTGAAACTTGTAGATTCAGTGCACGAGCAGATCATTCAAACTGCGAATTTGTTGGAAATTTGAGTTCTGACTCATTTTGGGAATGAGTTATATCTGTTGATAGAGAAAATGCTTGAATTTGCTGAATAACTAATATTTGACATTTTGAGAGATACAGACAGCTACGTTTGCTAAAACTGAAGGGAATGGAGAAATTGAAGTTGCAGTGAATTCGGAGAAGCTGCAAATGTGCTCAGTCTAACAGATTTCTGGAATTGGAGTATTTGATAGATAAGTAGAACTACATTTGCTGAGAAAGTTAGAAATTGAGAAATTGGAGGTTCAGTTTCATGTGGAAACGTGATTAGTTGCTAAAAAATAGCAATGGAGATATTGAAGGCTTACTTCAGTGTAATCAATATTGAAAAATGAGTAGGTTGTCAGAAATAGATCTATTTATGTTGTTGGACTGCAGAAAATATTGGAGATTGAGAAATTATTTGAAATGGTGAAACTTGTAGATTCAGTGAATGAGCACATCATTCAAACTGCGAATTTCTTGGAAATTGGAGATTTGACTCATCTTGGGAATGAGTTATATCTGCTATTAGAGAAAATGCTTGAATTTGATCAAGAACCAATATTTGACATTTTGAGAGATACAGACTGCTGGATTTACTAAAACTGAAGGTTTGCAGAAATTGAAGTTGCAGTGAATGCGGAGAAGTTGCAAATGTACTCAGTCTAACAGATTTCAGATATTGGAGTATTTGATAGATAAACAGAACTACATTTGCAGAAAAAGTTAGAAATTGAGAAATTGTAGGTTCAGCTGTATGTAGAAACGTGATTAGCTGCAAAAATAGAAATGGAGATATTGAAGGCTTACTTCAGCGAAATCAACATTGAAAAATGAGTAGGTTGTCAGAAATAGATCTATTTATGTTGTTTGACTGCAGAAAATATTGGAGATTGAGAATGTGATTGAAATGGTGAAACTTGTAGATTCAGTGCACGAGCAGATCATTCAAACTGCGAATTTGTTGGAAATTTGAGTTCCGACTCATTTTGGGAATGAGTTATATCTGTTGATAGAGAAAATGCTTGAATTTGCTGAATAACTAATATTTGACATTTTCAGAGATACAGACAGCTAGGTTTGCTAAAAACGAAGGGAATGTAGAAATTGAAGTTGCAGTGAACGCGGAGAAGCTGCAAATGTGCTCAATCTAACAGATTTCTGGAATTGGAGTATTTGATTGATAAATACAACTACATTTGCTGATAAAGTTAGAAATTGAGAAATTGTAGGTTCAGCTGTATGCAGAAACGTGATTAGCTGCAAAAAATAGGAATGGAGATATTGAAGGCTTACTTCAGCGAAATCAACATTTAAAAATGATTGACTGTCAGAAATAGATCTATTTATGTTGTTGGACTGCAGAAAATATTGGAGATTGAGAAATTGATTGAAATGGTGATACTTCTAGAATCAGTGAACGAACAAATCATGCCAGCACTGAATTTGCTGGAAAAATGAGATTTTACTAATTTTGGGAATGAGTTACATCTGCTGATAGAGAAAATGCTTGAATTTGCTCAATAACCAATATTTGACATTTTGAGAGATACGGACTGCTGGATTTAATAAAACTGAAGGTTTGCAGAAATTGAAGTTGCAGTGAATGCGGAGAAGCTGCAAATGTACTCAGTCTAACAGATTTCTGATATTGGAGTATTTGATAGATAAACAGAACTACATTTGCTGAAAAAGTTAGAAATTGAGAAATTGTAGGTTCAGCTGTATGTAGAAACGTGATTAGCTGCAAAAATAGGAATGGAGATATTGAAGGCTTACTTCAGCGAAATCAACATTGAAAAATGAGTAGGTTGTCAGAAATAGATCTATTTATGTTGCTTGACTGCAGTAAATATTGGAGATTGAGAATGTGATTGAAATGGTGAAACTTGTAGATTGAGTGAACGAGCAGATCTTTCAAACTGCGAATTTGTTGGAAATTGGAGTTTTGACTCATTTTGGGAATGAGTTATATCTGTTGATAGAGAAAATGCTTGAATTTGCTGAATAACTAATATTTGACATTTTGAGAGATACAGACAGCTAGGTTTGCTAAAACTGAAGGGAATGGAGAAATTGAAGTTGCAGTGAATTCGGAGAAGCTGCAAATGTTCTCAGTCTAACAGATTTCTGGAATTGGAGTATTTGATAGATATAAAAAACTACATTTGCTGAGAAAGTTAGAAATTGAGAAATTGTAGGTTCAGCTGTATGCAGAAACGTGATTAGCTGCAAAAAATAGGAATGGAGATATTGAAGGCTTACTTCAGCGAAATCAACATTGAAAAATGAGTAGATTGTCAGAAATAGATCTATTTATGTTGTTGGACTGCAGAAAGTATTGGAGATTGAGAAATTGATTGAAATGGTGATACTTCTAGAATCAGTGAACGAGCAAATCATGCAAACATCGAATATGTTGGAAAAACGAGATTTTAGTAATTTTGGGAATGAGTTACATCTGCTGATCGAGATAATGCTTGAATTTGCTGAATTGCTAATGTTTGATATTTTGAGAGATACAGACAGCTAGCTTTGCTAAAACTGAAGGGAATGGAGAAAGTCTGGTTGCAGTGAATGCAGAGAAGCTGCAAATGTGCTCAGTCTAACAGATTTGTGGAATTGGAGTATTTGATAGATAAATAGAACTACATTTGCTGATAAAGTTAGAAAATGAGAAATTGCAGGTTCAGCTGTATGTAGAAACGTGATTAGCTGCAAAAATAGGAATGGAGAAATTGAAGGCTTACTTCAGCGAAATCAACATTGAAAATGAGTAGATTGTCAGAAATAGATCTATTTATGTTGTTTGACTGCCAGAACATATTGGAGATTGAGAATGTGATTGAAATGGTGAAACTTGTAGATTCAGTGAACGAGCACATCATTCAAACAGCGAATTTCTTGGAAATTGGAGATTTGACTCATTTTGGAATGAGTTATATCTGTTGATAGAGAAAATGCTTGAATTTGCTGAATAACTAATATTTGACATTTTGAGAGATACAGACAGCTAGGTTTGCTAAAAACGAAGGGAATGTAGAAATTGAAGTTGCAGTGAATGCGGAGTAGCTGCAAATGTGCTCAGTCTAACAGATTTCTGGAATTGGAGTATTTGATTGATAAATACAACTACATTTGCTGATAAAGTTAGAAATTGAGAAATTGTAGGTTCAGCTGTATGTAGAAAAATGATCAGCTGCAAAAAATTGGAATGGAGATATTGAAGGTTTACTTCAGCGAAATCAACATTGAAAAATGAGTAGGTTGTCAGAAATAGATCTATTTATGTTGTTGGACTGCAGAAAATATTGGAGATTGAGAAATTGATTGAAATGGTGAAACCAGTAGATTCAGTGAACGAGCGGATCATGCAAACAGCGAATTTGTTGGAAATGGGAGATTTTACTCATTTTGGGAATGAGTTATATCTGCTGATAGAGAAAATGCTTGAATTTGCTCAATAACCAATATTTGATATTTTGAGAGAGACAGACTGCTGGATTTACTTAAACTAAAGGTTTGGAGAAATTGAAGTTGCAGTGAATGCGGAGAAGCTGCAAATGTACTCAGTCTAACAGATTTCTGGAATTGGAGTATTTGATAGATATAAAAAACTACATTTGCTGATAAAGTTAGAAATTGAGAAATTGTAGGTTCAGCTGTATGCATAAACGTGATTAGCTGCAAAAAATAGGAATGGAGATATTGAAAACTTACTTCAGCGAAATCAACATTGAAAAATGAGTAGATTGTCAGAAATAGATCTATTTATGTTGTTGGACTGTAGAAAGTATTGGAGAATGAGAAATTGATTGAAATGGTGATACTTCTAGAACGAGCAAATCATGCAAACAGCGAATTTGTTGGAAAAATGAGATTTTACTAATTTTGGGAATGAGTTACATCTGCTGATAGAGAAAATGCTTGAATTTACTGAATTGCTAATATTTGACATTTTGAGAGATACAGACAGCTAGGTTTGCTATAACTGAATGGAATGGAGAAATTCTGGTTGCAATGAATGCAGAGAAGCTGCAAATGTGCTCAGTCTAACAGATTTGTGGAATTGCAGTATTTGATAGATAAATTGAACTACATTTGCTGAGGAAGTTAGAAATTGAGAAATTGGAGGTTCAGTTTCATGTAGAAACGTGATTAGTTGCTAAAAATAGCAATGGAGATATTGAAGGCTTACTTCAGTGAAATCAACATTGAAAAATGAGTAGGTTGTCAGAAATAGATCTATTTATGTTGTTTGACTGCAGAAAATATTGGAGATTGAGAAATTGATTGAAATGGTGAAACTTGTAGATTCAGGGAACGAGCAAATCATTTAAACTGCGAATTTGTTGGAAATGGGAGATTTTACTAAATTTGGGAATGAGTTATATCTGCTGATAGAGAAAATGCTTGAATTTGCTCAATAACCAATATTTGACATTTTGAGAGATACAGACTGCTGGATTTACCTAAACTGAAGGTTTGGAGAAATTGAAGTTGCAGTGAATGCGGAGAAGCTGCAAATGCACTCAGTCTAACAGATTTCTGGAATTGGATTATTTGATAGATAAATAGAACTACATTTGCTGATAAAGTTAGAAATTGAGAAATTGTAGGTTCAGCTGTATGTAGAAACGTGATTAGCTGCAAAAAATAGTAATGCAGATATTGAAGGCTTACTTCAGCGAAATCAACATTGAAAAATGAGTAGGTTGTCAGAAATAGATCTATTTATGTTGTGGGACTGCAGAAAATATTGGAGATTGAGAATGTGATTGAAATAGTGGTACTTCTAGAATCAGTGAACGAGCAAATCATGCAATCAGCGAATTTGTTGGAAAAATGAGATTTTACTAATTTTGGGAATGAGTTACATCTGCTGATCGAGAAAATGCTTGAATTTGCTGAATTGCTAATATTTGACATTTTGAGAGATACAGACGGCTAGGTTTCCTACAACTGAATGGAATGGAAAAATTCTGGTTGCAATGAATGCAGAGAAGCTGCAAATGTGCTCACTCTAACAGATTTGTGGAATTGGAGTATTTGATAGATATATAGAACTACATTTGCTGTGAAAGTTAGAAATTGAGAAATTGTAGGTTCAGCTGTATGTAGAAACGTGATTAGCTGCAAAAATAGGAATGGAGATATTGAAGGCTTACTTCAGCGAAATCAACATTGAAAAATGAGTAGGTTGTCAGAAATAGATCTATTTATGTTGCTTGACTGCAGTAAATATTGGAGATTGAGAATGTGATTGAAATGGTGAAACTTGTAGATTGAGTGAACGAGCAGATCTTTCAAACTGCGAATTTGTTGGAAATTGGAGTTTTGACTCATTTTGGGAATGAGTTATATCTGTTGATAGAGAAAATGCTTGAATTTGCTGAATAACTAATATTTGACATTTTGAGAGATACAGACAGCTAGGTTTGCTAAAACTGAAGGGAATGGAGAAATTGAAGTTGCAGTGAATTCGGAGAAGCTGCAAATGTTCTCAGTCTAACAGATTTCTGGAATTGGAGTATTTGATAGATATAAAAAACTACATTTGCTGAGAAAGTTAGAAATTGAGAAATTGTAGGTTCAGCTGTATGCAGAAACGTGATTAGCTGCAAAAAATAGGAATGGAGATATTGAAGGCTTACTTCAGCGAAATCAACATTGAAAAATGAGTAGATTGTCAGAAATAGATCTATTTATGTTGTTGGACTGCAGAAAGTATTGGAGATTGAGAAATTGATTGAAATGGTGATACTTCTAGAATCAGTGAACGAGCAAATCATGCAAACATCGAATATGTTGGAAAAACGAGATTTTAGTAATTTTGGGAATGAGTTACATCTGCTGATCGAGATAATGCTTGAATTTGCTGAATTGCTAATGTTTGATATTTTGAGAGATACAGACAGCTAGCTTTGCTAAAACTGAAGGGAATGGAGAAAGTCTGGTTGCAGTGAATGCAGAGAAGCTGCAAATGTGCTCAGTCTAACAGATTTGTGGAATTGGAGTATTTGATAGATAAATAGAACTACATTTGCTGATAAAGTTAGAAAATGAGAAATTGCAGGTTCAGCTGTATGTAGAAACGTGATTAGCTGCAAAAATAGGAATGGAGAAATTGAAGGCTTACTTCAGCGAAATCAACATTGAAAATGAGTAGATTGTCAGAAATAGATCTATTTATGTTGTTTGACTGCCAGAACATATTGGAGATTGAGAATGTGATTGAAATGGTGAAACTTGTAGATTCAGTGAACGAGCACATCATTCAAACAGCGAATTTCTTGGAAATTGGAGATTTGACTCATTTTGGAATGAGTTATATCTGTTGATAGAGAAAATGCTTGAATTTGCTGAATAACTAATATTTGACATTTTGAGAGATACAGACAGCTAGGTTTGCTAAAAACGAAGGGAATGTAGAAATTGAAGTTGCAGTGAATGCGGAGTAGCTGCAAATGTGCTCAGTCTAACAGATTTCTGGAATTGGAGTATTTGATTGATAAATACAACTACATTTGCTGATAAAGTTAGAAATTGAGAAATTGTAGGTTCAGCTGTATGTAGAAAAATGATCAGCTGCAAAAAATTGGAATGGAGATATTGAAGGTTTACTTCAGCGAAATCAACATTGAAAAATGAGTAGGTTGTCAGAAATAGATCTATTTATGTTGTTGGACTGCAGAAAATATTGGAGATTGAGAAATTGATTGAAATGGTGAAACCAGTAGATTCAGTGAACGAGCGGATCATGCAAACAGCGAATTTGTTGGAAATGGGAGATTTTACTCATTTTGGGAATGAGTTATATCTGCTGATAGAGAAAATGCTTGAATTTGCTCAATAACCAATATTTGATATTTTGAGAGAGACAGACTGCTGGATTTACTTAAACTAAAGGTTTGGAGAAATTGAAGTTGCAGTGAATGCGGAGAAGCTGCAAATGTACTCAGTCTAACAGATTTCTGGAATTGGAGTATTTGATAGATATAAAAAACTACATTTGCTGATAAAGTTAGAAATTGAGAAATTGTAGGTTCAGCTGTATGCATAAACGTGATTAGCTGCAAAAAATAGGAATGGAGATATTGAAAACTTACTTCAGCGAAATCAACATTGAAAAATGAGTAGATTGTCAGAAATAGATCTATTTATGTTGTTGGACTGTAGAAAGTATTGGAGAATGAGAAATTGATTGAAATGGTGATACTTCTAGAACGAGCAAATCATGCAAACAGCGAATTTGTTGGAAAAATGAGATTTTACTAATTTTGGGAATGAGTTACATCTGCTGATAGAGAAAATGCTTGAATTTACTGAATTGCTAATATTTGACATTTTGAGAGATACAGACAGCTAGGTTTGCTATAACTGAATGGAATGGAGAAATTCTGGTTGCAATGAATGCAGAGAAGCTGCAAATGTGCTCAGTCTAACAGATTTGTGGAATTGCAGTATTTGATAGATAAATTGAACTACATTTGCTGAGGAAGTTAGAAATTGAGAAATTGGAGGTTCAGTTTCATGTAGAAACGTGATTAGTTGCTAAAAATAGCAATGGAGATATTGAAGGCTTACTTCAGTGAAATCAACATTGAAAAATGAGTAGGTTGTCAGAAATAGATCTATTTATGTTGTTTGACTGCAGAAAATATTGGAGATTGAGAAATTGATTGAAATGGTGAAACTTGTAGATTCAGGGAACGAGCAAATCATTTAAACTGCGAATTTGTTGGAAATGGGAGATTTTACTAAATTTGGGAATGAGTTATATCTGCTGATAGAGAAAATGCTTGAATTTGCTCAATAACCAATATTTGACATTTTGAGAGATACAGACTGCTGGATTTACCTAAACTGAAGGTTTGGAGAAATTGAAGTTGCAGTGAATGCGGAGAAGCTGCAAATGCACTCAGTCTAACAGATTTCTGGAATTGGATTATTTGATAGATAAATAGAACTACATTTGCTGATAAAGTTAGAAATTGAGAAATTGTAGGTTCAGCTGTATGTAGAAACGTGATTAGCTGCAAAAAATAGTAATGCAGATATTGAAGGCTTACTTCAGCGAAATCAACATTGAAAAATGAGTAGGTTGTCAGAAATAGATCTATTTATGTTGTGGGACTGCAGAAAATATTGGAGATTGAGAATGTGATTGAAATAGTGGTACTTCTAGAATCAGTGAACGAGCAAATCATGCAATCAGCGAATTTGTTGGAAAAATGAGATTTTACTAATTTTGGGAATGAGTTACATCTGCTGATCGAGAAAATGCTTGAATTTGCTGAATTGCTAATATTTGACATTTTGAGAGATACAGACGGCTAGGTTTCCTACAACTGAATGGAATGGAAAAATTCTGGTTGCAATGAATGCAGAGAAGCTGCAAATGTGCTCACTCTAACAGATTTGTGGAATTGGAGTATTTGATAGATATATAGAACTACATTTGCTGTGAAAGTTAGAAATTGAGAAATTGGAGGTTCAGTTTCATGTAGAAACGTGATTAGTTGTTAAAAATAGCAATGGAGATATTGAAGGCTTACTTCAGTGTAATCAATATTGAAAAATGAGTAGGTTGTCAGAAATAGATCTATTTATGCTGTAGGACTGCAGAAAATATTGGAGATTGAGAAATTGATTGAAATGGTGAAACATGTAGATTCAGTGAACGGGCAGATCATTCAAACTGCGAATTTCTTGGAAATTGGAGATTTGAGTCATCTTGGGAATGGGTTATATCTGCTGATAGAGAAAATGCTTGAATTTGCTCAATAACCAATATTTGACATTGTGAGAGATACAGACTGCTGGATTTACTAAAACTGAAGGTTTGCAGACATTGAAGTTGCAGTGAATGCGGAGATGCTGCAAATGTACTCAGTCTAACAGATTTCTGATATTGGAGTATTTGATAGATAAACAGAACTACATTTGCTGAAAAAGTTAGAAATTGAGAAATTGTAGGTTCAGCTGTATGTAGAAACGTGATTAGCTGCAAAAATAG
Source organism: Cetorhinus maximus (assembly GCF_964194155.1). Lineage (NCBI taxonomy): Eukaryota > Metazoa > Chordata > Chondrichthyes > Lamniformes > Cetorhinidae > Cetorhinus > Cetorhinus maximus. The sequence goes on from NW_027596362.1 coordinate 351,784, forward strand.
GAATGGAGATTTTGAAGGCTTACTTCAGCGAAATCAACATTGAAAAATGAGTAGGTTGTCAGAAATAGATCTATTTATGTTGTTTGACTGCAGTAAATATTGGAGATTGAGAATGTGATTGAAATGGTGAACGAGCAGATCTTTCAAACTGCGAATTTGTTGGAAATTGGAGTTTTGACTCATTTTGGGAATGAGTTATATCTGTTGATAGAGAAAATGCTTGAATTTGCTGAATAACTAATATTTGACATTTTGAGAGATACAGACAGCTAGGTTTGCTAAAACTGAAGGGAATGGAGAAATTGAAGTTGCAGTGAATTCGGAGAAGCTGCAAATGTGCTCAGTCTAACAGATTTCTGGAATTGGAGTATTTGATAGATTTAAAAAACTACATTTGCTGAGAAAGTTAGAAATTGAGAAATTGTAGGTTCAGCTGTATGTAGAAACGTGATTAGCTGCAAAAAATAAGAATGGAGATATTGAAGGCTTACTTCAGCGAAATCAACATTGAAAACTGAGTAGGTTGTCAGAAATAGATCTATTTATGTTGTTGGATGCAGAAAATATTGGACATTGAGAAATTGATTGAAATGGTGAAACCTGTAGATTCAGTGAACGAGCGAATCATGCAAACAGCGAATTTGTTGGAAATCGGAGATTTTACTGATTTTGGGAATGAGTTATATCTGCTGATAGAGAAAATGCTTGAATTTGCTCAATAACAAATATTTGACATTTTGACTGATACAGACTGCTGGATTTACTTAAACTGAAGATTTGGAGAAATTGAAGTTGCAGTGAATGCGGAGAAGCTGCAAATGTACTCAGTCTAACAGATTTCTGGAATTGCAGTATTTGATAGATAAATAGAACTAGATTGGCTGATAAAGTTAGAAATTGAGAAATTGTAGGTTCAGCTGAATGCAGCAACGTGATTAGCTGCAAAAATAGGAATGGAGATATTGAAGGCTTACTTCAGCGAAATCAACATTGAAAAATGAGTAGGTTGTCAGAAATAGATCTATTTATGTTGTTGGACTGCAGAAAATATTGGAGATTGAGAATGTGCTTGAAATGGTGAAACTTGTAGATTCAGTGAACGAGCAGATCATTCAAACTGCGAATTTGTTGGAAATTGGAGATTTGACTCATTTTGGGAACGAGTTATATCTGTTGATAGAGAAAATGCTTGAATTTGCTGAATAACTAATATTTGACATTTTGAGAGATACAGACAGCTAGGTTTGCTAAAAACGAAGGGAATGTAGAAACTGAAGTTGCAGTGAATGCGGAGAAGCTGCCAGTGTGCTCAGTCCAACAGATTTCTAGAATTGGAGTATTTGATTGATAAATACAACTACATTTGCTGATAAAGTTAGAAATTGAGAAATTGTAGATTCAGCTGTATGTAGAAACGTGATCAGCTGCAAAAAATTGGAATGGAGATATTGAAGGCTTACTTCAGCGAAATCAACATTGAAAACTGAGTAGGTTGTCAGAAATAGATCTATTTATGTTGTTTGACTGCAGAAAATATTGGAGATTGAGAAATTGATTGAAATGGTGAAACCTGTAGATTCAGTGAACGAGCGAATCATGCAAACAGCGAATTTGTTGGAAATGGGAGATTTTACTGATTTTGGGAATGAGTTATATCTGCTGATAGAGAAAATGCTTGAATTTGCTCAATAACAAATATTTGACATTTTGAGAGATACAAACTGCTGGATTTACTTAAACTGAAGATTTGGAGAAATTGAAGTTGCAGTGAATGCGGAGAAGCTGCAAATGTGCTCAGTCTAACAGATTTGTGGAATTGGAGTATTTGATAGATAAATAGAACTACATTTGCTGAGAAAGTTAGACATTGAGAAATTGTAGGTTCAGTTTCATGTAGAAACGTGATTAGTTGCTAAAAATAACAATGGAGATATTGAAGGCTTACTTCAGCGTAATCAACTATGAAAAATGAGTAGGTTGTCAGAAATAGATCTATTTATGTTGTTGGACTGCAGAAAATATTGGAGATTGAGAAATTGATTGAAATGGTGAAACTTGTAGATTCAGTGAACGAGCAGATCATTCAAACTGCGAATTTCTTGGAAATTGGAGATTTGACTCATCTTGGGAATGAATTATATCTGCTGGTAGAGAAAATGCTTGAATTTGCTGAATAACTAATATTTGACATTTTGAGAGATACAGACAGCGAGGTTTGCTAAAAACGAAGGGAATGTAGAAATTGAAGTTGCAGTGAATGCGGAGAAGCTGCAAATGTGCTCAGTCTAACAGATTTCTGCAATTGGAGTATTTGATTGATAAATACAACTACATTTGCTGATAAAGTTAGAAATTGAGAAATTGTAGGTTCAGCTGTATGCAGAAACGTGATTAGCTGAAAAAAATAGGAATGGAGATATTGAAGGCTTACTTCAGCGAAATCAACATTGAAAAATGAGTAGATTGTCAGAAATAGATCTATTTATGTTGTTGGACTGCAGAAAATATTGGAGATTGAGTAATTGATTGAAATGGTGATACTTCTAGAATCAGTGAACGAGCAAATCATGCAAACAGCGAATTTGTTGGAAAAATGAGATTTTACTAATTTTGGGAATGAGTTACATCTGCTGAAAGAGAAAATGCTTGAATTTGCTGAATTGCTAATATTTGACATTTTGAAAGATACAGACAGCTAGGTTTGCTAAAACTGAATGGAATGGAGCAATTCTGATTGCAATGAATGCAGAGAAGCTGCAAATGTGCTCAGTCTAACAGATTTGTGGAATTGGAGTATTTGATAAATAAATAGAACTACATTTGCTGAGAAAGTTAGAAATTGAGAAATTGGAGGTTCAGTTTCATGTAGAAACGTGATTAGTTGTTAAAAATAGCAATGGAGATATTGAAGGCTTACTTCAGTGTAATCAATATTGAAAAATGAGTAGGTTGTCAGAAATAGATCTATTTATGCTGTAGGACTGCAGAAAATATTGGAGATTGAGAAATTGATTGAAATGGTGAAACATGTAGATTCAGTGAACGGGCAGATCATTCAAACTGCGAATTTCTTGGAAATTGGAGATTTGAGTCATCTTGGGAATGGGTTATATCTGCTGATAGAGAAAATGCTTGAATTTGCTCAATAACCAATATTTGACATTGTGAGAGATACAGACTGCTGGATTTACTAAAACTGAAGGTTTGCAGACATTGAAGTTGCAGTGAATGCGGAGATGCTGCAAATGTACTCAGTCTAACAGATTTCTGATATTGGAGTATTTGATAGATAAACAGAACTACATTTGCTGAAAAAGTTAGAAATTGAGAAATTGTAGGTTCAGCTGTATGTAGAAACGTGATTAGCTGCAAAAATAGGAATGGAGATTTTGAAGGCTTACTTCAGCGAAATCAACATTGAAAAATGAGTAGGTTGTCAGAAATAGATCTATTTATGTTGTTTGACTGCAGTAAATATTGGAGATTGAGAATGTGATTGAAATGGTGAACGAGCAGATCTTTCAAACTGCGAATTTGTTGGAAATTGGAGTTTTGACTCATTTTGGGAATGAGTTATATCTGTTGATAGAGAAAATGCTTGAATTTGCTGAATAACTAATATTTGACATTTTGAGAGATACAGACAGCTAGGTTTGCTAAAACTGAAGGGAATGGAGAAATTGAAGTTGCAGTGAATTCGGAGAAGCTGCAAATGTGCTCAGTCTAACAGATTTCTGGAATTGGAGTATTTGATAGATTTAAAAAACTACATTTGCTGAGAAAGTTAGAAATTGAGAAATTGTAGGTTCAGCTGTATGTAGAAACGTGATTAGCTGCAAAAAATAAGAATGGAGATATTGAAGGCTTACTTCAGCGAAATCAACATTGAAAACTGAGTAGGTTGTCAGAAATAGATCTATTTATGTTGTTGGATGCAGAAAATATTGGACATTGAGAAATTGATTGAAATGGTGAAACCTGTAGATTCAGTGAACGAGCGAATCATGCAAACAGCGAATTTGTTGGAAATCGGAGATTTTACTGATTTTGGGAATGAGTTATATCTGCTGATAGAGAAAATGCTTGAATTTGCTCAATAACAAATATTTGACATTTTGACTGATACAGACTGCTGGATTTACTTAAACTGAAGATTTGGAGAAATTGAAGTTGCAGTGAATGCGGAGAAGCTGCAAATGTACTCAGTCTAACAGATTTCTGGAATTGCAGTATTTGATAGATAAATAGAACTAGATTGGCTGATAAAGTTAGAAATTGAGAAATTGTAGGTTCAGCTGAATGCAGCAACGTGATTAGCTGCAAAAATAGGAATGGAGATATTGAAGGCTTACTTCAGCGAAATCAACATTGAAAAATGAGTAGGTTGTCAGAAATAGATCTATTTATGTTGTTGGACTGCAGAAAATATTGGAGATTGAGAATGTGCTTGAAATGGTGAAACTTGTAGATTCAGTGAACGAGCAGATCATTCAAACTGCGAATTTGTTGGAAATTGGAGATTTGACTCATTTTGGGAACGAGTTATATCTGTTGATAGAGAAAATGCTTGAATTTGCTGAATAACTAATATTTGACATTTTGAGAGATACAGACAGCTAGGTTTGCTAAAAACGAAGGGAATGTAGAAACTGAAGTTGCAGTGAATGCGGAGAAGCTGCCAGTGTGCTCAGTCCAACAGATTTCTAGAATTGGAGTATTTGATTGATAAATACAACTACATTTGCTGATAAAGTTAGAAATTGAGAAATTGTAGATTCAGCTGTATGTAGAAACGTGATCAGCTGCAAAAAATTGGAATGGAGATATTGAAGGCTTACTTCAGCGAAATCAACATTGAAAACTGAGTAGGTTGTCAGAAATAGATCTATTTATGTTGTTTGACTGCAGAAAATATTGGAGATTGAGAAATTGATTGAAATGGTGAAACCTGTAGATTCAGTGAACGAGCGAATCATGCAAACAGCGAATTTGTTGGAAATGGGAGATTTTACTGATTTTGGGAATGAGTTATATCTGCTGATAGAGAAAATGCTTGAATTTGCTCAATAACAAATATTTGACATTTTGAGAGATACAAACTGCTGGATTTACTTAAACTGAAGATTTGGAGAAATTGAAGTTGCAGTGAATGCGGAGAAGCTGCAAATGTGCTCAGTCTAACAGATTTGTGGAATTGGAGTATTTGATAGATAAATAGAACTACATTTGCTGAGAAAGTTAGACATTGAGAAATTGTAGGTTCAGTTTCATGTAGAAACGTGATTAGTTGCTAAAAATAACAATGGAGATATTGAAGGCTTACTTCAGCGTAATCAACTATGAAAAATGAGTAGGTTGTCAGAAATAGATCTATTTATGTTGTTGGACTGCAGAAAATATTGGAGATTGAGAAATTGATTGAAATGGTGAAACTTGTAGATTCAGTGAACGAGCAGATCATTCAAACTGCGAATTTCTTGGAAATTGGAGATTTGACTCATCTTGGGAATGAATTATATCTGCTGGTAGAGAAAATGCTTGAATTTGCTGAATAACTAATATTTGACATTTTGAGAGATACAGACAGCGAGGTTTGCTAAAAACGAAGGGAATGTAGAAATTGAAGTTGCAGTGAATGCGGAGAAGCTGCAAATGTGCTCAGTCTAACAGATTTCTGCAATTGGAGTATTTGATTGATAAATACAACTACATTTGCTGATAAAGTTAGAAATTGAGAAATTGTAGGTTCAGCTGTATGCAGAAACGTGATTAGCTGAAAAAAATAGGAATGGAGATATTGAAGGCTTACTTCAGCGAAATCAACATTGAAAAATGAGTAGATTGTCAGAAATAGATCTATTTATGTTGTTGGACTGCAGAAAATATTGGAGATTGAGTAATTGATTGAAATGGTGATACTTCTAGAATCAGTGAACGAGCAAATCATGCAAACAGCGAATTTGTTGGAAAAATGAGATTTTACTAATTTTGGGAATGAGTTACATCTGCTGATAGAGAAAATGCTTGAATTTGCTGAATTGCTAATATTTGACATTTTGAAAGATACAGACAGCTAGGTTTGCTAAAACTGAATGGAATGGAGCAATTCTGATTGCAATGAATGCAGAGAAGCTGCAAATGTGCTCAGTCTAACAGATTTGTGGAATTGGAGTATTTGATAAATAAATAGAACTACATTTGCTGAGAAAGTTAGAAATTGAGAAATTGTAGGTTCAGTTTCATGTAGAAACGTGATTAGTTGCTAAAAATAGCAATGGAGATATTCAAGGCTTACTTCAGCGTAATCAACATTGAAAAATGAGTAGGTTGTCAGAAATAGATCTATTTATGTTGTTGGACTGCAGAAAATATTGGAGATTGAGAATGTGATTGAAATGGTGAAACTTGTAGATTCAGTGAACGAGCACATCATTCAAACTGCGAATTTCTTGGAAATTGGAGATTTGACTCATCTTGGGAATGAGTTATATCTGCTGGTAGAGAAAATGCTTGAATTTGCTGAATAACTAATATTAGACATTTTGAGAGATACAGACAGCTAGGTTTGCTAAAAACGAAGGGAATGTAGAAATTGAAGTTGCAGTGAATGCGGAGAAGCTGCAAATGTGCTCAGTCTAACAGATTTCTGGAATTGGAGTATTTGATTGAGAAATACAACTACATTTGCTGATAAAGTTAGAAATTGAGAAATTGTAGGTTCAGCTGTATGCAGAAACGTGATTAGCTGCAAAAAATAGGAATGGAGATATTGAAGGCTTACTTCAGCGAAATCAACATTGAAAAATGTGTAGATTGTCAGAAATAGATCTATTTATGTTGTTGGACTGCAGAAAATATTGGAGATTGAGTAATTGATTGAAATGGTGATACTTCTAGAATCAGTGAACGAGCAAATCATGCAAACAGCGAATTTGTTGGAAAAATGAGATTTTACTAATTTTGGGAATGAGTTACATCTGCTGATAGAGAAAATGCTTGAATTTGCTTAATAACCAATATTTGACATTTTGAGAGATACAGACTGCTGGATTTAATAAAACTGAATGTTTGGAGAAATTGAAGTTGCAGTGAATGCGGAGAAGCTGCAAATGTACTCAGTCTAACAGATTTCTGGAATTGGAGTATTTGATAGATAAATAGAACTACATTTGCTGATAAAGTTAGAAATTGAGAAATTGTAGGTCAGCTGTATGTAGAAACGTGATTAGCTGCAAAAAATAGGAATGGAGATATTGAAGGCTTACTTCAGCGAAATCAACATTGAAAACTGAGTAGGTTGACAGAAATAGATCTATTTATGTTGTTGGATGCAGAAAATATTCGACATTGAGAAATTGATTGAAATGGTGAAACCTGTAGTTTCAGTGAACGAGCGAATCATGCAAACAGCGAATTTGTTGGAAATGGGAGATTTTACTGATTTTGGGAATGAGTTATATCTGCTGATAGAGAAAATGCTTGAATTTGCTCAATAACAAATATTTGACATTTTGACAGATACAGAATGGTGGATTTACTTAAACTGAAGATTTGGAGAAATTGAAGTTGCAGTGAATGCGGAGAAGCTGCATATGTACTCAGTCTAACAGATTTCTGCAATTGGAGTATTTGATAGATATAAAAAAACTACATTTGCTGATAAAGTTAGAAATTGAGAAATTGTAGATTCAGCTGTATGCAGAAACGTGATTAGCTGCAAAAAATAGGAATGGAGATATTGAAGGCTTACTTCAGCAAAATCAACATTGAAAAATGAGTAGATTGTCAGAAATAGATCTATTTATGTTGTTGGACTGCAGAAAGTATTGGAGATTGAGAAATTGATTGAAATGGTGATACTTCTAGAATCAGTGAACGAGCAAATCATGCAATCAGCGTATTTGTTGGAAAAATGAGATTTTACTAATTTTGGGAATGAGTTACATCTGCTGATAGAGAAAATGCTTGAATTTCCTGAATTGCTAATATTTGACATTTTGAGAGATACAGACAGCTAGCTTTGCTAAAACTGAATGGAATGGAGAAAGTCTGGTTGCAGTGAATGCAGAGAAGCTGCAAATGTGCTCAGTCTAACAGATTTGTGGAATTGGAGTATTTGATAGATAAATAGAACTATATTTGCTGATAAAGTTAGAAATTGAGAAATTGTAGGTTCAGCTGAATGCAGCAACGTGATTAGCTGCAAAAATAGGAATGGAGATATTGAAGGCTTACTTCAGCGAAATCAACATTGAAAAATGAGTAGGTTGTCAGAAATAGATCTATTTATGTTGTTGGACTGCAGAAAATATTGGAGATTGAGAATGTGCTTGAAATGGTGAAACTTGTAGATACAGTGAACGAGCAGATCATTCAAACTGCGAATTTGTTAGAAATTGGAGATTTGACTCATTTTGGGAACGAGTTATATCTGTTGATAGAGAAAATGCTTGAATTTGCTGAATAACTAATATTTGACATTTTGAGAGATACAGACAGCTAGGTTTGCTAAAAACGAAGGGAATGTAGAAACTGAAGTTGCAGTGAATGCGGAGAAGCTGCAAATGTGCTCACTCTAACAGATTTGTGGAATTGGAGTATTTGATAGATAAATAGAACTACATTTTCTGAGAAAGTTAGAAATTGAGAAATTGTAGGTTCAGTTTCATGTAGAAACGTGATTAGTTGCTAAAAATAGCAATGGAGATATTGAAGGCTTACTTCAGCGTAATCAACATTGAAAAATGAGTAGGTTGTCAGAAATAGATCTATTTATGTTGTTGGACTGCAGAAAATATTGGAGATTGAGAAATTGATTGAAATGGTGAAACTTGTAGATTCAGTGAACGAGCCCATCATTCAAACTGCGAATTTCTTGGAAATTGGAGATTTGACTCATCTTGGGAATGAGTTATATCTGCTGGTAGAGAAAATGCTTGAATTTGCTGAATAACTAATATTTGACATTCTGAGAGATACAGACAGCTAGGTTTGCTAAAAACGAAGGGAATGTAGAAATTGAAGTTGCAGTGAATGTGGAGAAGCTGCAAATGTGCTCAGTCTAACAGATTTCTGCAATTGCAGTATTTGATTGATAAATACAACCACATTTGCTGATAAAGTTAGAAATAGAGAAATTGTAGGTTCAGCTGTATGCAGAAACGTGTTTAGCTGAAAAAAATAGGAATGGAGATATTGAAGGCTTACTTCAGCGAAAAAATTAGGGTTAGGGTTAGGGTTAGGGTTAGGGTTAGGGTTAGGGTTAGGGTTAGGGTTAGGGTTAGGGTTAGGGTTAGGGTTAGGGTTAGGGTTAGGGTTAGGGTTAGGGTTAGGGTTAGGGTTAGGGTTAGGGTTAGGGTTAGGGTTAGGGTTAGGGTTAGGGTTAGGGTTAGGGTTAGGGTTAGGGTTAGGGTTAGGGTTAGGGTTAGGGTTAGGGTTAGGGTTAGGGTTAGGGTTAGGGTTAGGGTTAGGGTTAGGGTTAGGGTTAGGGTTAGGGTTAGGGTTAGGGTTAGGGTTAGGGTTAGGGTTAGGGTTAGGGTTAGGGTTAGGGTTAGGGTTAGGGTTAGGGTTAGGGTTAGGGTTAGGGTTAGGGTTAGGGTTAGGGTTAGGGTTAGGGTTAGGGTTAGGGTTAGGGTTAGGGTTAGGGTTAGGGTTAGGGTTAGGGTTAGGGTTAGGGTTAGGGTTAGGGTTAGGGTTAGGGTTAGGGTTAGGGTTAGGGTTAGGGTTAGGGTTAGGGTTAGGGTTAGGGTTAGGGTTAGGGTTAGGGTTAGGGTTAGGGTTAGGGTTAGGGTTAGGGTTAGGGTTAGGGTTAGGGTTAGGGTTAGGGTTTGGGTTAGGGTTAGGGTTAGGGTTTGGGTTAGGGTTAGGGTTAGGGTTAGGGTTAGGGTTAGGGTTAGGGTTAGGGTTAGGGTTAGGGTTAGGGTTAGGGTTAGGGTTAGGGTTAGGGTTAGGGTTAGGGTTAGGGTTAGGGTTAGGGTTAGGGTTAGGGTTAGGGTTAGGGTTAGGGTTAGGGTTAGGGTTAGGGTTAGGGTTAGGGTTAGGGTTAGGGTTAGGGTTAGGGTTAGGGTTAGGGTTAGGGTTAGGGTTAGGGTTAGGGTTAGGGTTAGGGTTAGGGTTAGGGTTAGGGTTAGGGTTAGGGTTAGGGTTAGGGTTAGGGTTAGGGTTAGGGTTAGGGTTAGGGTTAGGGTTAGGGTTAGGGTTAGGGTTAGGGTTAGGGTTAGGGTTAGGGTTAGGGTTAGGGTTAGGGTTAGGGTTAGGGTTAGGGTTAGGGTTAGGGTTAGGGTTAGGGTTAGGGTTAGGGTTAGGGTTAGGGTTAGGGTTAGGGTTAGGGTTAGGGTTAGGGTTAGGGTTAGGGTTAGGGTTAGGGTTAGGGTTAGGGTTAGGGTTAGGGTTAGGGTTAGGGTTAGGGTTAGGGTTAGGGTTAGGGTTAGGGTTAGGGTTAGGGTTAGGGTTAGGGTTAGGGTTAGGGTTAGGGTTAGGGTTAGGGTTAGGGTTAGGGTTAGGGTTAGGGTTAGGGTTAGGGTTAGGGTTAGGGTTAGGGTTAGGGTTAGGGTTAGGGTTAGGGTTAGGGTTAGGGTTAGGGTTAGGGTTAGGGTTAGGGTTAGGGTTAGGGTTAGGGTTAGGGTTAGGGTTAGGGTTAGGGTTAGGGTTAGGGTTAGGGTTAGGGTTAGGGTTAGGGTTAGGGTTAGGGTTAGGGTTAGGGTTAGGGTTAGGGTTAGGGTTAGGGTTAGGGTTAGGGTTAGGGTTAGGGTTAGGGTTAGGGTTAGGGTTAGGGTTAGGGTTAGGGTTAGGGTTAGGGTTAGGGTTAGGGTTAGGGTTAGGGTTAGGGTTAGGGTTAGGGTTAGGGTTAGGGTTAGGGTTAGGGTTAGGGTTAGGGTTAGGGTTAGGGTTAGGGTTAGGGTTAGGGTTAGGGTTAGGGTTAGGGTTAGGGTTAGGGTTAGGGTTAGGGTTAGGGTTAGGGTTAGGGTTAGGGTTAGGGTTAGGGTTAGGGTTAGGGTTAGGGTTAGGGTTAGGGTTAGGGTTAGGGTTAGGGTTAGGGTTAGGGTTAGGGTTAGGGTTAGGGTTAGGGTTAGGGTTAGGGTTAGGGTTAGGGTTAGGGTTAGGGTTAGGGTTAGGGTTAGGGTTAGGGTTAGGGTTAGGGTTAGGGTTAGGGTTAGGGTTAGGGTTAGGGTTAGGGTTAGGGTTAGGGTTAGGGTTAGGGTTAGGGTTAGGGTTAGGGTTAGGGTTAGGGTTAGGGTTAGGGTTAGGGTTAGGGTTAGGGTTAGGGTTAGGGTTAGGGTTAGGGTTAGGGTTAGGGTTAGGGTTAGGGTTAGGGTTAGGGTTAGGGTTAGGGTTAGGGTTAGGGTTAGGGTTAGGGTTAGGGTTAGGGTTAGGGTTAGGGTTAGGGTTAGGGTTAGGGTTAGGGTTAGGGTTAGGGTTAGGGTTAGGGTTAGGGTTAGGGTTAGGGTTAGGGTTAGGGTTAGGGTTAGGGTTAGGGTTAGGGTTAGGGTTAGGGTTAGGGTTAGGGTTAGGGTTAGGGTTAGGGTTAGGGTTAGGGTTAGGGTTAGGGTTAGGGTTAGGGTTAGGGTTAGGGTTAGGGTTAGGGTTAGGGTTAGGGTTAGGGTTAGGGTTAGGGTTAGGGTTAGGGTTAGGGTTAGGGTTAGGGTTAGGGTTAGGGTTAGGGTTAGGGTTAGGGTTAGGGTTAGGGTTAGGGTTAGGGTTAGGGTTAGGGTTAGGGTTAGGGTTAGGGTTAGGGTTAGGGTTAGGGTTAGGGTTAGGGTTAGGGTTAGGGTTAGGGTTAGGGTTAGGGTTAGGGTTAGGGTTAGGGTTAGGGTTAGGGTTAGGGTTAGGGTTAGGGTTAGGGTTAGGGTTAGGGTTAGGGTTAGGGTTAGGGTTAGGGTTAGGGTTAGGGTTAGGGTTAGGGTTAGGGTTAGGGTTAGGGTTAGGGTTAGGGTTAGGGTTAGGGTTAGGGTTAGGGTTAGGGTTAGGGTTAGGGTTAGGGTTAGGGTTAGGGTTAGGGTTAGGGTTAGGGTTAGGGTTAGGGTTAGGGTTAGGGTTAGGGTTAGGGTTAGGGTTAGGGTTAGGGTTAGGGTTAGGGTTAGGGTTAGGGTTAGGGTTAGGGTTAGGGTTAGGGTTAGGGTTAGGGTTAGGGTTAGGGTTAGGGTTAGGGTTAGGGTTAGGGTTAGGGTTAGGGTTAGGGTTAGGGTTAGGGTTAGGGTTAGGGTTAGGGTTAGGGTTAGGGTTAGGGTTAGGGTTAGGGTTAGGGTTAGGGTTAGGGTTAGGGTTAGGGTTAGGGTTAGGGTTAGGGTTAGGGTTAGGGTTAGGGTTAGGGTTAGGGTTAGGGTTAGGGTTAGGGTTAGGGTTAGGGTTAGGGTTAGGGTTAGGGTTAGGGTTAGGGTTAGGGTTAGGGTTAGGGTTAGGGTTAGGGTTAGGGTTAGGGTTAGGGTTAGGGTTAGGGTTAGGGTTAGGGTTAGGGTTAGGGTTAGGGTTAGGGTTAGGGTTAGGGTTAGGGTTAGGGTTAGGGTTAGGGTTAGGGTTAGGGTTAGGGTTAGGGTTAGGGTTAGGGTTAGGGTTAGGGTTAGGGTTAGGGTTAGGGTTAGGGTTAGGGTTAGGGTTAGGGTTAGGGTTAGGGTTAGGGTTAGGGTTAGGGTTAGGGTTAGGGTTAGGGTTAGGGTTAGGGTTAGGGTTAGGGTTAGGGTTAGGGTTAGGGTTAGGGTTAGGGTTAGGGTTAGGGTTAGGGTTAGGGTTAGGGTTAGGGTTAGGGTTAGGGTTAGGGTTAGGGTTAGGGTTAGGGTTAGGGTTAGGGTTAGGGTTAGGGTTAGGGTTAGGGTTAGGGTTAGGGTTAGGGTTAGGGTTAGGGTTAGGGTTAGGGTTAGGGTTAGGGTTAGGGTTAGGGTTAGGGTTAGGGTTAGGGTTAGGGTTAGGGTTAGGGTTAGGGTTAGGGTTAGGGTTAGGGTTAGGGTTAGGGTTAGGGTTAGGGTTAGGGTTAGGGTTGGGTTAGGGTTAGGGTTAGGGTTAGGGTTAGGGTTAGGGTTAGGGTTAGGGTTAGGGTTAGGGTTAGGGTTAGGGTTAGGGTTAGGGTTAGGGTTAGGGTTAGGGTTAGGGTTAGGGTTAGGGTTAGGGTTAGGGTTAGGGTTAGGGTTAGGGTTAGGGTTAGGGTTAGGGTTAGGGTTAGGGTTAGGGTTAGGGTTAGGGTTAGGGTTAGGGTTAGGGTTAGGGTTAGGGTTAGGG